>NC_045167.1:19233530-19523530 GCF_900700415.2 Clupea harengus | reverse complement strand
GAGTGAACCGTTGAACCACGGTGACAACAACGCTTTCTAGAAACGCATCCTCTTACGACGGAGCCTACTGCCTGAGTGTAGGTAGCTGATAGGCCATGACATAAAATAAAACCCTGCTTACACTTATAAGTTAATTAGTTCTTCATTCTCAATTTTTTTAAGAGACTACTCCATCAGCTGCTCTAGTAAATGCTTAGGACTCATATTTAGGCATTGCGTCATTAACAATGTTGTTGGGGCTATGGTGGCTTGAACAATGGAAGTAGCTATTTGCGACGCAGCTACTACAGTTTTGAGACACAGTCGTGAGAAAGTCGGTATTTCAGAGAACGCTTCTGTTGTTCGGAAAGGACTTCCGTCGTTATTCTTGAAACACACCCCTGGCTGGTAGCATGATATGTTTTTGGAATGATCTACATGGCCGTGTCTGGAGTCAATATGAAGGGGCTTTTGAGATTGCGGTTGAGATACGGAGAGAAAAACACATGGAATTATGTGATCCGGTGTCTGTTTAGAAGCCTGGAAAGGGTCCCTCTTCTTATGTCGCTGTGGAAATCATACAGTAAGACAGTCTAAAGCTATTTTTTAAGATGTGTGCCACTAATACAAAGGTCTGACACAAAAGGTTTTCAAATGGGCTAAAATGTTGGTCTATGACTAGATTTACAACAATTGTAATATCAGTTCCACTTTATTACGGCCCATCAGGAGCAATCAGGTGAGCAACCCTAACACTCTTCTGGTTATGACAAATACAAACAGGCTTATATTCGTGGCTGGTTGTAATGATTCTGGGTTCACTGATAAACAAACAGGAGTCAGGCTTGGTTACATATGTGTCCAATCTTTGTTATGTCTCTTTGTTAACCGCCTGTTTGTTTTCATTTTCTCTCTTTTGCTCTCTTTCTTTGGCTCCTCCCCCTAGTGAGGCACCTCCCCCTGTCGCCCCTGGAGCCCCAGTCCTCCGCTCTGATTGGTGGAGGAGCCGGGGAGCGTCAGGCCCTGGAGCTGCGCGTTCGTGAGGTTGAGGAGGAGAACCGCGCCCTGAGGAAGGAGCTCAGCCAGCCGCCCCGCAGCCCCTCCCGCCCGCACCAAACGGGCCACCATGGCAACGGCTCGCTGCCACACTCCAGTGAGGACGCCACCAAGCACAACGAGGCTCAGAGGGGGGGTATCGGGGCCAACGGCTCTGACTGCATTCAGCAGCCCGCTGTGGACAAGTGTGAGGTTAGTAACCTGAGCCGGGCCTTTATTACACGTGTTATTAACCATTTATAACCATGTTATTAGGCTACCCCATCAACTGGGTATGTTTTGCACACAGTCAAGGAGTCTGGTCATGCACGCACATAGTTTTTTATTCATGCTAAGTGAGAAATTCATATAAATAGTTTAAATATAAACTTTGATCTCTGATCACACAAATCGTTTGCATCTTTTATTGTAAAAAACAAACCTGCATGTTATGTCAAGTGCCTGTAGTCTTTGTATGTATTGTTTGGTAGTAACCATTTCATCATCCCCACACACTAACATATATTAATTCATAATTTCTCATATAAAAGTGAACGAGTCCAGTATTATAGCGACCACATGAGGATGTGCCCTAAATGAAATAGAGCGATAGTAGACTCAGTGGACGCAGATATTATTACACTTTCCAAAAGTCTGCGATAAAATTAAGCAGGCTTATGAAATTAGAACACATTCTGAATTCAACATGTTTGTTCAGTCCTCAACATCTTTAGAGGGATTTCAGCAGTCTTGTCAGGGTTGATATTTTTCATATGCGCATATCAGAACATTGGACTTCTCATAGTACATACAGATCGTTGTGAAGATCACACTGGAAATAACAAAGTGGCAGTGGCAAAGTGTACCTCGACACCCAGACCATAATAATGCAGAAATGAGCTACGCTTAGAACGTTGAAACATGTTCAGCTTGAATCATTGATCTGCCCAGTCTATTGTGTCAGGTATTGTGTCACACTGCCTGAAGCACAACAAACAATAGAAAATCTACTGTTTCTGCTTTTGCTGTTACTACTGCTAGTCAGTGTGATCGCCGCCTCAGTGTATATCCTAATAATCATTCCTGTGTATTGGACCTTTTCATTCAGTTGGAAGTGAACCATAAGACCCCCCCCCCATCTTTTTTCCATCATCATCATCATCATCATCATCCTCTCCTTCTTCCTCTTCATCATCATCACCATAATCACATCTTCATCATTGTCATCTTCATCAACACCTTGTTCTTCTTTTTCTTCATCTTCTACTTGTCTTCTAATCTCTCTCTCTCTCTCTCGCTCTCTCCTTCCTCTACAGACGATCCATTTGGCAATCGTGTGTGCCGGCTACAATGCCAGCAGGGATGTGGTAACGCTGGTGAAGTCCGTCCTGTTTCACAGGTAAGTAAACTCAGGCCTTTGGTCCTGCGCCTCAGCATCCCATTGTGGTGAACAACATGTTCCATGCGAGGCACTGATTGCTTGATGACTCACACTCCACTCCTACATCAGATAGAATTCAAAATCATTCTTTTTGAAAAATCAACCTTTTTTATGCTGCTATTCTCTTTGGTGTATTTTCTTGTACAAAGAATTCCTCCAGATGACTCCATATCGCAAGAACAATCTCACTTTTTCTCTTTCTCTCTTCTGTCTCTCTCTTTGTGGCGGTACATTTTATCACTCTGTCTCTCTCTTTCACTCCTACATTCGCACACACACGCACACACACACACGCACACACACACACACACACACGCACACACACACACACACACGCGCGCACACACACACACGCACACACACACACACACACACACGCACACACACACACACGCACACACACACACACACACAGCTGGGGCCCCACTGTTGTTTTCCTCTCACCAAACTGAATATGCCGCTTTCACACCTGCCGCCTACTCCCTGTTGCCAGGCAACACCACCCCTATGAACTCTTGTGTAAAAATGGCCCCCAGCTCCCTCCTCTGCCTCACACTCACACACACACACACACATACACACACACACACACACACACACACACACACACACACACACACACACACACACACACACACACACACACACACACACACACACACACACTCACACACACACTCACACACAGCCCCGGCTCACAGAGTGGGCAGAGAAAGGGAGAACAACAGGAATAGAAACTCGGGATATGGAGAGATAGCAAAAGGCGATAGCATACCAAGTGTGTAACTGATACCCCAAGTTGAAGTGTTATATCGTCACAATTTTGTTCATTCAGAGACTGAGGTCACTGTCTGTCAATATGTCTGCACGGACTTGTTCCCCTAGCCACCTAGGATTTGCTGTGTGTGTGTGTGTGACTAAAGTAGCTTATTGAAGTACACAGAGGCAACAATCATATTTTAGTACTCTGAGTTTCATGCTGCTTTCCACTGCTTTACTGACGCTTAAGGCCATTAGTTGGGCCATCTGAGGGGAAATAACAGCCAGGGTGTAAAGTGTTGGGAGAAGGGTTTTTAAACGGTATAATGTCCACGCTGCAATGAAAAGCACTTTTGAAGGATTTGTCGTAAAATCCGCTCCAAAAAAATACCTTGTTTGGCTCTTTTGTGTGCTTAAGAGAACTAAAGCAGGGTTGAGGGTAGTATTTGCTGCCTGTGGTTGCTTTTATTTGTTTGTTTTTTTGCTGTCTCCGGTCCTAATCAGGTTTTTAATGCGTTGAATTTCCAACAACGGTGAAGTGGAAGGTTTTCATCTGTCATCTGTTGAAAGCCTTAAATTAGGCTTCAGGCAAACATGCTGAATAAACTGTCCTCCTCACCAAGGCTCTCCATTTCACACTCTGACTTATACTTTGTTGCTTCTCTCTCTCTCTTTCTCTCTCTCTCTCTCTCTCTCTCTGTCTCTCTCTCTCTCTCTCTCTCTCTCTCTCTCTCTTTCTCTCTCTCGCTCATTAGAGTGAATGCTTGTTTATGGCAGATGTGTCTGATTATTCCGTCATTCCAGTGAGCAGTTACCCATCATCATGTTTATGTTAACACTGTGTGCTTCCCTGGGAAATGCAGACCCCCCAACATTCTTAATTTGCGTGCAATTTAATTAAGACAAGTGGCAGCTTCACCTGTGTTGAAAGCTTATTAATGATTCAGGTAGAGGCAGTGTCAGCAATCCTCCAGATTCCCAGAATCTCTCCTGAGGTGCGCCCTGTGATGAACATCCCGGGGGTGAGAATGATGACAGCCGATGAGATTGTTTATAATGCTGGAGTGTCCAGCAGAGGGCGTTTCGATTGTGCTCCCCCTTCTTCATTCCTTGGCTTTCCCACCCAGCCCCTTACCTGGTATAACCAGACAGGTCTGCCCACGCTCCATTGGGGACTGTTGCGAGTCGTGCGAGTCGTGGCATCTAATGACCATAGATTTTCGGATTGCTATACTTCCTACTTTGCCACTAACGATGTAAGCTGAGATATTAGACTTTTCCCCAACCACGATGGCAGTAAGGAAACAATGTCTTTGCCCTTGATGAATACATTATGTTATAGTTCTTGCTCCAGCATCAATCCTTTGATATTTGCTAGCATTGCCTCTCCGGTTTGTGTCACTTCGTTTAGCGCTAGCACTGCCACCATTGCTGTAACTACATTTCAAACCAACGCTTCACTTCGCTGCCCTTCAGAATGGCTCAGCAATTCATCTTGTGCGGAGGGTTTCCAGATTATAATCCCAGTTGAAACTAAACTGGGAGCAGTCGTCCCCCCCAGACAAAAGCCTCCAGCCTGGTAATGAGTTCTTACCATTCTGAGTGAGCTTCCCGGAAAAGAGCCGGAGAACAGGCATTCGTCTAGCCCCCAGGGTATCCAGCTGTATCATCCCACCTTGATCAGTTGATTTGAGTCTGTCTGCCGAATGATTCCAGGTCAGGCTGATGCTATCGGAATGCCAATGATGGCATCGCCTCTCTCCCTATACCTGCTTTTGAACCAGAACCAGAAGGGATGTGGTAGGTTATTGCATTTGGGAGGAAAGATGAAAGGAAACTTCATGATTTATCCACTGCATTTAAGGAATCTTAGACCATGACCAGATGCTTGGCCAAACATTATCTGAATACAGCCAGTCATTTGCCAGGTTTGTGAGCCAAAGTAATTTACTGCTCACCATATACCATACACCAGAATGGACTAGTATTACTAACCTGGCGTTACTAACCCCATACTGCACCCATGCAGGTCTGTGATTGAGAGTTTGGTCTTCCCTTTGAACACATGATCTTAGTCAGGGACTGGCATTCGCCCATTTTGGTTGGGGGTTTCACGTTAATGATGTGTTGCCTGTGGTTGGACTCATGAAGGCGTGACGTGGCCGGCAAGACAGCCGCAGGCTCTGCTTTAATGAGAGCAAAAGTCCATTTTAGATATACGCACTTGGTTCCAGAGGCCCTGGCTGCCAAGATAACAGTGGTGTGCTGGTCTGTGGACTCTGTGTGTGCGGAGGAGTGTGTGTGAGTGTGTAGAGGAGTGTGTGTGAGTGTGTGTGTGTGTGTGTGTGTGTGTGTGTGTGTGTGTGTGTGTGTGTGTGTGTGTGTGTGAGAGAGTGTGTGGAGGTGGATGTGCCTTTTACGTAACCATTCTTTCCCGCTTCGATTTGGCTGATGCTCATAACGTCCAAACTCTTTCAGTTTTTTTGCCCTTGGAATTTTACCAGTTCTGTTTCATTTCTGTCTATATAGCCTCTAATGAAGGACCGTTCACAGACATCTGAGGATGCAGCAGCGCAAACTAAACCAAAGGGCCTCTCTATCACCAACAGTTACTTATAAATAAGTAACCTAGGGTAGCACATCGTGAGCTGATTCATTTATTAATGTTATGTTTTTTAAGTAGGCCTATGAGCTATAAACCTGACACACCTCTAATAATAACCCACGGTCTATCTATGAAGATGTGGATCAAGCTGATCATTTGTCATTTTTCATCAGCACTCATCAGCCTTAGAGCACTTAACCCTTTACAGGCACCATCGAGATGTTTTTTTTTTTGTGGTTTGATTTCACAACAGTGACAAACAATGCCAAGGCTCAGGGCGCAGTAGTATAACCTGGCTGTCACCAATGAGTGCAGGTCAGGGAGGCATGGATGCTGCTCTGTAGGGTGTTGGACATGGATGCTGCTCTGTAGGGTACTGGACATGGATGCTGCTCCGTAGGGTGCTGGACATGGATGCTGCTCCGTAGGGTGCTGGACATGGATGCTGATGCGTAGGGTGCTGGATTTGTATGCGTTAGCTCAGGTTACTGTGGTGAGGGAAGTCGAAAGGTAGGAGGCTATTTAAATCGCATTAGTAGTACAATACCTCAAAACCAACATACAAATATACAAATAATATTCAAAGGAAAATTACAGTTTTTTATACTCAAATAATAATAATACTCAAAAACTTAAGCACACAGTAATGTGAGTAATTGTTAGTCGTTACTTCCATCTCTGGCATCTCTAGACCACAAGGTGATAAAGAAAGGAGAGAGCAATAACCCAAGCTCTGGACTTTTAGAAATGAAATGTCCTTCTAAGGAAAGCTTAGTTTAGGCTTAAAAAGAGTCACAGTTACCATTATCGGGTAATGGGCCAGCTTTGGCTCATGGATATGCCACAGTGTGACTTCTTTGTGAGGTGTGTTGACAACTACCACCTGGAGCGAATACACTTAGATGAAGCAAAGCTGGAGTAGACGAAGAACAAGCTAGTTTATTTTTTCTTTGATTACTGCCTCAAATGTTAGCATTGATTTGGAAAAGCCAATAAATATCACTCACCTTTGTCAATAACACTCAATTCTCTGTTTTCTTCTGTGGTGCTGGAGGTGATGGCTTGTGCAGCATCTACTTCTGTACAAAATCACAACACACGGATGCTATTGTTGTTGGGATCAATGTTGTTTCATTGCTAAACATGTTAATTGTTAACAATTAATCAGTGTGCTTAAGTTTTTGAGTATTATTATTATTTGAGTATAAAAAACTCCTCCTAGATGTTCCCTTGTCTGGGCAGACGATTGGTCAGACAACACAAGTGAAAGGGTTGGGATAATCTGTCGTAGGTCTCCCTTTCATGAAATGCTACAAAGTTTAAACATAACCTAAAAAGGTACAACATAACATTAGTTATAGTAGTTGGTCACAGTTGGAATCTAGCTAACCTGTGACTAGGATAGCGAAGTTATGTTAGTTGGCTAGCAATCGCTAAGTTAGGTAACTTCGTCTAGTCGGTGTGACCTTATATCCGGCAGTGGCTTGACAACTCAGTGAAAACAAACAGCTGTCAAAACCTGTCAACTAATCGTGAAGCTGTCATTTCTGCAATGTTTTTTTTCCCATTTTTAATTAGCTTAGAACTGCTACAGGGAAATGTCGAACACTGATTTTGACAGCTTTTTGTTTTCATCAAGTTGCCTCGCAGCGATTATTCACAGACCAGACAAATGTCTGGCCACAAACCAAACTGGTTACATTCATCAGCTAACTTGATAATGTTATTTTGTTGGTCAGTAAAATGTTGATTTGTTGATGGATTAAAATGGCTATGAGGTCTGCCACACTGCTTAATCCATTGCTAACATCGCTCCTGTATTTTGGGTTTTAGGGAAGGAGAAGAAAATGACACCCCCTCCAGACTTTTCGGATACCGAGTATCCAATTTGCAGGTCCCATAGGTGCACCGTTTCGGCATTTTGATGTCTGTTGAAAGCTTGACAGACCTCCCTCACATAGAAACCGTTGCTAAAGTAGGATTGGACAAGAGCCGTTCTGGGGCAGGACTTTGCAAAAGGTCAATTGAATCACATATTCTTTGAATCTGACAGTTCAGCTCTGAGCCATAAGGGCCTTGTACTTCACATTTAAAACCGGACAGAATGGAGCTGGCAAAGGCGCTTCTTTCATAATGGACGGCATTTACAGGCTCGCAGAATCAAAGGGGTTTTTAGTCGCATTTTCTCAGGGCTGTTTTGTCACAGCCGGAAGTAACCTTGAGTATGTCGCAAAAAAAAAAAAACATGGTCATGTGACTTCCCTCGAAGTCTGTGCTGGGGTATCTGTATTTACCACACATACTTTACTTGTTCACATATACTTGCATATGTGCGGTGCATGTCTGGGTTAGTTGTGGAACAGAGTGTCCACATTTGCCGTGGTGAATGATGTTGATGGAACAACTTAAATAATGTATGAAAGGCAAGAGTCAGCTGAGTTCTGAGAACATCTTGGATGTTTTATGTGGAACTTGAATTGCATGGTCCTGTCTTTAGCTTCTTATTTTGAGGATGAGGCAGGGTAAGGCTGACTTTAGGTTGAGCCAAGATGTTTTTTAGCCTTTCATGTTTTTAAACCCATGATGGGATTTGTGAAAAACTGTGAAATGCTAAGGGGAACTATAGAACCAGTGGAAAGTTCTACCGTAAATTTTGACATAGCAGTTAAATGTAATAAAAGAAAGTGAAAGTCAATACAAAGAAAGAAATACAGCATCACTTAGCATACATGTTAATAATCCTTTACACATCCAATTGAAGTTAATTTTGCATAGTGTAATGGTATACTGTGAAGATCATATGAGGTATGATGTATACAGGGCTTGTCAATACTGACAGGCGTAGAAGCGTGACTCTTCTGTATTGCTCAGAGGAGGAGGAGAAGGAGGAGGAGGAGGAGGAGGAGGAGGAGGAGAGGTGCTTCTCTCCGGCTCTCATGTTTGGCTCTGGGACGGGTCAGAACATGATGAGTCATCTCTCTCTCAGTCCCCCAGGGGAGCTGACTGGTACTTTACTGGGACAAGCTGGCAATACAAACTGCATAATAGGAGCGTGTTTTTTTTCTTCTTTTTTTTCGATCCAGCAGGAATCCCAGAGAAGAATCCAATCCAAAGTTTTAACTGGAGTTTGCCATGAGAGAGAAAGAGAAAGAGAGTGAGAGAAAAAAAAAATCACTTTTCTTTAAAAAAAGAAAGACATTTAAGATATGCAACTTAAGATATGCACCCCTTTTCTGACCGAAACTGATTTCATTTCCATCAAGAGTCAGCTGTGTTCTTGTCGCCTTGCCAAGGCTGACAAATCTCTCTGTGTCTGAGTCACTGTCTTTGTTCAGCAAACAAGGAAAGTGGAATTGAATTATTAACTTGGGGAAAGGGAAAATAGAAATTGCGAGGGTGCAAAGAACGAGAATGGTCTGTGCCGGACTGAAATATGAAATTGTGAAACCTTCTCTCTCAAGGCTGATCCATGTTTTAGCTTCACAACAACAGTTGTGTTGCAGCTACCAGAGCCAAGGCCAAAAGGTGCTTTTTTGACCAGTAAAAGTTGCTCCTGAAAGTCGAAACCTATGCATATTGCCCTGTTTCTTGTTTTTTTGTTATGGGTAGAAACAGATCAACCGGGGGGGGGGGGGGGGGGGGAACCTCAGGCTACATCCACCATTCACAGTATAGTTGCATGTGCAAGGCTGTAACCTGAAGCTTGTTCAGACTGGTTCGGTATAACCTTGCAGTTCATGGGTCGTGTAGTGGAGATCTTTCAGTGAGTGGGCGTTTGTTGATAGCATTGTTCTTCTTCTCCTTCTGGCCTTTTCCAAAAAAGAATGAGGATTGGTGAAACACAGACAGAGAAACAAAAAAAAGAAAAGTAAAGAATTTGAGCGGCACACACCCGAAGACCGAAAATCTCACTCTCCGTCTTCTGTGTGAAAAAGCGTGAACGAGTACGAGGGAGAGATATGCCGAGGAGAGCGTGTAAATAAATTGTGTTCTCACAGAGACTCTTGTGCATCTGTCTGACAGGCTCAACCCATATGAGAGTGTCTGCGTGAGAACGTATGACAATATGTGCATATGTGTGTTTGTGTACATGCTGGAAAGAACCAGGGCAGATACTCTGGAAGATAGATACTGATGTCCCGTCCTGTGTGTTTGTCCATGTGACAGGCGCAACCCACTGCACTTCCACTTCATCACGGACTCCATCGCCCAGCGCATCCTGGCCTCCCTCTTCCACACCTGGATGGTGCCGGCCGTACGTGTGGACTTCTACGACGCAGACGAGCTGAAGGTGAGTGCACTTTTTTGAGGTTGGTGTTAATCGAGTTGGTGAATCATTACTGCCTTGTATTAACAGCTCCCTCTCTCTCTCTCTCTCTCTCTCTCTCTCTCTCTTCCTCTCCCTCTCTCTCTCTCTCACCTTCTCTCACTCTCCCCAGTCTGAAGTGTCCTGGATCCCCAACAAGCACTACTCTGGCATCTATGGGCTCATGAAGCTGGTGCTGACCAAAGCGCTGCCCTCTGACCTCAAGAAGGTCATCGTGCTGGACACCGACATCACCTTCGCCACCGACATCGCCGAGCTTTGGGCCGTCTTCCACAAGTTCACAGGTATTTCCTCACCCTGTTAAATTGAAGTTGTCCCACACCAGACTATGATTTGACAGCCTCAGTCTATTGGCACCAAAAGCACTGTCCTAGATAAGACAGTACCCATCTGTCTCTCCAAGCAGGCTGGAGGAAGCAATGAAAAGTGGTTTGCGAGAAAGCAAATATTTAATTTTGATTCTGTCCATATCGTGTATTTCTCGTCAATGTCAGGCTTCCCCTTTCTCTCTATCCGCCAACCCACTTAATGCATTCTGAGGCAGTCATTAGGGCATTTAAACCAGCTCTTCTGGCAAAAGTAAATCACGCCAGCACCAGCTCTCAAAATTGAAAGCTCAGAGTTAGTGGACCCATCTTTTCAGAACTGTCAGCCCTTAGTTTCCCTCCCCATCCCTCCAGTTTTAGAATAAAAGTGTATTTTCCTGTGTATTTTCGAGTTGACAGCCATTATATGGAGACTGTGAGAGGAGAGATTGTGCTGGTTGCCGTGCTTGTTTTGATCATGTCTGTAAGGACTTGTCAGGAGTGAGACATTTTAGAGAACAACGCCCCGTGCTGTTGCTCTTCATCCAGCCTGCACGTTTGCCTTTAATGACAGCTTGGGGCCCTGTGTGCCCGTTTCGGCCTGTGCCAGCATTCAGCATTACATCACGGCATGATAATGCCACGGTGGGTATCGGGCCAAGCTGCTCATGGGGTTAAGCTGCCATTCGGTGAGCGCTCTTCAGAGGGGGCATGGCCGCAGCATCTCTCCATAGATCAGCTTGGCATCTCTTCAGTCGATGCGAACCTTGGGCCATGAGCAACAGCGTACAGCCACTGGCTGTTTGTGTGTTTGTGTGTGTGTGTGTGTGTGTGTGTGTGTGTTTGTGTGTGTGTGTGTGTGTGTTTTTGTGTGTGTTTGTGTGTGTGTGTGTGTGTGTGTGTGTGTTTGTATGTGTGTGTGAGTGTGTGTGTGTGTGTGTATGTGAGCTTACAGTAAGCATGGAGGCTATTCTAGGCACATCCACATTCTCAAATGGAAAGGTGTAGAGTCATACAGTACAGAAAGTAGAACAACACTCTCTCATGGCGTGGGTGGGCATCAAGTCTCTCATGTGAGGGGGCACCTGAAGTGAAAAGAAAGAGAGTGAGAAAGAAAGAGAGTGAGAGTAAGACAGACGAAGGAGAAAGAGAAAGAGAGAGAGAGAGACGAAGGAGAGAGAGAGAGAGTGAGAGTGAGAGAGACGAAGGAGAGAGGGAGAGAGTGAGAGTGAGAGAGACGAAGTAGAGAGTGAGAGAGACGAAGGAGAGAGAGAGTGAGAGAGACGAAGGAGAGAGGGAGAAAGGGAGAGAGAGAGAGAGAGAGAGACGAAGGAAAGAGGGAAAAGATTAGAGGATATGGATCGAGGGGAGATTTATAGGGGTCCGAGCCCCCCTGCTGCACCGCGGGCCACCAGAGACCGGATCAATCTTAATTAAGAGTTCAGTCCTGTGAGGCACATTTCTACTGTAGCCTCCAGCAGCCCTCACGGCCTTCACTCCAAGCCCCTCACTTCCTGCATATTTATGGAGGTGCAACAGGAGCCTATACTAGGACCCATAAATTATTTGGTCTGACCTTATGTCTCCCTAACAAATCTCACCAAAGGCAGAGCACAGTCTGCCACTTAAAGTGCGGTTGAATGTGCTCAGTGATGGAACTGCACTGCTATATATTTGACAGGACGCCCTGCTGCATTCTCTGTTACACGCTGTATATTTGAAGCAGTTCTGCAGGCATGTCTTTTCAGAGTGTGCGTGTTAGTAAGAGAAAGCAGAAAGGAAAGCGTTTTTTTTTTTTTTAGAAGGCATACATTTGTAAGTGCTGTAGAACGGCGAGTTTCTGCTGAGCGAATCAATAATGTAAAAAGTGCGCTGGGGCGGAACACACTCACTCACTCAGTGAGGGAAATGATCACCGTGAGAAGTTTCATCCAGCCTGTTCTCAATTCGGACATCGTTTTATTAACAACTCGTGACAAGTGTCCGGATCTGCTGGAGAGAGGTTTTGGGTGGCGTGGGGGCTCTTCGCTTTAGCCCCTCGTCGGACACACACACATGCTGTGAGTCACAGGACTGGAAGCTGCCCCAGCTTTCATTAATCAGAGGCTCACTGATAGGCTGCAAGAGGAGAGAGAGAGAGAGGGGGGGGGGGGGGGAAGAAAAATAGGGAGAGAGGGATGGAAGGAGACAAAGATAAAGAGAGGGAGGGAGAGGAAGAGGAAGGAAGAGTGATCAGCAGAATGAGTTTATCGGTGGAAAAAAAAGATTGAAACAGAAAAAAAGAGGGAGTGAAAGAGAGAAGCAGTGGGGTGATATCTGTGCTCATGCAGAATCACCTTGGAATTGAGATTTTTTTCAGATTATGGTTTAATTATTCAACGTTTGATTGGACTCTGGCTCCACCATCAATCTTCCAGCTGTGCGTCGCCCCGTGAGTCGCTGACTTTCCATTTCCAACATGTGAGAACAGGGAGCATGGCTAGCCATGGGTAGAGTCTGTGTGTAAATGCATCACAGATGTTCCTATCATTTCGGGACCTTGGGGTTTTTGGTCCAAAGAAGTTATGCATATGAAGAAGGAATAATTAATCTCTGCTAATGTATGGAAGTGTGTCACTAGGGCTACTCTGCAAAAGCTATTATTCCACTCCACTTGCGTTTTGCATAGTTGAAAGTGATCAAAATAGCCGGGGCACGTTTAATAAACATTCAGTGTGACACGGCCATCTCTCATTGCAGTGGTAGAGCAGACTGCCTATAGGCTTAACAGGAATGTTGCATCAACGTTAAGATGTAAATCTCGAGACAGATTATTGAAATCGGACTGCCAATGGCTGCAAATGCTTATGGATCCGTGTTATCATCATTGTTGTCAGATGGAATATTCTGGAACTTCCTCTCACAGATCCAGCTATCTTTATTTTATCGTTTGTTTTAACGTGTTGAAGTAGCGCATTGATGACACCTTCTTGATGCTAATCAGGTTGTTAGCACTGAGTCCTACCAGCTGTGAAAGTAAAGCAAACATTCTTGGGCAAAGGAGACCAGAGGAGAGGCCAGGCCCCTTTAGATTGGCAAGCAGAGGTCACCTTGGTGATCATCGTTCATCCGTATCTGTATCATCTGTGCAGGCCGACCTGCGGAAAAATCCCCGGTCCGATAGAGATCTCCTCATGCTCCTCTCTTCCCTGGCTTAATTGCATTGAGATGTGATAAGTCTCCCCCTTCATCCATCCCTTCCGCCACTTCCTCCCAGTCAGCAGACTGCTGAAAAAGTGGCTTTGGGTGTGTGTGTGTGTGTGTGTGTGTGTGTGTGTGTGTGTGTGTGTGTGTGTGTGTGTGTGTATGGGTGTGTGTGTGTGTGTGTGTGTGTGTGTGTGTGTGTGTGTGTGGGTGTGTGGGTGTGGGTGTGTGTGTGTGTGTGTGTGTCTCAAAATGAGGGCCGTCGGTGTGCAAGGGCCGTTCTAGCGGGTCCCCGAGCCTTCATAAATCTTCAAATGGCCTCTATTGACTGTTGTCTGGGGCAGGGACCTCTGGTGAATGGGCCTCTGATTTGGAGATCAATACGCAGAGGAGTGAACAGAGAAAGTTAATTAGGCATGTCAGGGGAGAAGAAAAGTTACAGTCAGTCCTCTGTGGACACGTGTGCCCCGACTCCCCAATGGATTTTAGAGAGCGGGGTGGGGAGGACAGAAAGATAGAGAGAGAGAGAGAGAGAGAGAGAGAGAGAGAGAGAGAGAGAGAGAGAGAGTAAGAGAGGCTGTTTGCACAGAATTGCTGCCACATTTGAGCCTATTCACTGGCGGAATATACTGAAGGTGTTTTTGAAAAGATGTCCAGGACTCATTTCCGTGTGTCATATCCCAGCTCCATCCCCTCATCTGAAGGCTTTTTCCTCCGTTCTGAGGAAACGTAATGGCTTCTGACAGGCAGAATTTTTTTTCCCCAATAGCTCACTCACCCTCGCTCATCTCCTCAGGCTCAGAGAGATGAAGTTAATGAGAAGAAATCTACCGCTGCCTTTTTGCCCAGTAAAAGCATGTAGCCGTCTCTTCTCGCCTACTCAAATAACATTACGCCCAACGTTTATTGGTTCATGAACGGGTTTCTTTCGGTTGCTAAAGGACACTGTTAAATAATCCATATTTAAACACATTTATTGGTTCGTGAGGGGTTTATTTCAGTTGCTAAAAGACACTGTTGAATAATCCATAGTTTAACACAATGCTTTCAGATTGCAGACTGCAGGTCGAACAGAAAATATGAGAAATCAGCTCAATGTGGTTATCGCTTCTCCAGGTTCTCACTTCATACCCTTCTCCTAAGCGTTGGTAACACAACTCCTGCTGCAGGATAAAAGTGGTCCTTGACTTTTAGCATCTGTCAATTTCACAGGCTTACCACGTCAGCATCTAAAAAACCCAAAGAAAGAGAGTACGATTGATCTGCCTTTTGATCAATAATTCATCGGTTCATTCTTAGTGCGGGCTCAGGTCTGTTTACCTGCTTCTTTCACGCCCTTTGGAGTAGCAACTCAGAAGAACCTGGACAAATAAAATGTGAGTTTATGGATGGCCTCTGTTTGATCAAGGGGTCAGAGGTGAGAGTTTTAGTCGGTGCGGCGCAAATCAAGAGGGAACAACTCTTCAAGCCAAGCTGCATTCGAATATACCCTCTTCGTCCGTCTCTTAATCTACCTGCATTTATAGGTTTATTCTCTTTCTTTCTCTTAGTCTTTGTCTTTCGCTAGCTTTCCGTGAACACACACACACACACACACACACACAGGTGTACCTCTCTAGAGTGGCACACAGAGGAGTGTGGCACAGAGGAGTGTTGTTATGTGGGGTGGCTGTTCTGATACCCTCATTAATCTTCCTCATTTCTTTCATTAAAACTGCACCTTACTGCTCCTACCCATTCAACCTCTCTCTCTCTCTCTCTCTCTCTCTCTCTCTCTCACACACCCACACCCACACACACAACATTATGTGCACATACACTCCCACCTCTTTCACTCCATATACACCTAATGTAAAACCTCATTCTTTATCTTTCTCCTACACACAATGATAATACCCACCCATCCTCCATCTGGCATACTGTACACAATACCATATGGTCAGTTCCTCTCCTTCCTCTTCCTTAAAACTGCACCTTACTGCTCCTACCCATTCAACCTCTCTCTCTCTCTCTCTCTCTCTCTCTCTCTCACACACCCACACCCACACACACAACATTATGTGCACATACACTCCCACCTCTTTCACTCCATATACACCTAATGTAAAACCTCATTCTTTATCTTTCTCCTACACACAATGATAATACCCACCCATCCTCCATCTGGCATACTGTACACAATACCATATGGTCAGTTCCTCTGTATGTTAATGAGTGTCTCTGTGTGTGTGTGTGTGTGTGTGTGTGTGTGTGTGTGTGTGTGTGTGTGTGTGTCTTTGGGTGTGTGTGTGTGTGTTTGTGTGTGTGTGTGTGTGTGTGTGTGCTTTTGGGTGTGTGTGTGTGTGTGTGTGTGTGTGTGTGTGTGTGTGTGTGTGTGTGTGTATGGGTAAATGATTAAATGATCGTTGTCAAATGCTGAGTGTGGGGATGCGTGTATGTGTAAACATTTGTGTGCGTTGTTCTCCCCTGCAGGGCAGCAAGTTCTGGGTCTGGTGGAGAACCAGAGTGACTGGTACCTGGGGAACCTTTGGAAGAACCATCGGCCGTGGCCAGCCCTGGGTAGAGGCTTCAACACAGGTCAGTCAGCAGCAGTCATCACTGCCTCCTCTCTGATACTGTGGATAGGACCATGGATAATATGTGTGTCTTTTGGGACATTGTGAATCTCTTTCTCTCTCACTCTCAATTTCCCTCTCCCTCTCCATCTGTGTGTGTGTGTGTGTGTGTGTGTGTGTGTGTGTGTGTGTGTGTGTGTGTGTGTGTGTTTGTGTCCAGGTGTGATACTGCTCCTTCTGGACCGCTTGAGGAAGCTCCGATGGGAACAGATGTGGAGGCTGACCGCAGAGAGGGAACTAATGAGTATGCTGTCGACCTCACTAGCAGACCAGGTAGAATACACACACACACATGCACACACACACACACACACACACACACACACACACACACACACACACACACACACACACACTCACACACACACACACATACACTCACACATGCACACACACACACACACACACACACACACACACACACACACACACACACACACACACACACACTCACACACTTACATACACAAATGGCAACACATGCTTTCGGCAGCTGATATCTAATGAGTATTTGGAGCATTCTTAACAGAGCACACACACATGCTTAAATAGGACATATTCAGTCAAGAGCTTCAAGGTGATCAGAACTGTGTGAGTCCTGTGGTTTATGTTAGCTTATACTGTTCGTTGATATATGCACAAGAATATAAATGGATTGCAGCAATAACATGAGATTAATACTTTGTTCCTTTCATTTTAGAAAATGCTGTGATATATGCCGTATTAAGTGAAAGCCCCTTCAGAGCCCTTTATCTCAGCCCTCCTGCTGAGTGTGTTTCTCTAAAGACTGTTAGGATTACAATCCAACCATCAAACACACACACACACACACACACACACACACACACACACACACACACACACACACACACACACAGAGAAAAATTATACTCCAACACGTACACAGGCATGCATACACACACACACACACAAATGCACACTCTTGAGGTGCAGATACGCATACACACACACACACCTTCTCACTTACAAAATCCCCTTCTTTCAGAAGACTTATAGGCTCAGGATCTACTTGTCAAGTTTTCTTCATATCGTTCCACTCATTATGTGAATTAGGCGTTCGAGTGGCGCTATTTAAAAACCTGCATTATCCGCCACCAAAACAGCGCTGGGGCGTTTATCAGCCCTGAGCTAGACGGGTAGGCGGCTGGCACGACTGTATTTGGCAGGTGAGCCTTCAGGTGTGATATATCTGATGTAATTGTGATGCAAGCCCTGCCGATTTCGGGTTGCAGGACATCTTCAACGCGGTGATCAAACAGAACCCCTTCCTGGTGCACCAACTGCCCTGCTTCTGGAATGTTCAGCTGTCGGATCACACTCGCTCCGAGAAGTGCTACAAAGACGTGGCAGACCTCAAGGTGAGTGAGAGATGCAGGAAAAAAGATGAGAGCGGGAGGCATCTGGGTTAGACTGACATAGAAAGGTGCGTGTGTGTGTGTGTGTGTGTGTCTGTCTGTGTGTGTGTGTGTGTGTGTGTGTGTGTGTGTGTGTGTGTGTGAGAGTGTGTTTGTGTGTGTGCACGAGTGTGTGTGTGTATGTGTGTGTGTAAGTGTGAGTGCGTGTGTTTGTGTGTGTGCACGTGCGCGCGCATGTGTGTGTGTGTGTGTGTGTGCCTGTGTGTTTGGGTAAGAGTTAGAAAGGCGGGGGTTGGGGCGAAGATGACTAACACCTACTGTTTGTGAATACAGCTGCCACAGACTGTAATAACGGCTCCTCCTCCCTCCTCCTCTCTGCCTCTGCGTTAGTCTTCCACAATCATGCTGTTCACTCCCCTCTCTCTCTCTCTCTCTCTCTCTCTCTCGCTCTCTCTCTCTCTCTCTGTTTGTCTCTTCCCTGTGGAAATACCACACAAATGGTTACAAATTAAACCAAATTTCTCCATCTCTCTCTCTCTCTCTTTTTGATCTTTCCCTCTCCCTTTTAAAAAAATCCCTTGCAGGTGATCCACTGGAACTCTCCTAAGAAGCTGCGTGTGAAGAACAAGCACGTGGAGTTCTTCCGGAACCTCTACCTGACGTTCCTGGAGTACGACGGGAACCTTCTGAGGCGGGAACTCTTCGGCTGCCCCAGCGAGACCGACCACAACAGCGCTAACGTAGGTGGACCTGCACACCTCCGAGTCCAGGCCCGGGCCCGGCATCACTCTCAACATCACTCTCAACATCACTCTCAACATCACTCTCAACACCAATCACTCTCAACATCACTCTCAACATCACTCTCAACACCAATCACTCTCAACATCACTCTCAACATCAATCACTCTCAACATCACTCTCAACACCAATCACTCTCAACATCACTCTCAACACCAATCACTCTCAACATCACTCTCAACACCAATCACTTCTTTTTACAGCACACTTTTACTATCTCACTATCTCACCAGAATAGTTCACAAAGTGTGTTTTAACGGTTCACTGTCACTTGAGGGAAAAATGCAAATATGATATGCATATACAGTATATACCACTTTCCTACTATTACAGCTTAAACAAATATGCTGAATATTGACCAGTACATTTGACTTTGGAACCACAGCATAGCATGGCAAGTTCAACGTGCCTGATTCTGCTCCAGACACTAGAGGGTTAACTGTTCCAAACAGCCGATCATAAGCTGAACTACATTAGCCTCCTCATGGGAACAGCTTGATGCCTCCTGTGACAATAAAGACCCATATCCCCTCCAGGGATTGGGAGATAAACTGTTCCATTGGCACGCCTACAGTATGTCGATGCAGTTTTGCATGAACTGATTACAGTCCGTGCTCGGCATGGTTAGATAAGTAAGGTCAGTCCAGCCAAACTGGTTGGGTGGGATGGCTTAATGATTGAGGTATTGATCGGCGTGTTGACTCCTCGGCTGTCTTAATTTCTTGTCATTGCATGCTGTCAGTTTGACAGGTCAAGCAAAGAGGCTGGTTGGTAAATCAAAAACAAACATAAAATGTAAAATGTAATTAAACTCCAAATCATTCATATTACCTACAACATTAGAATCACTTGTGCTGATTAAGTAGTACAACAGATGGGGGAAAATGCTAACACTATCAATAAGCTCTGATGCAATATAGCACAGTGTGGCCATGGTAACCACTCAGCTGATGTTTGAAGAGTGCTGCTTCACCATCACCAGCCTCACAAAGCTTCATGGCCAAAGCTTATGATAAGTCATTAGTCAAGTGATTGTAGTCAGTGAACTGTTGTCATTTTGTTAAGATGTACATTTCATTTCTGTCTGTTTAGACCTTGACTAATTACGCGTAATTAGTTTGTCATTATTTCTCAGTCGCTCTGGTACATTTTTCAGACTAGACTTTTCATTCTGATGGCACTGACATGTACACTGACCTAAGTATTTATTTTTGAGCAAGTGATGGGCTTTTGTAGGTTTGGGAAATACACTCACTCTTTTGAAAATGTTAAGGATGTTTCGAGAAATGTATCAAAGCAACTGATAAAAACTGTAATTAATAATTTCCAACAGTATTTTTGTCCAGGAATGCAGCTCAAAGTGGCTTTTATCCGTTTTTTTGTCGAGAGTACCTGCAAATGTGACAGCATGGCAAATGGATGTGTTTGTTTCCCTTCAGCTTCAGAAGACTCTGTTGGAGCTGGATGAGGACGACCCGTGCTACGAGTTCCGGCGGGAGCGTTTCACCGTGCACCGCACACACCTCTACTTCCTGCACTATGAGTACGAGCCCAGCGCCGACAACACCGACGTCACACTGGTGGCCCAGCTGTCCATGGACAGGTAGGGAAAATACACACACACACACACACAAACACACACACACACACACACACACACACACACACATGAATATATACAGTATATGTTCACTGGAAGGAATGCACATTCTGATTTCTGTTCATGCATCTATATATACCACACACGGAAACACACACACAGATTCAGCCCAGCTGTCCATGGACAGGTAGGGAAAACACACACACTCACACACACACACACACACACAAACACACACACATGAATATATACAGTATATGTTCATTCGAAGGAATGCACATTCTGATTTCTGCTCATGCATCTGCATATACCACACACGGAAACACACACACAGATTCACACAAACAAACCCTCGCACTTATACACACACTGACACACTGCACCGCTCAGTGCACAATTCACTGAAACTGCTTCTGGGGCTTGAAATGAGATTTCCAATCTCCCAAGCAAATAGGGAAGGCAGCTGTGACATGTGACCAAGAGGTAGACATGCACGAGAGGTGAAGCACCGGAGCGGGGGAATTATGGAAGTAAAATCTTGTGTATCACTTTACACTTTGTTTGTCGTCTTTTCTGTGTACACATGTGTATGTGTGTGCGTGTTTGTGGTTGTATATGTGTGCCTGAGTGTATGGTTGTTCATTGTGTGTGTGTGTGTGTGTGTGTGTGTGTGTGTGTGTGTGTGTGTGTGTGTGTGTGTGTGTGTGTGTGTATGTGTGTGTGCGTGTGTGTTTGTGTGTGTGTGTGTGTGGTTGTATGTGTGTGTCTGAGTGTGTGGTTGTGTGTGTGTGTGTGTGTGTGTGTGTGTGTGTGCGCATGAGTGTGTGGTTGTTTGTGTGTTTCTGCATGGATGTGTGTGTATGTGAGTGTGTGTGAGCCTAAGGGGGTGTTGCTCGAGGCTATCTCTTGGGTGGATGGTGGATGGCCCATGGTGATGCACTGCATAGGTTTACATACCCAGAATGCTGTGCGTGGCTTGAATCAGACTTCAATTCTGATCATTCTAATTCACTCCCAGGTGGCTGCAGGACATTTCTGGCCCTTCAGTTTTCACATCTGGAGATTTCAGCTCCCGACTCCCGACACAGACCAGCACAAAACCAGACACTAAATATTTAGTTGCACACTGACAGCAAAATAAATGGTTTTGTTTATCTCCGTTAATTAATGATGTAAGCAAATTTCCCAGAGAATACACGAGCAAGATTGCGAGTTTGAGAATAATGAGATGCAGTGATGTTTAAGCTTTAGGCCAAACTCAATCTGAAATACTACACCCAACTCCTCATGAATCACAAACGGTAGAATATTGATGCTCCTATGAAGCTAATTGCCAATGGCACTACACACTATATATACTATACAGTATATTGAGGAGATAGTAATAATTAAAATACTGCCTCCAAAGCAGATCGCTTGTACAGCAGTTTCTCCATGGATTTATATATAAATTACATAATATATAGGGTTGGATGGATAGATAGGTAGATAGATAGATGGATATATAGATAGATAGGGAAAGAGATAGAGAGCTAGATGGATAGACAGAGGGAAAGAGTGATAGAAGTGAAGCACTCTTCCTCCATTACTTCTCTTTCTTTCCTCTTTCTTTTGTTTTAATTTCAGTATGACAGGCTGACTCACGTTTGCCCTTCAAATTCTGTCCTGTTTTTCGCCCATCTCCAAAGCCAGGTCGAAATCTCATTCCAGTCGCCCACTCAAGCCAGAATGCCCCTCACCATTTTTACTTCTGTTTCTGCTGCTAAGAAAGACTCCTACAACACAAATAATCCCCATCACACGAGAGAGCCATAATAAGGATTTATGCAGGGGGAAATGTTATCTTACAATAATTAAGATTAGAGCCAGAGGAGCGTCTGTAGTGATGCTCGTTAGCCCCTGAGGACACCATGCTGAATGGTGCTGAACATGTTGAGGAACGGAGGGATTGGAGCCTATCTTTTCTCCGCTCGCTAAATCTTTTCTTGTTTTTTTTTTTCCTCTTTGTCGGGAAGTCGGATGTGAAGGATTTCCTTGATCATACAGAGTGGTTGTAAATCATATTTCTTAATGGATTCGGCTATTTATAGGCTTCCCCTTCTTGTTACGTTTGATTTGTGTAGTTTCAGATGAGGGTGGGTGGGGATGCGGGGGTGCAAATGTTATCGTGCGTCTTCAAAACCTTTTGCCTCAGATGCTCCTGGTTCCATTGTCGAACAAATGCATTGGATACAGTAGTTGTCAGTAGGGGTTCCTCTCTGAGAGGATTTTTTCAACAGCCCAGTTTTAATGGTACTGTAAAGCATGTTTTGTAAGTTTATATGAAATGAAAAAAATCTTTTTCAGAATAGTGTAATAGCACTCCTAATAATATTAACCATTATCTGATTGTGTTTGCCCGGTGGAAATGAAGACTTTTTTTCCCCCTTCCATCTCCACACTATATCATCCTTAATGAAATTCATTCCAATTGACCTAATGACTGTTAAAACACACTGTGGAAACTCCACTTGATTCATAGATTTTAATGAGTCTCACTATCACATTTTTTAACATTCAAGGGTAAAAAGAAAATGTTAAATGAACTGACACACTGACTAAATGTAATGCAGTAACCCCGTCGAATGAGAAGATTATTCAACGCGGGCCAGTGGTGAGGCAGAGCCATCAGGGCCGTATTGATGAGATAAGTTTGGTGGAGAGAGAACGGGGAGAGAGGCTTATTGACTTTTTTTCCCTCCAGAGGCCTGTCATTGATAAATAGATAGTCGCATTGTGTCCACCTACCAGGGTCAGCACAGTTCAGGGACGTTTTCACTGGCCCACGAGCCTCAACCACTTTAGGCCATCTGTATGCAAAGAGTGATCCCTAACTGCCTGGTTCTTCTGACTGAGTTGATATAGTATAACAAGCGCACTTGCTGAGGTGAATTAAAGTTAAAGTTGAATATAGTCCACGATCGGATGTTAATGGAAGTCTCGCCACATTTGTTGGCTCATTTGCTTAAGTGTGTAGTGCTGTCGATGGGCTCAGGAACTGGGGTTAATCTGGCAGTGTATCGACCAGTGTGCCACAGATCTGCATATCGGTCCTTAACTAGAACTAAGAGTTTGTGGTAGTGACAGTGCAGGCTATGATGTTTTATTGTTTTGTTTCTTTTTTTTACTTTCCCCTGAACTTTAGCTTGAACACTTAGGGAATGAGTTTGAAATCTTTTAGTGTATTATTTACCGGTATACAAAATAATACACTATAACCTCCCAATCACAAACAGCATTGTAAATAATTTTTTACAAAAAGAATGATTGGCTTCATTGAACCAGGAAAAGGGGTTTAAACTGAAAACATTGCCAAAAAAAAGTAGCTAGATATAAGATTCATAATAGTGCTGACATGATATATGCCAAAAAAGTAAACAATGAAAAACGCAACGTTCCTTAGGCACAAAGGAATTTATGGATTTATTTACTTGCTTTCATTTCATGGTGTCTGCCAAATGATTCCAGACAGAGGTAATTCAATTTGCCGACTGTGAAAGGGATCATCCACTATTTATTTTGGCAGCCTAATTTATTTTGGCATGGCCTGGTGTGGGTTAGAGGGCAGGATGCCTGCTGTGCTGGTTTGGAGAAGGTTAATGGCTTTGCTGAGGTACGGATATTGTTCCTGAGTGGTTAATGCTCGCTCCGGTCTGCAGTGGGTTATGTGTGTTTAGTGGTTGTTTAGAGCTGTGTTCGTCTTTAACCTGTCTTGTTAATGGTTGTTGATGGCATTTATTCTCTCTCTCACTTTCTCTCTCTCTCTCTCTCTGTGTGTGTGTGTGTGTGTGTGTGTGTGTGTGTGTGTGTGTGTGTGTGTGTGTGTGTGTGTGTGTGTGTGTGTGTGTGTGTGTGTGAATGCTATAGGCTGCAGATGCTGGAGGCCATCTGTAAGCACTGGGAGGGCCCCATCAGTCTGGCCCTCTACCTGTCTGACGCCGAGGCCCAGCAGTTCCTGCGCTACGCCCAGGGCTCGGAGGTGCTGATGAGCAGAGGCAACGTGGGCTACCACATCGTCTACAAGGAGGGGCAGTTCTACCCCGTCAACCTGCTGCGCAACGTGGCCATGAGGCAGGTCAACACGCCATACATGTTCCTGTCCGACATCGACTTCCTGCCCATGTACGGCCTCTATGAGTCCCTCAGGTGAGCAGCACTGGCCCCATCCAGGATTCAGAGCATGGCTCACAGGCCTTTTCATATCCTTTAAATTAGAAGCTCACTTCTCAACTTTCTCTTTTCCTCTCATCTTTTCCGTTTGATATTTTTGGATGGATTATCTTTTGTTTTAAAAAAGGTTTAAAACTTTTTCTCTGGCTGGTTTTTCCTTTTATTTCACTGATTCATTGTGTGTTTTTGATCATTGGAAAAAAAGACTCTCGAATAAAATTTCCAGAAGGTTCTGTATGAGAGTGTTCAGTGCTCCCTCTCGTGTTCCCCCCTCAGGAAGTCTGTGGTGCAGTTGGACATGGCCAGCACCAAGAAGGCTCTGGTGGTGCCGGCATTCGAGACGCTCCGATACCGTCTGTCTTTCCCCAAATCCAAAGCTGAGCTTCTGTCCCAGCTGGACATGGGCACTCTCTTCACCTTCAGGTAAAAGCCAGACCTCTCTCTCTCTCTCTCTCTCTCTCTCTCTCTCTTTCTTTCTCTCTCTCTCTCTCTCTCTGTCTCTCTCTCTCTCTCTCTCTCTCTCTCTCTCTTTCTGTCTGTCTCTCTCTCTCTCTCTCTCTCGCTCTCTCTCTCTCTCTCTCTCTCTCGCTCCTCTCTCTCTCTCTCTCTCTGTCTCTCTTTCTTTCTCTCTCTCTCTCTCTCTCTCTCTCTGTCTCTGTCTCTCTCTCGATCTCTCTCTGTGTGTTATGTTTACTCTGCATGACTCCAGGCTACCAAACCCGTTGAACATATTTTCTTCTCGTTTTCTCTCACTTTCTCCCCTCTCTCTGTCTCTCACTCTCCCCTTTTGTCTCTGATACTTTTTTTCTAACTTTCTTTGGCTCTCTGACATACACTCAAAGAAACGATCTAGGCCTAACAACTCAGAGAAAGCCCCCGCATCACTTCCATGACAGCGAGATCAAGTACTCAAGCTCTTGTATCAGACGGCGCCTCTCACAGAAAGAGAAATTTTCTTTAACAGTCAAAAAGCCAGAATAAATTCTGTGCTTCAGCCAACAAGGGCATTTGAGGTTTTTATTCAGTCAGCAAGGGAGAAGTGTGGAGGAGCTCATAAATGAAGATGTGTAGTATAGCAAAGTGCCCTTGGTGCTTTCTCTAAAAAACTAATAGTCCAGACCTGGTCTGGAACTGGTCCCAGATCAGATGCAGTGGATCCCCATCAGAACTGTTCCAGATTGAATTGTGTTGTTGTGTTCAGTCCAGCAGAAAGCAGAGCACTGAACAAAAGCAGGTTAATAGGGCAAAGCAGGGTTTTCATTTACATGCACAGAGTAAGCGGTTTACATGGGAATTGCCTGTAAGCAGTATTCTGCTTAGAAGATGTTGCGTAATTAACAGTTGCCACTGACAACACTGTAGTTTAGACACAACTCTGATGGGTATCCCTGCTCTGTCCTTACCACCGCAGAAACACTCCTTAGAAACATATTAGAGTGTGCAGTATCAGTTTACGTTGTCATAAAAGTGCCCACATTTGCACGTTCACACTGCCTGTTAAATGGGACAAATCTAGCTCTGAACTTCTGCACATCCCATTAACCGGGTTAAGGAAAGCAGCATTTGGGTTTACATAAAATGTAGGAATGCTGTTTTTTTTACAAAAGCTGGTCAATAAGCCACTTTCTTATATGGATGTATAAACGCACTGATTGACAGGCTCTCTATGTAGGATTTCATTTTTGATTTTCACTTCCCAGTTGGGTGTTTACAGCAATCTGTACCGTTACCTAGGTATCACGTTTGGATGAAAGGCCACGCCCCCACCAACTTTGCCAAATGGCGGACGGCCACAACGCCCTATCACGTGCAGTGGGAGGCGGACTTTGAGCCGTACGTCATGGTGAGGCGGGACTCCCCAGAGTACGACCGGAGATTCGTGGGCTTCGGCTGGAACAAGGTGGCCCACATCATGGAGCTAGATGCCCAGGTACAGCCCTCGGCTGATTCACTGTGTCTTTTCCTTTCTTCTCCTTAGGAAGATGCAATTTATCTTCAAAGGGGAACAAGCACCTGGAACATTAAGTGTGTGTCCCTGGAGTGCAAGCCCAAAAAGTCTTTGATTTCAAGATAAAATCACAAATAGGCTTATGATTGCACAGGGGAATACACTCTTATTTTCCCTATTATCAGACTTGATTGAGAAATGCTAGGAGGAGATTTTAATGAAAAGGAAAGATGAAAGTTTAGCTCCATTACTTAATATTTGTGCGTTTAAGACTTATCAGAACATAATCATACTGAAAGCTTCTCTGTCTTTCTTTCCTTCTTTCTTTCTTTCTTTCTTCCTTTCTTTCTTTACAGGAGTATGAGTTTGTGGTTCTGCCCAACGCCTACATGATCCACATGCCTCACGCCCCAAGTTTCGACATCACCAAGTTCCGCTCCAACGAACAGTACCGCGTCTGCCTCAAGACGCTCAAGGAAGAGTTCCAGCAGAACATGTCCCGTCGCTACGGTTTCGCCGCGCTCAAGTACATGACGGCGGAAAACAACAGCTAGCCGAACCTATCCGTCCAACAGCCACAAAGCACACACCCTCCAGTACACTCAAACTAAATACTTGCCCCCTGAGCATCCCATAACAGACCTTTGTCAGGGTTGCCATGTTGCAGACTGCAGACAATTCCGAAAGTGAAAAGAAGACTTTTTTTCCAACCAGTGGGTTTTCCCTCAAGGCTATTGCGAACACGGACACTGTACGGCTGCAGTTTCGGAAATGACCTTTTGACTCCTTTTTTTGTTTTCTTTCTAAACATAACAGACATCGCAAGGAATGGCCGGCCCAATCCTCACCCATTATGCATTTCAGCCCCTTAAAATGAACAAAAAAAACAGAACTCTGAACAGAACTGTTCTCCTCCTGAACTAAATTCAAGTTTGGGTTGTCAGGTAATCGTGCAAAAGGCATGTTCTTGTTAGCCAATTTAATTCAATACCAGTTCAATGCCGATGGAATACCAGTGTCAGATGACTTACGTGTTGTTTTTAATTGTTCACAGGGACAATTTGCTGCAGTATCAACATGGAAAAACTATTCCTCTTTTTACACAACTGGAGCACTGAAACACGTATTTCTCTTTCCATACCTCATGCTTTCAAAATGACATTTTGACAAGTCAGCGAAATGAGGAGAGAAGGACAAGCACCCCACTGGATCTTGACCAATCACAAGTAAACTGGACCGGTGATAATGTCTGCCCCTCGGCCACTCATTGGCTGACACTATTCATGTGTGTTATACAAATGTGCCAAATGGCTTATATTTTCACAAATGGACAGTGTTTGTGTCAATACCGAAGAAAAGACAAAGGGATTGTTTTAGTCTTACAAATTCTTTCTTTTTTTTCAAAGGGAAATAATTTAAAAAATACCATCCATTGTATAATGCTGTTAAGTACTGTGAAGAAAAAAAAAAGAAGATAATAATGAATTTGCCATGAGGCTGCAAGCAGCTTCTGTGGTCTTCAGAAATTTGAGTCAGTAAAAAAAGTTGAAAGTTACATGTCTATTTTGATAATAAAAATGTAATGTCAGTTGGTCACGTGTCTGTTCAGTGCACCACTAGGACAGGGTAGTCGATCTTTTGTGATTAGCAAAGATGCGACTGCATGGTCTTATTCACCGACTGTAGAAATTAAAATAATTATTACAGGACGAACACAGAGGAATATGCTGAAGGAATGCAGTGTGAACACAGAAGACAGCATGTCAACCTCATGACAGCACACGCAGTCGATGACGCACTCACACACGCACGCACTGACAGCTGCACTCCAGGATCGTAATCGTTTCGAAATGTTGCGTC
Organism: Clupea harengus; assembly: GCF_900700415.2. NCBI lineage: Eukaryota > Metazoa > Chordata > Actinopteri > Clupeiformes > Clupeidae > Clupea > Clupea harengus. The sequence continues at coordinate 19,495,487 of NC_045167.1, read as the reverse complement.
TCGAGGGCTATTGCTATGAGCAAGCCGTGCGCCATCTTTCTCAGTAAATAACCATTTAGCACATACATGTCAGATTCCAGGTTGTCGCCCCGCTCTGCGGATTGTAATGATATAATCTGAACGTAAAGCTGCGACAGCAAATGGTTATGTTAAACAGCTCCTTATTCAGGTCAGTGGTTTCCTTAATGCATTGCCATAAGTCATCACCGCTACACACATAAAAAGAACTTCTAATGAAGCCTGATGTATAGCTTGCCTCTTGTGCTCAGTGAAACGTTTGCCCAAGCCTTGAGTGTGAGAGCTTCCTTGACTATTACTCAAAACCTTTAAAGCAGTAGTAATGAGTTTTGGTGTAAAGCCAGTGAGGTAACACCACCAACAGATCAGTTGATGTTGATTAAAACTTGCTAACATGCTAGCAGACATCTTTTGGCAATATAGCTGATAATGTCCTCCTGTGAAAGCTTTTCTTACATTGTCGCGAGGTGTTCTGGCCTCAAACACAACTACAGTGCATAGTGCAGACCTTGGATGGCTAGTGTGCTTATCTGTCCTTCACATGACCATATACCATCAAAATGAATTTGAAGGGGATACTAAAACTAGTTGCCTAGAAAATACTCTCAAAAAGTGGCAAATTGTTGCCTAGGTGTTCTGGCCTCAAACACAACTACAGTGCATAGTGCATACCTTGGATGGCTAGTGTGCTTATCTGTCCTTCACATGACCATATACCATCAAAATGAATTCGAAGGGGATACTAAAACTAGTTGCCTAGAAAATAATCTCAAAAAGTGGCAAATTGTTGCCTAGTGTTGCTTTAAATGCGAGTGGATGGGTGTCTGGCGAGAGCCGGGTGGCAGCTGAAGAAAGGCCGGTGTGGACCTAAAAGCCCCCCACCGCCGTAGCGCTCTGATTCATCTTCTCTCTGACAGGTGAGATCAGTTCCGCTCTCCTCCATCCCCGCTGGCTAAATGCAAAAGGACATTTCACAGGCCGGGAGAAGCTCTTATAAGTGAAGAGTGATGGCAAATAAGGTTTTCTTGAGAGAGAGAAATTCCCTCCACCCCCCAAATCATAAGAGGAGGGTAAGACCAAATCCTGCCTGAAAGCCTTTCGCCTCCATCCATCTCTGAAAGAGTGGTGTGAGACACACACACACAGCCCCTAAAACCGAACCCTTCTTTTTTATTTCAATATGACTCATACCTCCAAGACATTACCCGGGAGGGGAGACTTCCAGCATCAGACACCATGGGATTCATGTCTACAGTCTGGAGAGTTGCAGTGCGAGACGTGAGGTCTTTTCCTTGGGGTTTGAACTGGCTGTGTCTTTAAGGGTGTCCCCATAAGGCATCTACTTGGGTAGATAAGTGGGATTTCTGTAGTGTTGTGTTGGGTGATTTGATACCAAAAGGAATAAGAACTGGGATCAAGATGAAATATACTTGCTATGTGTATTGTTTTATGCTCTTTGAAATAACAAGACATCGTTTGAAAGCACACCACGGAGAGGAACAAAATCAATGTGTTAATATTGTATAATAAAAACCCTTGTTTCACTCCTAACAAAATGAATTAGATTGGTATGGAGGGAGTGTTATTGGGAGAAGTATATCAATGTATTTTACTATTTTATTTGAAGTTCCAACGTGGACGGTACAAATGCATGCATGATTAGTTATTACAGGTAGCTCTAGTGAATGAATGGTTTTAATCACATTAGCCCGAGCTGTGCTGCCAGTGCAGGATGTTACAATGTCGACAGATAAAGACCGATTTTAGCAGGGAGGCAGATGTCAAAGTCACCCCATTAATCTCACAGGGTTTCGCATTATTCCACTGTCACATCCGCACTGGAGAATCACCTGCTGCATCATTTGCCTTGGAGTCACAGATCATCTCCATCTATCACGAGAAGGGCCACAGAGGATGCCCTGCACATAGGTGTAGGTCACAGCAAGCCACGATTACGTTTGTAGCCTTGAGCCAGTGGTCACTACGGAGGCCGTGAACTTAAATGGCTCCACCGATAAGCAGTATCTGTCCCTTGCTGAGGAGTTAAGAGGCCCTTATGACCTACATATAGTACACAAAGATTGTATTCCTGTTTCCTTGGGTAATTATTTGCTCTGCCACTCGCTTTGTGTGTGTGTGTGTGTGTGTGTGTGTGTGTGTGTGTGTGTGTGTGTGTGTGTGTGTGTGTGTGTGTGTGTGTGTGTGTGTGTGTGTGTGTGTGTGTGCAGAAAACTCCTTGAAATGGAAACTTATATAAGCAAACAAACACACTGCACTTGCACACATATATCTACACACAATGCAGAGAGAGAAAGACAGAGAGAACTGAATGAGATCATAAATGTGTTTATTCGTTTTGAAAAAGTCTTCACAGAGTCTTACCTGACACCAGCATTTTTGTTATTGCCTCGCACACGCCTGAGATGCTCGGGAGATTCCCACCAGGATGATGTGCTTGGCAGACAGGCTCTATAACATCCACATGGTTGGCAGGAAACAAAGACTAATTTGCCTGCTTTGTTCAGCTTTGGCTGCTTTCAGAAATCAGCTTTAACCATGAACAATCTCATGCTGGGTCTGGGCCTAATACCACATTACAGCTCTTTGACAAGGACAGAACCTTGTCAAAAAAAAAAGAAAAATGCCACCATTATCTTTTCTCCTTTCCGTCTTCGCTTCAGAAGATAAGCCTCATCTCCCCCTGTTTCTCTTTTGTAAAATGTGTGGATGATGATGCTATTCTGTAGCTAAGTGTTTAAACATGTGTGCACTGCCATTTCTGGACTTATTCACCTGCCATTGATGTTACACATGATGTCTTACAGTGTCCCAAAAAATCAATTCATATTTTACACGGTCAATTTAAGGCATGTGAAATCCTGCAAAGAGAGATTTTGAAAAGACTTCTATTGTTCACCAAGAGGGCACCACAGCTTTGACATTTTCAACATGCCTCCATTATAAACACTGAGTTGGTCTTGAGTTGGTTCATCAATGGTAATGCCATGGCTGTGTGTCAGTCAGATCGGCTTTTGCCATCTTGTTGCTGTGGTGATAATTGGCAAGTGGACTCGCATTAGAGACCCAGCTCTCCCAGGCTGAACACAAACCTGCACAGATGGAGACGGGGAGGAGGTGGATGATTATAAGAGGATGAGAGAGAATCTCATGTCCGAGGTGCTGGGAAAGGCCAGCATGTCTGCAGACTGACCCAGGATGAATTTTTTAAGCGTCTCACCTGTGGGAATGTATTAACAATTCAAGTTCGGAGGGAGCCCATAGGGATGCTTAACTCACCACTCTTCGGCTTTCTAGGCGATTTTTTTCCTGGCTCCTATCCACCTCTTCCCCATTCTCCTCCTTTTCACTAGTAGCTCTAAGCTCACATTACCTCGTATCCACAGGGGATGTCAACAGACATCGCTCACACACGATCTCCACCATAGGCTTTCCAGGACCTTGGACAGCTACCAAACCAAACATGCCTTTATCAAGCGCTCTACATCAAACATTCCGAGGGGCAATCTGGTAATTTTGACGGTTGTTAATTACAAGGTCTAGACTGAACAAATGAACTCAACCATGAATTATTATTTCATTCAGTTATTCAATCGAAATGCATAATAAAAACCAGCCATTATAGTCATCCACATCCACATCTCAGCCCTTGCAAACAAATCTAAAATGAAACTAAACTGCAGGTGACCTTATTCCCCTCCAACCACATGATCAGCCAGATGGATCACGAGTCTGTGCCATCTCTTGGAAAGGCCATGTCTCTCCCATTGAGATGCCAGGAATCGTGCCTGTAACTATGACAAACTGTCACACTGTGTACACAGCACAGAGACTGAGGATGACATCTTACACCAATTAATTGTTTGTGACCTCCAGTGTGGGGGGGGGGGGGGCTACCTGTGACCTTCAAAGAGACCTCTTCACTTCAGCAGAAATGTAGCACGATCAATCAATACTAGCTATAGTATCCAACCCAGTTCAGGCTGCTGGGGCCAGCAGCTCTCCCCATTTCACCCCTGGAGACCCACTGACCCCATTCGCTGAACATGCCAGTCCGCAGCCTTGGTGTTCTCAGTTCAGAGCTTCACAGCTGGCCTCGCTCCTCCCCGGGGGGCTCACCAGCCTTGCCCTGCAATGAGGCCAACACCCTGGGGGGTTCTCCTCCAGTCTTGGCAGGGACTTCCCTCTTGTCTCGTTGGCAGGCTCCCTCCTGCCATCCTGCCTAACCCTCACCCCTCACACACACACACACACACACACACACACACACACACACACACACACACACACACACATTTTTCGGCATGTGCCATGTCCTGAGGGGCTTGGTGACCTCCACCTTTGCTGAGAAAGACAGTGAAATGTGTGTGTGGGGTGGGGGGGTGGTTGGCACATAGCACAGGTAGAGATGCTGACATTTTTGGAGGCCCTCCATGAGCCTTGAGGCAAAATCATTGCAGACCCATTTATTTTTTCTCTCAACCCCCCCCCCCCCCCTTCTTCCTATTAGCTTTCTCCTCAGTTAGAATTGAGCTGAGAGTTCAGCGGGCTCTCACAAGAGCCCAGCACAGCCCTGTTGTTATCACAAGACTGCTTCAGCTTGGGCCTCAGGTGGCTCCATTCATCAACATTAAAGCCGTATTTTGCGCTATATCAACCTACACTGAGATTTAGTCAGAAACATAAAAAATCAGCTGTTTTTTTGTTTTGTTTACGTGACTGTTTTGTAATGTATTATTACTCTTCCTCCTATGGCATATTGGACAGATCTGATCATGAACCTGACGTCCTCTGTCAATTTTTAGGTGCTTAGAGCAGGTTACTGATGGCCTTTACAATGTGGCCGTGTTCCATTCCTAGTGACATGAAGCCAAGCAGAGGGTGGGCACAGTATATTGGTTCTACATTTATTTTAATGATCCGTTTGAAACCATGACCATGTGAGACCACACAGTGAGGTTATAATGCTCTAACCTTAGCTGGTCGTTATGGGTAAACTTACTGCCTCACGTCTAGGTACATAATTTACCTGGTGAGATACATGTTCCCTTAAAAATCAGTTGCATGCACATTATCTTAGTCATTATAACGCTACTTGTCAAAGCAGTCAATCATTTTACACAGAATATTGATTTGAACATTTTAAATATTTATTGAATGGCCTCTTTTATTCACCCCCAAACACAAACGAATCAATATGAGGGATTTTCAGATCAAAAGAGGTCCATCTTGCAACACAATTTCTAAATACAAAAATACAACATTTTTGGTTGGTGTGCGTGTGCTCTTTTAACAGATAAAACAGCAATCTTTGAAACTTTGCAAGCAGTGAGATTTTATCCTTGTATTTTACTAACAGCATATAGTGACTGTGACAGAGTGCCGTCATTACAGATAAGTATGTGCTCTGACTGCCATGCCTTTCAGCCTGGCTCTTTGGCATTGCGGTCAGGGTGCAAGTGTGGTACCCGGGTTCAAGGCCGGGTGGGGTGACCATTGAACCTGTTCACCTAATGCTAAGAATGTATAAAGGAAAACTGTTCATTTGAGAGCCCACCCTCTGCATTACACAGCCAGTGGATAGTAACCTTTAGATGCAGGATGGTGGAATGGAGATGTTTATCATGAGTTCTTCTTCCCCCTCTCTGTGTAAAAGTCGAATGCCATTCCCTTTACACCCCCCAGGAACTTTGTGATTTGTTCTGCTGTCTTTAGAGCCCACGGAGACAAGGTGACTTTGTTGAATTGGATCGTTTCACTTCATCAGTTGCTCCTGGCCCAGAATAACATGGTTCATTCAATCCACAGCAGGAACACCCTTAGTGGTACATTGTCGTGTCAGTCTCATCACTGCAAAAAAAAAATATGTGCGGTGTTAAAAAACCACATCTTTCTCACCCTGCCCGCCTATTGCTCTGTCGTACATCATGTGTGAGGTGTGCTGAAAACCTAGATGAGTTTCTCCGTGAATCAATAATTTGTCCGTTTCTCCTGCAAATTTCTCTTGAGGTTGTCACGGTCCATGTTGGCTTTTCATTATCAGTTGTTTATTATCAGAAGCGTGACGTGACTCGAAATGGGAATCTGTCATCTTCGCCGCTTCGAGCCATCCTTTGCATCTGTAGCATGGCCGCTTTGATTTTCGACAGCCTGCGACAGTCTTGAGTTGCCGTTTTTAGTGTCAAAGTGAAAACTCCTGGGCTCACTCTATGCCAGTCTTCAGATTTCATAGAGCCAGTTAACTGCATCTTGAACAAACAATAAAATGTATTTAACATGTATCTAGGTGACATTTCGTAATGTGTGCACATAAGATATGAAATGCGACATTCATTAGCAGCCATTTGGTTGTAAAATGCCAACATTTTAGTCACAAATTGGCTGTGGAAGTGTTTATCATTCCGCAGAGTGCCTATGACATCAATGCACACTGATAGTAATCAGCAGAAATGTTTTCATTGTGTTGAGGTGTTCAATTAACTTGTCAAGCGTTAAATTGCCGCAAAGAAAAAGCTAAATTGAGTGAATAATGAAATCATTCAAGGAACTGTGTAGTGAAAAAGAGGATTAAAATCATCTCTGGTTCAGCGGCCAACCCATTTTTAAATATACTTCCATCCCCCTCTTTCTCCGTCTCTGTCTTTCTTTTGTCTTTTTTGTGCTGACCCATTAGCACAGTATGAGTTCTGCACAGAACTGTCTTTCTGCTGCAGATCTTTGGCTCTTTAGATGCCTATCACCAGTGGGTATCCTGTGTTTTTATACAGTCAAATAAAGCTTTCAGCTCTGCAGTCATTGCTTAAGTCAAAGTGGTCAGGGAGGTTACATCAGGTGCTCGTAAATTACAATTACAATAGTACAATAGTGATTGATAATTACAATAGTGATTGATTAAATTGCTTTATTCACAATGCTAAAGAGGTTCCAGTGAACTTCTGCCCATAGCCTTAGGTGGAGACAAGGTAAAATACCTCCATAGTAAAAGTACAGGGACTACTGTTGAACCTTGAGCCGAGATGTTCTCTTTCCGTTGTCATTCGGGATCCAAAGGGAACTCAAGTTTAGACTTGCATCGCATGTCATTGTACTGAAGAGTTGTGGCTGTCAGGTTACAATGAGGAACTTCTGACACGCCATGATTTATCTATTCAAGAGCGGCACTCCTTCACAAAGCTGTCTGACATTAAAAGAGAAATCTGAGTGTCAGTCTGAGTGCCTTCAGTCATATGCTGTGAAATGTAGGTTTTTGCATGGGGAGTTAGTTTGGTCTTGGAGATGACTGCGTTCCACTGAGATCTCCTCCAGGAGTCTCTCCTTGTGCCTATCAAATGGTAGAGGCTTCCTGTCCCTCTCCGAATATTCTAATCTCCAGACAGATGTGTGCTCTGCTTCGCGCTGTCAGATCACTTCAAAGGGAGGGGGTACAGATGTGTAATTGCTCCCGGAGGGAATTCTTTTGCCGACTTCCCTTCTGGAGTGTATGGTTTACCCAGGGAGGCGCTGTTGCTCCAATCCATGCCTCCGATGTGGGCCGCGTCGGGTCGGTGCCAGTGTATCTGTCCTGGTCCCCCGGGGGGACTGTTATTGACACTGTCAGGGAAGGTTTAAACTGTAGGGGATAAAAGGTTTATTTTTCTGCATCAATAACCTATCATACTTCACTGGGGACATTTTTCACGGGGATATCTTCAAACACATACACACACACACATACATGCACAAAACAGATTAATCTGTGCTTCTACCACACAACAATGTAGAAGTAACGTTTATTACAGGTGAGGTCGACTGCCCCCCCCCCCCCCCCCCCCCCCCCCACCCCTGTCCCCGTCCCCGTCCCTCCCTCCACGGACACATACACACTCATACACATGTGTGAATCTTTAACGCCCAAGGGCCCTGCTCTGTGGGACTTCTGTGTCATCTCCTCCTTCCCCCTCCTGACAGTTCCTCAGTTCCTCCACAGTGCCCCCTTCCCCCTCTTTGATGTGAGGGATCACAGGCACCCAGACAGACAGACAGACCCCCCCCCCCCACACACACACACACACACACTCTCGCCCTGACTACCTCCAGCTTTTCATATTCCTGACTCAAGACGATGACAAGTTATTGATCTACCTGCTTTTTATCATACCACCACAGGTTGGGGAAGTTGAGGAAATCTCCTGCCTCGACAAAATGGTCTGACATGACAGGGGAGGCTGCTGTGTCAATGTAGTCAATTCACAGACAGATTTATCTCATCCGCAGAAAGTCATATATTTGCATTTATTCGTTTAATAGATGGTTTCATCCAAAGAAACTCACAGTACAGATAAGACATACCATTTTTTATTAGTATATGTGGTCTATGAGAATTTCAGCTGTTAGCTCAAGATGTTAGCACTTTGCTCTACTAGTTGACCCACAGGAGCAAAGAGCTGTAGCAGGTGCACATAGGCGTACACCTCACAGCCTAATGAAAGATCCTCTACCTGATTTGAGTAAAACACATGCACATTTGGGGGGAGCTGTGGCCCAAGCGGCAGCATCCCCGACCACAAATGGGTCTGAACGTCCACGGGGACCCGGGTTTGAATCCAACTCGCTGGTCACTCCCTCTCCCAATCTCTCTCCAGCTCATTTCATCGCTGTCCTGTCCAATTAAAGGCAAAAAGGCCACAAAAAAACACAAGCACATTTACATGTGGGCTTAGGCCCTCCTTCCTGTTATGCTATGCTGGTAAACTGTGCAGTACTGAACAAGTATAGAACAAAACATCTCATTCAGGCTGATGTTGTTGAAAGGTCTGGATGTGCAGCCAAATAAATGCCCATGTGCTTGTTGCAAAGCCCTTTTTGACTCTTGTCCACATGCATTTGTGCTCCTCTCATGTGATGTATCCAAGGCTAACACTCAACATGATTAGCATGCATTAGCATTTCATTTTGTGATGTAAATGTGGACTTCAGTGGCATTGTCAGAATTCCATTCAGTTGTGTAATCCTTCTAATGTTTGGTTAATGCTTTTGTTATTAGTCTCCACTGGTCAGTATGGTCAGTGAAATGAAGGCCTTTTGGACAGGTTTTTGTGTCCCCCACTTTCACCAGACCAAGAATCAAACCCAGTTGTTGTGACATGATGAACTCACAGACTTTGATCAATAACCGAACAAAGGGAGCCTTCTGTTGGGGGCTAACGTGGTTAAGCTGCCATTCAGATGCCACACACGCATTCCGATGCCAGTACAAGAATAAACAGCTTGGTGAAGCCACCCATTAAACAGCGGGCATCAAGGGTGAGGTCACAAGGCATCTGCTTCCTTGTGGTTCTCCAGCCAGAGAAGGACAGATACAGAGAGAGAGAGAGAGAGAGGGAGAGAGAGAGAGAGGGAGAGAGAGAGAGAAAGTCCACAAATGTCACAAGAGACTGTCGCCTCATTTAGCCCTGGCCTCCTGGATGATTAAGGACCCTTCAGTTTGTGTCATCTCTGACAGTGCTTCACCAGCAAAAGGATTTAGAGCAGAGCAGAGCGAAAAGGGGGAGAGAGAGAGAGGGAGGGGGGCAAAAGAGAGGGCAGACTGACTGAGAGTGTTAAGAGGCAAGAGAAAAGAAAAGAGCAAAAGAGGTTTTAAGAAGCTGCTTATTTCTCTGTTCTTAAGCAGTCTGTTGGAGACATCAGATAACTTCAGGCTGAGAGAGGAGAGCTTTCTTTTCAGTGCCTGACTGACCTCACTGACCTCTGATAAACCACAAACATCTGTAGAGATGCTACGCTAATCACTGAAGCAAGACGAATATCATTTCTTTTTGACCATTACAGCATCACCCAGCCCCCCCCTGTTTACAGCACGGTTGCATGAGAGGAAATCACTCAGCAGAGAGCAGATGGCAGCTTGATTGGGGGGATTAACGTCAATTAGTGGGCGTCTTTTACCTGCGAATGCATCAAACGCTCGAAACCAAAGGAGAGCCGGGCAAAAAAACATACGCCGTGTACACAGCTGCATCAGTGATGGAGGAGAGGAGACACAATAAAGGGGCTTTAAAGAGAGCCTCCACCAAAGCCAACCAATCGCGTAACCCCCATCCTCTCTCTTGATGCATATTTAATAACATCTATTACATTTCTTTGCTATTGCCTCTAAGAGAGAGAGAGAGAGAGAGAGAGAGAGAGAGAGAGAGAGAGAGAGAGATGCACTGTGGGTGTAAATGGGGGGCCTACGAGATAAAATACGGGGAGCATTATCTCATGCCTCTCAGCTTGGTGGTGACTGACATGTTATAGATCAAAGGGATGTATGAGACCTTTATAAAGGCAGAGCTGGTGTAGGGAGTGTAATGGTGCATGGTCATGCACAGCCTGCCCCCCCCCGCTTCATCATACGTGCAGTAATGAGTGGGTGCCACGTCGCCAGTGGAATGAAACTAAGAAAATCATGCTGTGGAGTTCTATTCAGCGGGACGCCATGGATCACAGAGCGAGACCGTGGAAAAACAGAGCGAGACTAGCATTTCTCAATGTCCTCCCACACCTCTTTCATTTTCCACCTTTTCTCCTGATCTGCCCCTGTTGCCTGAAAAAAAGACTTATGCAAATCACCGTTGTCTGCTTAAGTGTTGGGATGACAGTGGGTCCAGGAGGAGAGGAGAGGAGAGGAGAGGAGAGGAGGGGAGAGGAGAGGAGAGGAGAGGAGAGGAGGGGAGAGGAGAGAAGAGGAGAGGAGGGGAGGGGAGAGGAGAGGAGAGGAGGGGCTCGTTGTTTCACTTGTTGGTAATGCACCGCTGAACACGCAGCCTGGAGCCGTTAATGCCCACTGAAGGCGTAACTAGACTTGCAGATAGTGCTACCTGCAGGCCTGTCTCTCCTCCCTGGATCGGCACGCCTGGCACCGACGGATAATTATTATTCAAATACACTTGGTGCAGTTTCGCTAGCCTTTCAAATAGCTTCACTGAGCCATGCCATCAAAAATGGCACCGCGGGTCAGAGTCTGTCATTCTCTTCACTGCCTTCACCTTCTCCTTCCCTTTCCATCAAACGATACAGCTCCTCAGCTGTCAGAGTGAAGGGTGGGGGGGGGGGGGGGGGGGGTTGGATAAGACAGGGAGGTTTGAAGTGTCCATCCCACTTCACGGAGTCTAACTGATTTAAAGGCCTGAACCACTGTCAAGCTTCCAAGCCATTCATATTGGATTTATGCCCCCATGCAAGAGCTCGTCAGTGGGGGGGGGGAGTCATAAATACACAGTTATATATGGTCCAAACTCCATTTTTCTTCGTCTTCTTCTCCCCAAGTTGGGGAAGGGTAGAAATTAAAATGGAATCAGTCTGTTTTGAACTGAAGTGGGCCTTGGAGAGAGGGGTGGGAGGGGGTGGTAGAGTATTCCTCCCTGATGTTTAGAGGGAAAGGATCGACGCGTCCTTATCACGGACGCAGAAAGAGCCACCTGCCCCGTGTGTGTGTGTGAGTGTTAAAATGACAAATATTGAGGCAGACAGGGCTTTCATTTCATTTTTCCGCCGCTGCTTCTGCCCAGGGATGGGGTTGATTAATGGGTTTATGTATGGGTGCACACCTCTCGTGGGGGTTATCAGGATGCATGCAGTTTGGATGGATAGGGTGTGCGCTGATGAAAACCTATTTATACACACACTCACACACATACACACACTCTCACACACATACAAACACTCACATTCATACACGTGTGCACACTCACAAATACACACACACATGCCCAGACGCACACAAAACTCACAAGTACCCAACCGTGCATCCACTGCCATTCCGTGTGAATTGGGGTCGTAGAAATTCTCTTTGTTTATCAGCCGAGATCTAAAATTGCCTGTCGCAACCTGGAGTGCTTTTATTTGTTCAGAGCGATTCAGGCGAGCAGCCGACACAGCATAAGCGGAAGCAGTGGAATGCATGGGGTTTATGAGACAGATCAACAGAGGAGTGAGAGAAAGAGAGAGAGAGGGAGAGAGAGAGAGAGAGAGAGAGAGAGAGAGAGAGAGAGAGACGAGGGTGGTACGGCCCACCACAGCAATAGTCAAGGGAGGCGCAGATATCTCAACCACGGCGCGAGTCAATTGCAAATTACTGGGAGCTTAGATGCGATAATGGAATAAGAAACCTCCAGTCCTCCAATCAATATGTTTGTTTTGGAGGTGGGAGAGAGAGAGAGGAGGGGGGTCTTAATGGTCAAGCAGGGCTTCACTTCTCCCCACAGTGGATGCCCATGTTCTCATCAGCGTAATTGGCTCGGGGTGTAACCTGTGTCTTCACCTCGTTAGCATGCTGAGAGGACTGAGTGCTATCTGAGAGTTTCAGGGACGACTCCTGACCCGGCCTCAGATCAATAATAAAATATGCATAGTCTATCAGTCTGTCTCTCTCTCACACTGACACACACAAACGTATTCACTCTGTCTTTTTCCATCTCTGTCCGTCTACTCTCCATGTCTCTCTCTCTCTCACTCTCTCTCTCTCTGAGAGCTGCTTATTAAATGTTGTCCTCTCCTGGTGAGAGGTTTTGGATGACATCAGCTCTCGGTAAATTCTACCATGCTAAGCTCAGCTGCCATGATCCTGACTAAGAAGCCTAATAACTTGCCTGGTTCTTAAAAATCATTCCCAAAACTTTTACGGTCATGAACTTGACTTCAACCGAAGGCCCAGTCAGTCCTTTCTGTACCACTCCTGCCAACAGTATTTCAGAAGAAACTATTTGGTTTTCTGCACTGGATTTAGCTCAAGCCCTGATTATGATATAATGTGCTTTGTTAAAATAAAGATGGCTGTCCAAAGTATGATGCATTGGTTACATTTTCTGCAGTAGAGATGTGATATTTCATACAATTTTCTGTTCAGTCATTTCTGCGTAATCATGCTTTATTTTGCCCTGTAATTTATGCACTCTCAGTTGAAAGAATTTGTAGAGAGACGGTCTCTTCAGTTTGTTTGATTTTAATTAATTTATTCATTCATTTATTGGCACCATCGAGCCAATCCAGCCTTCTGCCAACACTGAAGGATCTCTCTATCTCTCTGGAAAACAGAACTCCTCTAATGTCAGATAAAGGGCCGTTTGTTGACTGGTTACTCTTAAGCTACGTTGACGGCATAATTGCCTTCTTGTGTTTCCACTTTTAAAAGCTCCTCTGCTGAGAATTCAAAGACCAAAAGTTTATTAAGCCTGATAAGCAACATTACAGCACTTTCTGGAGGTGGTCGGAGAAGGAGCGCTCTCGACACGTTGGTTTATTGACAGATTTCGAAGTGTGGAGGGAGATTATCCATAGAAATGCAATCAAGGAGGCATGGCACAGAGTAGGGTTGAGAGAGGGTTGTTTCAATAAGATATTCTTTTCAGCGGGGGCTGGAGGTAAAAAAAATTAAAAAAAGCCGTCTCAGAATTGATTCAGGCTCTGTCTGACACGAGTCAATAAAAGCATCTGTGTTGAACCCAAAGAGCCAAACCACAAAACAGGACATATATAACCATGTTATGGTTTCACAGAAAAATGGACGGATGGATGGTTTTCCTCCCAGGTGACATTAACAAGTGTATCGACTTTCTCATGTGCTCAAGTGTATCTCTTCATATACACTGTATCACACACACACACACACACACACACACACACACACACACACACACACACACACACACACACGTACATACATACAACACGATGCAAGAGAAATGGAGGAAGACACAAGCACAGTTTAATCTACGTGTCAGGTTCTTTCAAATCATTCAGTAGATGTTCCCAGTTTCACAGCTCTCATCTAGAGTTGACATCCTGGTTCTCTGTTCTGTACTCTTCCCTCTAGTCTTGCATACGGCTAAGCTCCACCACCACCACTTCTACCACCCCTCATCCTAACCTTCCCTTCCCCACCTGCCCCAGCCGCTCTCCTGTGTTTGGCGTGGTGTCTCCTCACCTCCAACCTAGGTGGTGTTAAAACCCCAGCGCCCAGTCAAGGAGCAGCAGCACAGGGGAGTGCTGGAAGCTGCTTAGTGCCCCCCGGCTCCAGACGAATCCACAGAAGAGCTTCAAAGGGCGTCTGGCTGATGCGGGGCTCTTTGAGGATTATCGCTGCTCCTGACAGCACACCCGGAGAAAGGGGAGAAGGCCCTGGTGTGGATGGAAAGGGCAAACTGAGAGCAGAGGAGGTTGGGGACAGCTGGAGAGTGTTCTGGAAAAAAAAGGGTAAAAGGAAGGAAAAGTGGAAAACGCTCCAACTAGCGAGTGAAGTAGCACACAACCATAGGCATCCATAATCTATCCACAGAGACCTGTTTGGTCATAGAGTCCGTGATGAGAGATCATCGAGCTTGATGGATAAACGGTATCTAGGCTTTCTCTAGTTATGCTTGGAGCCTGGTTTTTAGCAGCAATCAAGTGGTCGTCTACATGATGCCTGATGTTTCCCACTAGCCTGAGATGTGCCTTCAGGACATGTCCCCTTTTAAACTCCTCAGTGGGATACTTCAGCCAATGGATCCAGGGACACATTAACAGAACTGTACCATAGCGCTGCAAGGAACTTCTTTAACCTTTGTGCTGACTCTGAAGGCAGCTTCTCAGGGTATCTTTAACCTTGAGAGGTGTCCTCATATCCTAAATTAACATAAATATGAAGGAGAAAGCAGAAATATGGAGAGGGCCATAGAGGGCTGGGAGAATATAATATGAAAAACATAATATGCCTCTCCAGATGTTCAACTTTATAAGAGACAAAAATGTCAATTTATCACATATGGACCCCTATTCACACTTGATTGACTGAAAACAGGTGTAATTAATTAATACTGTTGACTAGTCATTTAAAAGAGGACCTTTCTTGCTTTGGCTGCTGCTAACTCTTCCATTACCTTGGAGTAATCCAATTTGCGGCAGATTTCGTGTAGATCAATAACCTCCGTTCTCGTCATCCTTCTTTCCAGTCCCCCTTCTCTTTATGTTCCAAAGAACTAGCAGCTAGGCTAAGGTTAGGTTGCTGAGTAGGATCGGGAGCTTTCCGGGAAAAGGCTTGATCATTTTGGACAGCTTTCCAAGCTTTTCCACGTTGCCTGTGCGCTCCTTCTATATTCAGCACTAGTAAGCTCTGAATGTCTCGTGGTGATGACCGTTACCACAGCTCAGAGTATGAAAATGTTCATAAAATTCCCTGCTCTTGGCAAAGACCTCAATTTTGTCTGAACCATGACTGAGCTGTGTGTGAGGTTCAGACTCCTGCAATGTGTGTGTGTGTGTGTGTGTGTTTCCGATTGGTTTATTCAGTGTGGTGTTTCATCTCCTCCGTGTGCGGGGATGGCGGCCCATTTCATTAAGCCAGTGTATCAAACGCTGTCACATGTCTGCCTCGTCACCCCTCCCTCGCTCTCAGGATGTGTGGAGAAGCGCATCTGAATTTGATCGAATGTAGACATGAAAGCGACATATCAATCTCAAATTCATTTCAAAGAGCAATTTCCAATCATACCTATGGAAGCCAAGTCCATTATAGCCTCCAACCTCTCCAGACTGGAGAAGAAAGGGGGGGAAAACAATAAAATTTAATTTAGCCTTTTTTCTTTTTTCCAATCCCAGTGAAAATATTAAGCCACTGAAGCGTGAATGGAGGTGTATTAAGAGGATTAAATGACGAGATAGTGTTAATGCGTCTCTTGGAGCTAAGTGAAATGTTGATGCAGTTCGAGTGTGTTCTACGCTGTTAGTATGCTCGTCTATGCACTTAATCCACACACTTATCCCAGCCTGCGGGGTTCATTATTCATTTATATTCAGTGTGGCCATTTTTATTGTGAATGAAATGGTGTATTTATTTGGCAGTGTCCTTTGGTGTATTTATTCTGCATTTTCTTGGCGAATTACAGTATAATGAGTCACAACATAGACAAAGTAGTACAGAAGTAGAATATATAAAGACATAAAATGTCATTACCTACATAGACAGCCTTGTATTTAACCTGCTGAGGTGAGATCCCAGTTCTTTTCTGCTATTACCAACTCAAACAGGCCCATTTCACAAAAGATCTATCTCAGCCAGCTTAGTTGGGACAGTTCATTCTTGGAACTCCCTATTTGCTCAACCCTGGTAGAGTTACTTCAAAAATGAAATTCCTGTCTGCATTTTACTTTAACTTTTAAAAGTTTCATCTCAGCAGTACATTGTGATATTCCGATGGGAGCGTGTTGTTTTATAAAGTAGGCCTATACTATCCTGGGAGAGGCTACCACTTTGTAGGTTTGGTAGCATATCTGGCACAGATACAATGATGTGTAACTTACAGTGATTGCAAATCTGCAAATCTGTGGCAAACGAATGTTAGCAATATGTCTTGAAAACAAATTGGCATCTGTGTGACTAACCACACAAATCTTTGCAACATTTAAAGTCCTGCAGAGGGATTTCATACAAACAATGAAGAGACATAAAGACAATGGCATCAACAGTCCAACATAGACTGCAACTTCAGGACATTGTACGCATACAAGACATACAGCACAAGACTTTCTGAGTGATATAGTAAATCCTTTTAAAATGGTTACGTTGTATCCTTTAAGGAGTAATAGCTCACTTCATCATCATGTAAATGTATAGCACAACGGCAGCCTAATGCCACTCAGTGGTTCATTCAATGCCAGTGGTGGAGGAAGTGATTAGATTACCCACCTTTAATAAGGCCATTAAAATATCATGTCTGCTGGCTAATTTGACAGTGACTGCTGATCCACTCACACTAATATTGTTGTGAGCGATTGCTTGTCTCAATTAGTCCAGGGCCTATTTCATGTTACCTTCAGTGATGAAAGCTTCATCACACATTTGTTTTCCCTTCCACTTAGGTCCTATTTCCTCCCTCCCATCCTGATCATTATTTTCTCTTCGACGAGCGGTGAATGGATGTTTCAAAAAGCAATACTATTCTTGTTAGGCGTATAAGACTCGAAGGGGCAATACCATTGGACCGTAAAAAAAGACTTGCTTGGGCAGCTCCAGTGGGCATGAAAAGGCCACGCCCGGTTTTTATTATTTCGTGGTTAAATCTCAACACTTCATCTCACCTCGTCCCCCGTTTAAAACGGAATGTTTCCCACTAGTGTCGTATCCGTTCGGCTGTGAGAGCCCCTGTCTGGGACTGCCAGGGGTTTTTGCGGCTGCTGGCTGGGGCCACAGATGCGGTGGCACGTTGCACACAAACCCCACCAGACGTTGCAATAACATTGATATAGCACCGTTACCCAGCTCACCGCGTGCAGCGAACCTTGAAATGTGCAGCACGCCTTTCCTTCCGCTAGCAGAGGCACACAAACAAAATGTCAGCTTGCGTTCCTTGCTACTCTCGTTTCGAGAATATGTGTCATAACCGTGAAAGCAAGCCTGAACAGAATTCACAATATCTTGCACATGCGATGAGATCGCTTCTTATTTACTTTGGATGGTGCCAGTTGCTTGTGCACAGTGAAGCGTCTGATGCCCCCCTGTCTGCATCAGAGCTCTCTCTCATGTGAAGGCTAAAGTAGGGGCATAACCCTATTCTCTCATTTAGCCAGTTAGTCATGATAGTCTCAACGGACTCAAACGCGTCATGCCATGCCGGCTGCCAGTTTCGGACATTATGATGGCCTTCATCATCCTGTCAGTGGGGAGAGTGCACAGAGAGTGTGACAGTGTGTGTGCGGTGCAACTGGAGGTCAGGTGACGAGTGAGGGTTTTTTTTCCGAACTCAAACTGGGTTACTACAGATGAGCTGCTGAGACGAGGCGGTACGCTCCAAAAATCTCACCAAAAGCCGAAATGTATTTCCACACAATCGAGTGTGAATACAGCCAGCCTCAGCTGAAAGTGGCTTTCGCACGCTAAGCAAATTGTTTACGGACGTAATGCGACGTAATGTTGCGAATATAAAAAAAACACCCAGCGAGGATGAGACAAGAAGTACAGCTGTGGCCTTGAGCATTACACAAAACACTCACACAAGTGTGAAGACTGAAGTGTATTTAAGTGTATTTATGACACAGAAACACAAAACAGCCACACTCGGCCAAGCAGAAGTTTCACGGCTGTATCTCAACACTGATCTGAGCTGAGCTGATCATATATTCCACGTTGCCCGTCAAAAAAGATAGGTGCAAAAAATATCGAGCCTCTATAAGGATGAAGCACTTTATGGTCACTATGTCATGGGGCATCAGTATGGCACCACAGGGTGAAATAGTACCTTCCAAAAGAGAGTTAAATGAATCAAGGGGGTCAGCCACATAAAACATACGAGGCCAGAGGCTCCTTGGGGCTTAGAGAGGCACATGCTGTTTTGTGGCATTGTAAATCAGTCTCAAACTGTCATTCTGTTTTTAGCTGGTGTGATGGAAACCCTTGCAAAGAGTCTTTCTCCCTCTCTCTTCCTCACACTGTGTATGTGTTCGGTGGTATCCTCAAGAAGGAAAGTCCTGAAAGAGTCTCCCCCTCTCTCTTCCCCACACTGTGTATGTGTTCCGTGGTATCCTCAAGAAGGGAGGCCCTGAAAGATGGAGCCCAGAGATAGATAAAGGCCCTGGGGATTACCCAGGTTATTTCGAGAGACTGTCCTTCATCCGAGTACGCGGATGTTGGTCAACCCAGGATTTCTGTCCTTGCCACCTGGTGCGTGAGCATGAGAGTGTTTGTGTTAAGAGAAATGTATGTGTATCTACTTTCAATTCCATGTCAAATAAATGAGTGAAAAATGAGAGGGTGTGAAACTTCTAGATGTTTTTTTTTTTTTGCTGTGTGTGTATGTCTGTGTTTATGTGGGTGATGTAGTCTTGTGTTACAGTAGCTCGTCTCTATGGTTGATTAAGCCCAACATCTCTGTGACCGCATGACAAAGACCCCATCAGCACCATTTGTCGCTTAACAATACCACAATTATCAGCAATTAGCGAGAAATGCACTAGGGCTAAACTAGTCAGTCATGGGTCGTTGATTTCAGCTTGTTTTTGCCCATGGTTGCTGTGGCAACAGCTATAAAAACTGTTCACAAATATACACACACAAATACACACACATACTATATCTATATATATATATATTTGTGTCTTTCTTAACATACCTTAACAGTCAAATTTAAAACAGAATCTAACTCAATTCAGTGATATAGGCTATGTTACCTAGCATCTACTGTATCTTTAGTAGGCTAATTACTACCCTGCTTTGATTTGTATGGGCAAGCTGCTAAGCAGAGCATTAACAAAGAGCGTATACAAAGTCCCAAGAGGACCCATCTCTACGGCACATAGTCAGCGCTGGGGAGACGTGACTGGGTCAGGGTCAGTTTCACTCGCTGCCGGTGAGGGAAACGTCCAGCCATATCAACGCTGTATTCCCAACTGCTCTCTTTGTCGGGAGATCACATTGTCATTTTGACAGCGTAAAGGTTGCGCCCGAAGCTCCGCGCGAGTGTGCGCTGTGCACAAGCCGCGGTGCGATGTGTCTGTGAGTTCTGCCCACACTGTCCTAACATTTACTCTGTGACTTTACTCGCTGGAACATGACGGACGCCTATAGCCATGCAGCAGTCATGACCCTCCCCAAGGGACAAGTAGAAAAGCACACTGCTGCCAGAGCACAGAAAATCCCAACCAAAAATAAACAGCCACTGTCCTTGCATTCCCTTGGAGGAATACACTCTGGGTAGAGCTCATTTGTGAATTAATGCAGAACTTGAACTAAATCCTTTTGAAAACATGAAATGTATGTTGATTGTTTATACCATTCAAGTGCCTTTCATAGGAAATACATGTATTAACAACACATATATATGAAAGTAGCCCCAGTCTAAACAATTTTCACAAACATATGTTCAAGATTGATATTCCCTCAACCCCTGTACATTTTGCTGATGTCACTGCAGGCCTACGGCCTAACATTTGATTGTTTGATAAAGGCTACTCTACCCCCCACCCCGACCCCACGCCTTCACCCCTTTAAAAATGTAATTTAAATCATCTTTAAATCTCTATTCAGTGATGTAAATGTAAACATAGGAGATCCGTACATCTACTTCCCTTTGTGTGTTGGTGCTGCTTATGTCCTTCCTCTGTGCCCTTCCTCTGTTCCTCTTCCTCTGTGACAGTTTATGCTTAGGGTGTGCCAGGCAACATGACATCTGTGGCTGGAGACAGTTTGGCACTGAACATACCCAGCTGGCTCACGCTAGTGTGCTGAGGAGAACAGGAAACATGCTAATCTCTGATGGAGCTTTAAAAAGAGGTCCCTCTGTGGCGAATGTGTGTTTGTGTGTGTCAAGGTTGCAAGAACAACAGCCGCGACACTCTTTTGCTTTGCTCCGAGGACGAGGAGGAGGAGGACGAAGAGGAGGTGACACAGTGCATCTCTGCGGCTCTCATGTTTGGCTCAGGGACGGGCCAGAAAAAGATGAGTCATCGCTCTCTCTCTCAGTCTCCCAGGAGAGCTGACTGTTATTTCACTGGGACAATGCATGGCTGTTTGCAGTACATTTGCTGTGTCCATTCCTCAGCATAGCGTTCTGTCTGCTGACGTGGTTCCTCGCAAAGTGAAGAAAACGTCTTCGTTTTACTTTCTCTTCCAAGTGCAGTTGTTACACCGTTGAATTTGGGCAGCGTTCCGAATCCCTCTGGACGACTCTGATATTTGATTACTCTGCTGTACTTTCGATGACACTCAATTATTTATTTAGAGACACAATAAGTGGCCTTTGTAGAAAAAGGTAAAAAAAGGACGTTTTAAGAATGGTATTTAATGGTCCTGACCAAGTAGCCACCCCAGGCATTTTAGACTCCCAGTCTTTCACTTTTGATTGTTTTCATGGCCAGTCAAACAGATTCCAACAATCAGACTAATTATCTGAGACTTGGGGGGGCATCCACTTCCCGCGTTTATCAGGAATGCTGATAGTCAGTTGGCCACAGTGGTTCTGAGAAGGGGCTACTGACCTACTCATCTACATATGTGGTAGCGACCACTGCGGGAGCCCCAGAAAAGGGGCTCAATTAGGACGTTAAAATAAGCGACCGAGTCAGAGTTTGTGACTGGTGAACAGTGATGCCAGGAGTTAGTCTTCTGCAGAGTGGTTCGCCCTTTACACGCGATTTAACCACTGCTGTGGGTCGCGGTTAAATGTTTGTAGATGGATTTGTGACGCATTTATTGGGAGGTTTTTCCTGACTGAGGAAGTGAACTGTTGTTTACTGGCACGTGAAATATGACTTCAATTATCTGGCCTTTCATAAATAAGGCCTTGTGTGTTTTTAAATGTCGCAAATATTCCGAAGGCAGTATGCATTAAGCACATCAGTAAATGTTCTGTGTACTTTTAACATTTCTGTTATGTCCTGACAAAATAAAAAGAACAGAATCCTCGTCTCTTTTTATCATGCAATTTTCTCCTCCAGAATAATGTAGCGTGCCAGAGTGTTGTTGTGTATCCGTAAGTGCGCCCTGATGTAATGGAGTTCCAATGATTCTGTGTGTTCCATGTCAATTTAGAATGTGCCTGTGTTCGTGCGTAATTCTGTTGCCATTTAGTCTGCGTTTTCTGTCATTCCCTGGTATAGTGGTCCTTGTGTATTAGCGTCTTTGTCTACCCTATCCCTGTTCATATAAAATCCCTGCCATCCTGCCCGTTCTCTGTCAATCCTGAATGCAGCGTGTGGCAAGCGTGGCAAGCCACCAAAGACAAGCCCTCGAGTTGCTCCATCATTACAATATGCTAGTGACTTTGGACGTGTGGTGAACACAGTGACTTCCGGAAGCGAGCGGTATGTTTCTTATTCATCTGTCGCTATTCATAGTAGGGGGGTTACCATGTTTCTGTTTCTGAAACAGGATGTGTCTCACCAGGCCTTCGCAGGGTACGCTCGGATAGAGCCTGGAGCACCCCAGCAGGGAAAAGGAGATTGCTCCAGCAGGAACAGGCTGGCGGAACACACGGGAAGAAGAAAGGAGGGAGGGAGGGAGGAAATTTATGGGCCATCCTATCCCAGGGTGCACCACTGCCTGCTGGGGACCGGATCAATCTTAATTAAGAGTTCATTCCTGGGGGACAGATTTCCACTGTACCCTGCCCATCTCCCACACAGGCACTGTGAGGTCCCTCATATATCTCCCCGGAGTCTTTCACCACTACGTTCCAGTATCCAGGGGAAGGATAAGAGGGGAAAAAACCTGCAGTGGCTCTTTGAGAAAAAAAAAGAAGGCCCCTCTAATATCAAAGCGATTACAGTGAGATATTGTTCCATGGGCCCCCTGTAGGAAAAGACCCTCCGTCATTGTCGAAGGCCTGTATTTGATTGATCCGCTCTGTCCGCATGCGGATTGCTAACATGGCAGCTTTTTTTAGAGCAGCAGCACTCCGCTCCGTGTCCTAAAAGATGCCCGGCTGCCCGGCGCAGTAAATTCGCGCCACCCCCCTTTGCTGGTTTTTTTTTTGCAGGCGGCCATGGCCTTCCTCTGTTCCATTACCGCTGAATCGTAATGCACCGCGAAGTGACTCACATCATACAGTGCCCACCATCGCTGTTTTTCCCCTCTCTCTCGCTCTCTACTGTAAATCTCACCGGAGAGGCGATAAAGAGCGAAGCGCACTCCAGTCATCTCCAGGCCTGTGCCATAAACCTTGTGATCCCTGCGGCTATCAAGTCTCCGTCGCATTCATGCTGGCATGACCTCCACCCATCTCACTCACCTTATTCTGTTAACCCCTTATGTGTGTATTGCCAGCCGTTTCCACCGAACCCAGAGGCTCACGTCCCTGCACAGACCTTTCGTCTTTCATCCGTCTCTGCCCACAGTGTTGAGTGAGTCTCTCTCCTCTCGCTCCCCTGAGACAGCTGGGATTG
Source organism: Clupea harengus (assembly GCF_900700415.2). Lineage (NCBI taxonomy): Eukaryota > Metazoa > Chordata > Actinopteri > Clupeiformes > Clupeidae > Clupea > Clupea harengus. Next base: position 19,472,585 of record NC_045167.1, on the reverse strand, counting down.
GATCACAGTGGGAGGCCTGGGAGCAGCTCAAGCACTTTGCTTTAGGGGGATTCTTGTGTTCCATGTCACAGCGTTTCATATGATCCTCTCCATGTGATGTTACCGTATCAGAGCAGACGTGCAGAGCATTGAAAGATGTCCCCAGTGGAATAGGGTGACACTGCAGGGCAGGGGAGCATATGAGGCTCATAAACGTCTAATGTGAAGCACTGCAATGTCACCAATGTTTTACTATCATCTTACCTGCTTCTAGTGCATGTGACACTATAGCTGCTCTTTGGGTAGGGAATGAGAACACACTGGCTCAGTACAGGCCGCCAGTGGGAGAAGAGTCACAAAGATCTTCATGATCTTGAAACCAACGAAGAAGAAGCATCGAAAGTAAACATGGCAATCCAGTTTCATCAATTAATCTGATTTCAACTAATTGAAATATCCCAAATCATTAATGCTCTGTGAGAACAATGGCCATGAGTGAGTGGGTTAGTTTCTCTGCAGAGGGGGTGAATAATGTCTCTCTCTGAAGCTTGTTGAGATAAGATGACAACAACAATAAGTTACAAAACCTGACTGATGTTTTGATTTAAGAAAAGTTCCAAGTCTCACCGGAGACTCAACATGCATTGTCAAAAGATGTTTACAACTTGGTTTGGTCTCTTGGTTTCTGATTCGCTTTTAGAATAAGAAGAAGATAAATAAACAAAAGGCAGAGAAAGAAAGAAAGGAAACATGGAAAAAAAGACAGACATGTGTACATACACTGTGTACAGATGAAACCATCCCTGATCCAGTCACGTCTCCCTGCCAGTGGGTATACGCAGTAGAGACAATCTCTTGGGGCTTTGTGTACACTGAAGCTAGTGCTACTAAGCAGCTCACCCATACAAATGAGTAGCCTACATACAGTACATATCTATGTGAATAGATGCCCAAGGTTGTTTTTTCCCTGTTGGCAGGGAGTTTTGCATGCCTCTGTCAGAATGGTGTTGCTCTTACTGCACCTTCATCAAATGCTCACTAGATTGAAAATGATGAATGATCTATAAAGTGTTTACAACCTAATTAATAACCTAATTATAAACCATTTATAAACCTTTATAAGGGGAGCATTATTGTAACGTGGTACCAATAAGGGTATATGTAAGAGAACTATTCACTATTTCAATATGATGTTCATCTGTCTGTCCCTTTCCAGCAGTCTGCTATGCTAAGACGCTTTGCATGCACCAAGACCCATTTCTCCTCAGTGTCCTCACAATCAATCATGTTAGCCCTTGGATTGGCTGATTGTCTGAAAACCCCTACCCCTTATCCCCAGGTGGAAGATTTGTCTGGGGTCAAATCTGGTCCTCATCTGGACCAGAACTGTCCCGCGATCAGTTGTTATTAGCGCTGTGCTTCATGTTCAGAATGGCTTTTACATTTGACAATGAAGTATTGAACAAGACAGTTCCTGGAATGGGATTTCTTTTTTTTCTTCCCTCAAACACACTCCCATGTCTCCAGCTACTCAACAATGGCAGAGCCTCAGTGTGATGTCAGTTCAATGCAGCCTTCTCGGGCTGACGGCCTGCTAAGAGCGTGATCTATGGGTCTGTAATGGAGCATTGAAGCCCAGAGCCTGATGCTATAGATCAGCTTTGAGAGTGATGCCACTTTGACCTGACTGAGAGACTGGACTGTCAATAGGAGGGTGATTTCACTCCAACTGCTCTGTTCTCTCTCTCTCTCTCTCTCTCTCTCTCTCTCTCGCTCTCTTTTTTTTTCTTTCCTCGTTCCCATTCTTTCACACCCCTCTTTCCTCGCTTTGGCTCCGTGCCTGCATATCTTTGAAGAAGCGAGACCTAAAGCACAATCATTCGAGATGGGCTCAGGGTGGATGTGATTAATATGCAGGGGAGGAATTTTCATCTCTGTCTTATCAGGGAAAGGAGATTAATCTAGATGCAGTGAAGGAAGGGGGGAGACTTCTGTAGCCTAAACATGTCAAGGTCTTCTCTGACTCCTCGACTTCTTTGAGCTTTTAAAAGAAATTGTTTAATAAAAGTCTCCCCTGACAGATCTTTAATCTTAAAATTTGCTGACTTGACTTGAACATGGGGACCGCAGAAAGGTTTCCTGTTCCTACACATGAATAATTCCTGCCAGTTAAGCAACCTGCCTTGTTTACGCGTTCAATTAGTTTATATGCTGATTCTTTTGCTGTTAAGCTCCAGCTGTGGCGAGTCAAAGTCATTAGCGTCACCTTTTTTCCCCCCGCCTTTTCAAAGAAAGATTGAACGACACGAGTGGATCATTCTATCATGTTTTTTTATGTTTGCTTGATTTTAACCTGCCTTGCCGTCTTGATTTGACGTTATCAATGATTGTAAATTGCTTTCTTTCCTTCAATAAATACTGAATAACAGCAGACTTCAGGTTGAGGTTTTGAAGCAGGTGATGGGAGCAGTGTGTTCCCTGCTAGGGCCAGATTTCACCCACCAGCACCCAGGTGAACCCTGTGTGAAATTTCCAGATCTACTTTTGCCCACTTAATTGCGTTAAGATCTGATATCTCCTGCCCTTTCGGCAGCCCTTGCTGGTTGTCTTAAGGAGCCGGAGGATTGATTGCTGGAGGAAGCCTGCAGACCGAAAGTGTCTTTTGTCTGACAAACTGTGTTCTGCCTCAGCTCTATTAATAGACCTCATTGACTTGTGCATGGTGACCTGCTCCGAAAATGGTCCTGATCTGAACATCGACGCGCACACACACACACACACACACACACACACACACACACACACACACACACATACACACACACACACACACACACACACAGGACTGAACAAAGCATATTAATGAGCTTTTATCTGAGATAGAAGTTGCATCACTCGCATTCCAAAATGACTTTGTATCAGTGCTGCGTTCATCTGTATTATAAATTACTGGTGTTTAATTAGAGACTCTATTGAAATTAATGGGTATATTTTGGTGCCTGGATAATTTAATGGGTATAAATGACACACAGCTCTCATTCTCACCTCTGATGCGTAGTCACCCCCTGTTTCGAAGCAGTGTAATTAGGGCCCGGTCAGCTTTGGTTTTGGCCATGTAATTAGAGGCTTTTATCTTGCTTTTCTCTGTCGTGATTACACAAAATCATTTGCTGTGGATAACACCATTCATTTCAATTCAGGAGGCTTCCATGTCTGATTGGGCATTGGTTGGACACTAGCAGAGGGTAAAGGCACCTTGGTTTCCTCCTCCTGCTAGAAGAGGCGTATCTCTCCCCCGTGATCATGGGGGGGTTTGGAGGTCATGCGCTTCTGTTCCCCGGGAGAATGTGACTCTGGTTTATTTCAGATTTTCTGAGTCGTAATGTTTGTCTGTTTGGAGACTTGGAGGAGGCTCTTCGGTACTCAGCTCATCCATCTTCTTCACTACCTTCACCGAAGCTGGCAGCGTACCAGAAAACCCCCTCCTCCATATTTTTTTGCCATCCCGTAATCCGCCCACTTCCCGTGTCCCCTTACCTACTGCATAGCTGTCTTCTGTCCCTTTCTGTCATATTCTGTTTTAGGATGAGTTTTTAAGACCTTTTATTAATAGCCCAACGTGTTGGGGTTTATTTAGGCCATACTGTCTACTGCTCGCTCTTTGTCAGATGTGTCCTCTGGTTGTTGTTTCACAGAATTCATTTTTCCACACAGGGGCTACATTCTGCTGTGACAGGGAGTTAATTTGTTAGATATTTGCGCTGCAGCTTGCCATACCAAACAGCACCAGGAGCCATGAAATCAGACTCAATGTCAAAGCGAGAGCAGGACTCTCACCGTGACGCGTCCTAAAGGGAATATTAACCAAATTCCATTATTGCTGTTTACGGTTCCCCGCCGCTCCAGTTGTGTCGCTCCTCTCATCAGCAGCAGAGATTGGTCTCACCAATACACCATCCTCCACACCACGGTTCCTCCGGAGTCACCCGTTATGAAGCTCGCGCGGAGATAATCTTCACATCGACTCCCATAACCCGTAAAACAGCTGGTCGCCTTTCGGGTTGAGGATGCCCTTGACATGGACAGAGATTTCGCCAGAGAGAGACAGAATGCGGATGAGATTGAAACTGCTGAAATCTTTTGGAGCTCGTTGGCAAATTGCCTGATGAAGTTCAGTGCTCCATCTGTTTCACAGCAAATGAGAATACATGCCGAGTTAACCATGTGGCACGCCGAGGCACCCTTACGTACAGCTCAGAAGAAATTATTTTTCACAATAAAACCTGTGCAAATCCATCCATGGCTGCCGAAACCCGGGCAAGCGAATAATTTACTTCATAATGCACAATCTTTTTTTATTGTTCTCTAACTGAAGTCTGCTTCCTCCCTATTGTGTCCTTGGCAGCGTAGGAAGGAAAGGCCCCTCTGACTGACGCGTTTTTTTCAAGTCTTGGAGATATTGCAGACGAACCAGGAGTCAGGCTGGAGGTGGGTTCTGATACCCTGGTGGTGGCAACAGATGGTGCACAGTGGGCCGTGAAAGACGACGTGCTGCCTCCAATCCAATAAGGGGGGGGGGTGTGTGTGTGTGTGTGTGTGTGTGTGTGTGTGTGTGTGTGTGTGTGTGTGTGTGTGTGTGTGTGTGTGTGTGTGTGTGTGTGTGTGTGTGTGTGGAGTTGGAAAGTGAGGTGATTTTCTCGCCCAGACAACACAATACAAGGCTTTTCTCCTCACCGGAGACAATATCCTGGAAAACTCATTTGCTGGGAACGTCTAAGCCCTCGCACATGGGGAGTGGCACCGCAGAGACAGGCCTGATATCAAGGTGAGCAGCAGAAAGGAGGAGAGGGAGAGACAGAAGACAGAAGGGAGAGACAGTGAGAAAGAGAGAGAGAGAGAGAGAGAGAGAGAGAGAGAGAGATAGGAGATCAAACAAAGGACACCGGAAAGAAAACAGCAATGGTCTGCTTCACTGACCGGCCCTCCAGCCCACCCACCCATTTTTAACAGCTGTTTCCAGATCCTTCCGTGCCCTCCGTGTGTGCTTGGTGTGTTTTCCGAGTGACAGCAGAAAAATGGCTACCTGATGGCCCCCTACTCCTCCCCAGCTGTTAGTGCTGTCCTTCTTGGCTGCCGTGGCTTGAGCACATTGCCCCCGCGTGTAGCGTTCGCCCAAGCACACGAGCCAAGGGGCTGAAATGGAGAGAGACTCCGAGACTCGTTTGTTATGTTAATGGCCGCTCCTCCCCTTCCTCGTAATGGCTCTTCATATCTCTCTCTTATCTCTCCCCTGCAGCTGTGGGGCGTTCATGAACATTAACACCTTTTTGATGGAGTTGAAAAGACTCACAGTGCCAGACCTCATCTCACCACGAATGGTGCCATTTTGTGCTTACTTCATTTCTCCTCTATGGGTTCTTTTTCATGCTGTACTCAGTACAAATATTTAAGACATAAATCTGCTAAATTAATTCCACAATGACGGTAAAGAGATAAGAATGTATGTGACCCACGGATTCTGAAGTCTGTTTTGTATATATGATGGTTGTGTTCAGCGCAAGCCAATGTCATACTTCACAAAATAACCATGTCTCCCTTTGTCTGGAAAGTGATGGCAGATGGTGATGGCAGACTCCATAAGTACACCTACAGTGTGCAACTAATATCGCACAATTGACATGGGTGTTAATCAGTTTCCGCCTGTCTCTCACTTCAGCATGTGTGCGTTTGTGTGTGTGGTGTCAGGTCACTTTTCCCTCACACGTCGGTCAAGAGCTGCAGGGAATCTTCATAATGAGGCACATTTTTAATCGGGCACGTCAGTAGACAGACTATGCGTGTGGTGTTTGACACATGAGGCCTTCTATCAGCACTTTGAGGAAGACACTGACTGGAGATCAGTTGCAACAGTCTGCATTTGTTAGCAATAAACCAAAACAGGAGCACAGTACCTTTTCCTGGATCAGCAGCAAATATTTTCACGACGTATTTAGCGAAGAATGTACTTCCGATTGATGTTAACCTATCAATTAACCTGTAAATGTGCTATTGTGGATTAGCTTCATTTATCCTAACTGATGGAGTAACATAAGCCTGGTTTCTTTCCTACCACAGTAGATGAAACCTTGAGATTCTCTATGTGAAGAGTGAACTAATTAGGTCTGATGGGAATTTTGCTGGACTTTTACTTCCATCAGGAGGTTCCATGCCACTGTGGTAGACTTAGTCTCAGTGGGCCCCCCACATCAAAGACACGCTAGCAGCGCCTTTCATGAGAAGTTCCTGCTGATAATAATCTTTGGGAGGGTAGTAATTACTGTTTAGTGTACACTAATGTGAAGTTTTTAATTAAGCTTTGATTGACTTTGGACTTCATAGTCTAGTTTAAACACGAAATGAGAGCACACTATGTGTAGGCAGGCCCACTGATGTTACTGTGACAACTGTGATATCTGACACCTTTGAGTCCTTAATTGACAGGTCATCACTGTCTGGGCAAATCTACTTGGCATTAGCTTAGCATAAATTTCCTCCTCATTGACGTTTTCAGGGACAGCAACATCTTGCGCCCAATTCATTATGTAGTCATCATCCAGTCGGTAGTGTGAGAGAGCAGGGTGCTGTTCGTATGAGCTGAGTCTCCTGCAGTGTCATATCTGTAATTACCTTCAGCAGCTCTGCCAGGAGAGGTGTGAGGATTGCTTCATTTCAGCGGTTAGCAGTGGCTCTCTCTTGGGCACATAGGTACGTATATAGGAAGCACTGCGAAGACGAAAAAGCAGGGTACAGTGCAATAGACAATGGCAAAATGTCTAACATTCATTAGAGGAGCACAACTACATGTATGTAATGTCGGCTCAAATGAGGAAGTAATATTGTTAGCGCTTATTGTGCAATTGGTTGGAAGAGATGAAGGGCCTCGAAATGAAATGAAAGAAAAGGGTCTGCGTGTTATTGCATCAAATCTCCACTGATTACTGGGAGCCCATGACCATGCAATATTTTCAGTGCTAATTGGACCCAACCTTTTGACCAATTCTCCATTATCTGGTCGCTGTATTTCACTTTCTCCTACCCATGTCATCTCCTGGTTAATACTGTCTCTCTCGTGTTCAACATGTGAGTTCAACCAGTACACCTGACCATATGTGGCACTTTAACCCAGACACGGCATTGTTTTTTATATATGAATTTTTTATATTTTATTTTCATTGTATTACTACTTTTTAATAATATCTTGTTATGATCATTTTATATGATTAGTTAAACATATTCTTCTAATTATGTCATAGATCATACCTAAGTTAGTCACACACCCGCTTTCCTTATGGTACTGGTTTCATCCCAAACTTTGCACACACACAGCACTCTGATTGTGCATCAATGCTGGAGAAGATGTAGGCTACAGCTTAACCCTGTGTTGCTGTGGGCATCGATCTATTTTTCAAATGTGTGAAAAGGAAATGCAATTAGCTATATACACTTAATTGCATTTGAGACATATAGGCATAGGCTACTCGCTAGGTAGTCGTGCCTTGTGATAGCATAGCATCCTATTGAATGTCTCATCCTAAATCTCATTTGAAAATATATGATCTATATACCATCCAGACCTGGTATCATCTATCGAGGCTTAATGTTTCCGCACTGGAACGACTAACCAAGGTAACACTAAAAATGTATTCTAAAAGTTTTAAAGCTAAAGATAGATGAAATGCTGAAATATTAATTTCCTCAAGAGAATGATTTAACATCCTTCCACCTTGCCCATTGAGAGCACCGGTGTGCAAAGGTTAAAAGATGAAAGATAAAATATATTGAATGTATAAAAATGTAAAGATGAAAAGATTAAATATTTCAAATGACTTGTAAGAGTGGTTTGGTTTACAGTGACTGCAGTGTAGCTGAACTGAGTTGATATTCTGAGCTCGTCGCGGAGTGAAAAGAGGAAGTGTTAGTTAATGCTCTCCTGGCTGCTCTGAAGGACAGCTATCTTATTAACAGACATAAACTTCCAATAGTTGTAAAATAGAGTAAGTAGCTGAAGGAATACTCTGTGAGTATTGATACGCGGCTTCGTGGCTTTACAAATGCTCTGAGAAATCAAAACCTGTTCAAGAAGGAATGGAGCCTTTTCATCTGGACTTCAGGCTCCACTGCATGTTGAAGCTGCAGGTCTGGCTGACGCAGAAGGAAATACATCAAGATGACCTGGTGATAACCAAGCTCAAAATTCCAACAGAACTCCTGAACATCCATCACACCACACCCTGACCCCCGCCCCCGAACATTTATCTTTAATGAAAGAACCTCAGCAAAAAGCATTGTTTTTAAATTAATTAAACATCATAGCCAACGTTAATTGTTCTCTTTCAAGGCCTGTCCTCCCTCTCCTCTTCCTCAACACATTCATGCCTATTTAAGTCTCTGACACCCCTGGTCACCTACAATACCAATTGCCTCTTGGTCTTTTCCAAGTGATCACTCATACGGTAAAATTACGTTCCTTACTCACAGACACAATCCACATATATGTTGTTGTCTTGTTCGTCTCGAATCTAATCCTGACAGCCTGCAGCACAAAAAAAAGCGCCCAGCGAACCCGCTATGGAAATTGATTATCCCGTTTATTTTAGGTTATAATTTCTTATTATCGTCGGCACGTCGGGGGGGCCGAGGTTGCCAGTTGCACCAGCATGCTTAATGCCCCTCGCTGGGGTAATATTGCCCGCTGAAAGCACAGAGAGGATGCAGGGGGCTCTCTTCATCATCTCTCCTCCAGTTTTTTAATTAAACCAACACTGGTGTGTATTGACACGAGTGTAGAGTTAACGGCCCCACATAAAAGTTTTGTCTTCGCATTGATTACTCCATTAATCTTTGGCTCGCATAAACACACCATATTTTCCCCTCGCATGCTAAGCTCCAGTGGTTCTCCACCCTGATCAAGTGCTTAGGGTTTAATGATACGTTGTTGCCGTTTTTTTGTCCGACCTCATTTAAATTGCATTGGTCTGAAGGTTTGGAAGAATGAGGTTAAAGACGACATAATGAACCTTGAATATTCCTCTGTTTGCAGGTTAGCCGGCCTTTATGCATGAGAAGCACTGCTGATAATGAGGAGGATAGATGGGTCTATAGGGTAAAGTGTTTGTCCAGTGCTGTATAAACCCTTCATTTGTTAGTAATGCAATGGGCCTTAAGAAGAAATGGGTTAGGCAGTAAATAATACTGATTAAGGTCTGTAGAAAATAAAATAAAATAAAAAATATAATCAAATGTGCCTAATTAAATATTCCAAATACTAGTAGGACATAGGTGGGTAATATTGTTTAATGTAATACTTATTAATGTAGCCTACAGGTTTTCCCAACACAGTAAAGCCACCTCCCTCTCCCACTCTGCATCAATCCCCCCTCTCTCTCTTTCTCAGTCTCTATGGCGGCGCTCACAGCTTTCTGGACAACTGTGATTCGGGGCTGGGGCCTATCTCTCCAGCTGCCAGGTGGCGCTTATTGATGATGCAGTGGGCAAGTGTGAGCTCGCCTCTCCCTTGCGCTTAAAGAACGCTGTAAGGAACAGAGCCACTCCATTAGAGCCCGCCAGACAGCCACTGCTTACAAAGGGAGACATTCAATTAAGGGCCTTGTGTCTTAGGGTGACAGGCCAGAAAGCGTTGTGCTGAGTAAGGCACACAGAAGAGAGAAGGGAGAGAAAGAGGGAGGAGGAGGAAAAGAGCAACGGGCGAGGGAGGGAAGGAGAGACATTGAGAGAGGGAGAGAGAGGGAGGGAATGAGAGACATGGAGGGAAGGAGAGAGAGAAGGAGAGAAAGAGGGTGGGGGGTGGGGGGAAGGGAGAGACAGGCCACAGATTAAAGTGGAGTCTAAAAGAGTTTGGACACGAGGTAAACCTGTGGGCCTCCCTTCCGCATGTCACTTTCAGCACGGGATGGAGCGGTAACACAGTGAAAGCACTGAAGCCAATGCATCACAGGGAAATGGGATGAGATTCCCAAGGGCAACTGACCCCAGATGATGTATGGACCCTCCAAGCGGATATCATTCAATAAATGGCTCATGGTGATTCAGGCCACATGTGCTGCTATCTCTCTTTTTTTTCTCCCTACCAAGATGGAGTTGTGACTGATTTACTGCTACACGGCTTGATGCCCGAGAGCATGGTAGGCAAGAAAAAAAAAAGAAATAGCGTGGTGAAGCAGTCAAAAATGTAATGGCGGATATTGTTGGTCTGAGAAAAGACACATAGGAGGGAATAAAACCTAATGTGAGGTCATAACTCTGGATTTTATGAAGTGGGTTTAGAAGATGTTTTAAGACCTCACGCTACTATCATTCCTGCCCTCCAAAGGCGTTCATTCCTATCCCAGAGCAGGAGACCTCATTACTCTGATCCATCAGGGAGTAGTCATCCCCCTATATGCAATTCCAGGATTAGAGGCCTCTCCCCACCTAAATCTGACTTTTGCCACCATGGTAACCCTGACACAGAGGTGGCCTAGGAAGAGGCAAGCACACATTTAGTTCACAATATCTGCATTATCACAAGATGAGGTTAAGTGGCTGACTAGAAATAGCACTGTGTCTGTATTCGGAAGTGCAGTTGGTAGCTCTTCTAACAGTTTATCAACAATACCTTATATGTGATCTTCACTTATCTGGCCCTGAGTATTGATGAAATAATAATGATAATAATAATAATAATAATGATGATGATGATGTGCCTGACCAGAAACGGCACCATGTCAGTTTTCAGAAGTTCAATTGGCAGCTCTTCTAACAGTTTAACAGCGGTACCTTCTATATGATGTACACAGACACAGGTCTGGCCCTGATCTAGTGTCAGTGGTAAACCTCCTGATATAAGAGCCCTATGGCTTGACTGTCCTGGCAAAACAAAGCTATAGGGCTCTTCTATGTATGTTTCTGTAAACAGTCACGTTTTTTTTTTTTATTGAATGTTGAAACATCATATCTGATGAGACTGCATTTAAGACTACATGCTAGTAAAAAAATAATACTCTTTTAGACATTTTATGACCTTAAATGAGGACCCTAAAGTGAAGACTTTTCACCACATTTTAAGGATCTGCGGGAACCCAGTCACAAAGATAGACTTTGACTATGGCTTAGGAAAAACAAATAGTCAGACGTCAAATATATAATATCATCCGTTGCACAAAGGATTTAGTTCTTCCCTACATAGAAAATAAATGACTCAACCAACCGCATCCAACCACTCAGCTCCGTTTACCCTGGCAGAAAATGTTTGTCTTTTGGAAAAATTCAACAGTTACAAGGACATTTTACTTGAAAATCCAGCAAGAGTGATAAAATTGCAGGGACAGTAGACAGTGTTAATCAAAACAAAACGAAAACAACTGACAATGTCCTCACTGTTGTATATTTCCAGTGAGTTACTGCGGTCTCTGTAAAACCTTCGTCTAGAATAATCTATGAGCAAAACTAAGACTGGCCAAACGATACAGACCAGTCTAAAATACTTTAGTGAAGCTGGCCCCTGGGCCCTACTGTGCAAAAGAAAAATATGGCGGAATCCAGAACGTCTGCTGCCCGAAGGTCAACACTTGACATGGGCGGTGGAGATGGTCTAGAGTCTAGACGTTCCAGCCTTATGCGGTGTGGAAGTGGATGTCTCTTTCTCATAATTGAAGCGAAACAAGCAATAACATGACACGTCATTTAACAGACAACATGCAAGCACACATTTTCCACTGCAACTGAAACTACAGAAACAGTCAACACCCAGAGAGCTGGGTTCAACGCCAGGTGGGGTGACTTCTTTTCGTAGCCAATCAAGACTCTGGCTTCCATCGGAAAGTAAAAAAAAAAAGAGATCTTACGTCCTTTCCTAACCACTTTCTCTTTGACCTTGATGGAAAACGCAATGAGGTCAAGGAAGGATGTGAAGGAGCACAACCGCTGTGCTAAGGGAATCAGACTGCATTACAGTAGGCGGTGGTAATTATGCGACGGGGGATGTTATTGACGTGGGTCTTTAAACGTTGCTGCTGCAATAAATTGTGGGACGTATTATCTCCATTCCTTTTGTAAAGGATGTTCCAGTGTACCCTATGCTAAAGGAGATAAGAGAGGAAGGATTGTAGCACCTTTCCTTCAGCATTTAGAGAATTCGACCAGCTGTTATCATGGCCGCCACTTAGATACTTCCGGGTCATTTCACTCAGTTAGGAACCCTCTTAAGCAAAAATAACTCGTAGCCTGTTTCCAGCGGTAACCATGGCAAGAGTGTTGATGTATCATTCAATGATGAAGTTTTTCAATCCCAGGTCAGAATAGGCTTTTCGCCTGAATGATCCTATTGACTTCAGATGCCTGTGCAGTGTTGACATAACATTCAACAAAATTCACCCACATTACTCAAATACATTTCTATTTCTAAGACAGAGAAAGAATGAAATTGCTTCCATAACCTAACCTACATCTCATACTAATTTAACTGCTCCTGTAGGGAAAAGAGTGACTTCCAGTAGGTCAGAATACCCTGATCTCATAATTATGAGATAGTAAGCCATAATTGTCTATTATTTGGGGTGTCTATTTTTTTTATGCCATACGCTTGTGTAAGAGACAAAGCAATCTGTTTCTGTTTCTGACCTTCTTTATCCGTTTCTCTGCCACCTCTCCTTGACAATGCGTTTAGGTTGTGGAATTCAGCAAGTTAGCATGTGGCAGATTTACCATCTCTCTCGCTCCCTCCCCCCTTCCATGTCCTCAACATGAGCATGAATGCCCCCTTTTGCTGATTGGCTAGAATAGTGTTGTGTGGTTCGATCACAGCCACTTTGTGAACAGACAGCTAGCAGACCGTGGGGAGATATTAGCTACATTTGTCAAAAAAGTGATTTGGATTATAATCGGTTACTCCACCTTTAATGGAAACTGTGGCTTGTTATTTCTCAACATGAAATGAACAGGGACCAGGAGAATTTCATTTCACACCACATCAAGTCAAATGTATTGGCCTACACTTAAATGAAATAAACAATATTACTGATTGCATGTAATAAAAAACTGGTCAAATGTGCACCCAGCAGTCATAATCATATTGAAAAACCTGGCCTAGTTATGTTCGCCAACATAAGCTCCAACAATACTTAAAATGTTGAGGATGAATTTTAGATTGGAATAGTCTACTGTACTTGAGTAATAGATCACATGTAGAACACACCAGTCTATTGTATGTGAATAGTACTTCAGAATCTTGCAATACTCATTGTGGATAAAACATGGTTAACTTGCAAAGAATTGTCTTCTGCAGTACACCAATTTGCATGTTTGTCTACGATGTTATGATGCGATGTGAGCATCTGGATGTGTGGTGAACACAAACGTCCAAAACTTAAGAGTGAGGAGACTCCCAATCGAAGCCTTATGGAGGGAAGTGCTGCCCCCTCCTGTCTATTGTGAACTGTGTGCCTTCCTATTTATGTCCCTCAGGGTTCAATGTAAGTCTCATCTCATATTAACACTATACACAAACATTAACAGTCTTCTGAGTGGTCATCAAAATTAGTAGTTACCTCACACTGTGCTTTGAAGCACAATAAGGTGTCACATATGTCAAATGTGATCAGTGCTTATCCCACCAACATGAAGCCCAATAGCCTGTATTTTATTCTAATCCGAAGAGATGATCAACAAATAAAATCATAGATACAATTTTGACAGTTTTCATGCACTTCTTTAATATATCAGTTTTCCATATTCACAACAAATACATTAAGCTCTGTTTCCTTTTATAATATACAGTCTTAAATATTTTTACACAGAAATATTTTCTCAGAATTTCCTATATCAAAATGTCTGGATATTTTTGTGTCATCCTTTATGTCTTCATTTCGAAATATTTTATAGGTCATTTCATTTTGTTTAGTCTCCATGCCTCTTAGCAAACAGACAGTGTTTTTTTTCTTCTTTCCTTTGTACAGCTATTTACAGGTGAAAACAATCTCCCAAAAAAAGGTGTGGGGATAGTGCTCAGCTGAATGGGTTTATGGGACAAAGAGATTTAAGGTGCAGGCAAGGAAGCAGGAATAGAAGAGAAAAATGAAAATGGGGGAAAATTGTTAAGAGCAAGAGTCTCAGACACGAAGAACATTCTGGAACCTAAAACAGGAAACAGGGGAGAGGGAGGGGAAGGTTCTAGAAGAAATATATAAAAGACACCTCAGTCAAGTCCCATATTCTCTCATCCCATAGCCAAGATGAAACATCTGGAAATATCCACACCTCCACTATCCCTCCCCCTCCCCAAACAACATTCTTATAGAAAATAAGAACATCTTAAAAATAAATACCACACTCATTAAAAACACACTCCCATTTATTCCCGTAGCTTTCCTGTTCCTGGTTTGTAAAGTTGCACAGAAGCTAGTGGTGGCTGTGCCAGTGGGCCAGGATATCAGAAATAATATACACTTTATGACCGTAACCAACACATCTCCTCTTCAGGCTCTGACGGCACTCCATCTCCATCGACACCAAAACCAAACAACTTGCTCTTCGCTTTGCGATTCCTCATGAGGAAACATCTGTTCTGCCACTCCCCTGAATCAGAAGAGACCCAAATCGGGGGCATGGATCCTTGCTTGTGTTTAACCATATGCGCATGTGTCGAGTAGCGCCCGCGGGGTATTCTGTACAATAGCAAGCATGACATGGAGTCATTAGGTAGAAACAAAAGCCAGGCGGCATGCAAGCGCTGTGTAGCCTCAAGAGAAAAGAGGTAGAGCGAGAGAGAACGTGTGATGGATGCTCATCTTAAAAGGAGGAGTGGGAGGCAGGCTCGTGAAAGCGGATGGACGTGATCTCTGCCAGCCACAACAACGAAAATACGCCCTTGCAAAGTCTGGCGAAGGGCTGATTAACACACACCATTAAGGGGATAACAATTATCATAATAATAATCTAAAGTACTATATGTACTTGCAGAAATGGGGTTCTTTGGAGGGATAACAAAATACTGAGGAATGTCTTCTGTCAAAAAGGCTAAACAAAATGTCATACTGATGTAGGAATTGTCAAACGAGGGAGGGAGGACTGGGGATGGAAGCACCACCCTCAACACATTACTGGGGATGGAAGCACCACCCTCAGCACATCACTGGGGATGGAAGCACCACCCTCAGCACATCACTGGGGATGGAAGCACCACCCTCAGCACATCACTGGGGATGGAAGCACCACCCTCAGCACATCACTGGGGATGGAAGCACCACCCTCAGCACATCACTGCTCGCTCTGGGTCCTCTCTGCTCCTGAACACACAGCTGCTTTACAACGCTTCATTAACTGGTGCCATTATGCTCATGACAATATTTATTAGTCCATAAAAAGGCAAAATTGCTTGTTTGCTTCAACCAATTTCCACAAAGTGCAAGTACAAGCATCTCAGGATCCACAATAAAAAGTTAAACAAATACAGTTACAGCTAAAAAATAGAGTACTCTAGGAACAAAAACAAAAAAAGTGAGTCAATACATTTTAAGTCATAAATAAAGTCTAACTGTGCAGGCCTGCCTGTCTACAAGAAAAAAAGGCAAAACAATAGAAACAATAATAAAAAAAAAAACATTGACCCCCTTCAGACAGACACTGGAATGCAAAATTTGAGAAGTATTTCTACAAAAAAAAAAAAAGCTGGCAAGTTTCAGAAATTCCAAGAGACTCCTAGCCTTATGCAGTTGTCTATGTGGTTTCTGCGCACAAAAGATGGCAACCATCTTGTAACATTTCCCAGGCCAAACTTTTTGGTGTTTAAAGCCAGACAGACAAAACACATTTGAAATACCACAAGCATTCTGTTGAATGCCAAAGCTTTTTTAAAAGCTTTTTTTTTTTTGCACTGCACCAAATTCATTTCAACAGACTTTGACCTGCAAATTCACAAGTATAGAATTGCGTTTCCATGGTGTTAACGTAAACAACGGTGACCAGTTTACACTGACCTTCTCTGGACACTTATGTTCATCAATTTGGCAATAAATAAATAAAAAAAAAATTCTACATATAAATGTGTCGCCAACAAAATCTGTGAGAATGTAGCCATGTAAATACATCCGCATCATCACATTCTGGCCTGGCTTTTCGTGAAAATGCCATTAGCCAACGTGTCCTGAAGCTTGTTTTTGAAAGAAAGAAGGCATAGCTCTACGGCAACCATAACCTTTCACAGAATATATTTTACAGTGATATTGATATCTGACACTGTAATACGGGTAAGCTGGTTAAAAGCTGGTCTGCCTTTTACAGCATGCTGTGGCACTGACACAGCCAGTGAAAGGTACTGTCTGTTTGGCTCTATGCAGATTGCACCTCATATTTGAATGTAGCTTATCGACTCAAAGCCGGTGTGCCCTGGCAAAAACCAATAAAACCTTCTCAGTCTCTGCGGAATTGTGCCGTGTCATTCACAGCTGGGGTTAAAGCATGTTTCCGTAGCTGCTTTTCAAGAGAAAAAAAAGAAAAAAAACTCAAGGAGCACCAAAATGACAATTAGTGGCCATTTTGCACATGGTATAGATTTTTGAAGCTCAACTACATTTGACTCGTTGGACAATTTCCCCTCCTCTTGACATTGGGCCTTGTACAACAGAGCAAACGATCACTGCCATGGAATGTAAGTGGTTGTGAGGTTGCTGAAGGCGTGGGTCGGCGATGCTGTAGGAGTGAGCCACGGCTTTTCTGTACAGGCATGAGACTAAACAACAACATGGGGGAAGGAATGTACAGGACTTGCTTTCTACATAGCCAAGAGGAAGAACATCCATCCTCTTCCGCTGTGACAAGCTCAACATGAAAAAAAAAAAGAAAAAAAGAAAAGCTTTTACACTAGCAGCTCCCGTTATACCCTAAAACATATATTAAAAAATGTCATTCAAGTCATCTTCCAAACATGGTTGGCCCTATGACCTCAAACACCTCACTGGGATTGGATCTGACCTGACTCCCGTCGGCCCACACCAGCCAATGAGCAACCGTTGGGGGGAGGGGGCGGTGGGTATGGTCATTCAGTCCACAGTCCTCAAGTGCCAATGGTCGCTAAAGAGTATCCTGTGCCCTGACTGTGCCCACCACCACCTCCACCTCCCCAACCCCACTGCTCATCCGCTCTCTTCGGAGAGAGAGCTGAGGCCTGATCTCCCAGAACAACTCCATCCACTTTTGCCCTTAAATGTCTTCACGCTCTTCCTTCAAACACTCCTGTTCATTCTCTTGCCTGTCATGGGGAGGGGTGAGGGGGGAGGGCATGTCCGTTTCTCTCTCCAGTGGACTTGTTTCTTTGCTTCTCACCACGGTCTCTTTTGGATTTCATTGTCGACCCCCTTACTCTTCTTTTTCCTCTTGGTTGTTTTGTCTTCAAGTGTTGTTGTTGTGGTTGTTGTTGTTGTTGTTGTTGTTGTTGTTGTGGTGGTGGCTGGAGGGGAAGGGGGAGGGTTCAAGCCTGGTTGTTTGTATTACATATTGTGAACCAGAGATGTCCTGTTGCAGAGACTTTCCTGTTGTTTTTCTTTTCTTTTCTTTTTTTCCTTTTTTGTTTTGTTTGTTTGTTTGCAACTCCATTTGAGGCTGTTGCTCTTCAGGTTAAGAGGAAAGAGAAACAGCACATTCTTTGAGACTAGGTATTTTTTTTTTCAGCTTTATGCATGAACCCACTGTAGGAACACAAGACTTAGCAAAAGGTGATGAGGGATGGACTAGTGATGTCTGCAGCACTACTTGAAGGCTGAAAACTCCCCTGTTAGGACAGAGAAGGAGTGAGCATGCGTTAGTCATATCACCCCACCAGATAATAGACATGTAGTGTAGCTTCACACAACTTCACTAGCTTGACACACTATAGCAGGTTCTGTATATAGGGCTACAACATCATTGAAAATAAATAAAACTAATATATTAAATAGTTATTTTTGCTGGTGCACTCCTTTGTCTTTTACTGTATAAATTACAAACCAGTACTTGGTGGTGTGTCTGTGTGTGTGTGTGTCTGTGTGTGTGTGTGTGTCTGTGTGTGTGTGTGTGTGTCTGTGTGTGTGTGTGTGTGTGTGTGTGTGTGTGTGTGTGTGTGTGTGTGTGTCTGTGTGTGTGTGTCCCATACCATAGCAGCCAGCCTGGATGGGGGTCTTTGGGGAGGCGCAGGCGTACAGGCTGAAGTCTTCCGTCTGGAAGCCGGCGCGGTTGAGCGAGGGCTCCGAGGCGCTGCGGTGGATCTTGGGTAGCGAGCGCGCCAGCAGCTCTATGGAGGCCAGGATCTGTAATGGGGGAGGTCACACGTAGAGATTAAACTGATGTAATGGTCACGAGAAGTGAGTCAATGTTACTCCCTCCCATTCAATGTTGCTGTTCATTTCCCCTTTGTTGTTCTTGTTGACAACCTGGAGCTGGTCATCCTTATGCTATAGTAACTAATTATTGTGGCTGGCTGACAGAAAAGCATTTTAAAATGTCTAAGAACTAGTTTAGTTGATCATTTCAGATACACACAAACCATATCACCATCTTTCATTTGCTTACAGTGCTCCTCCCCCCCGTTCACCAATCGCTCGCTGTGCTTTAGGTGACACTGAGGCCATCTAGTGGTCCAGTGGGCAGCTTACCGTCACACCACAGCAATCAGCAACACAGGACTTACCACTGAAGTTCACTTACTACCTAACTTAAAAGCATAACTGCTTTTCCAAATACATTTGAGAGAGTGTATGTGTGTGTGTACCTGTGGGAAGAGAGGCCTCTCCTCCCGCTTCTTCTTCAGGCAGTCGGCCATCAGCCTCTTCATGGCCTTGGGGCAGTTACTGCGCACTTTACTCAGGTCTGGAGCCAGGTAGCCCCGGCCCACCATAAATATGATCTGCAGGAGAGGAGAGGAGAGGAGAGGAGAGAAAGATAAAGAGAAAGAGAAAGAGAAAGAGAGAGGTTAGTTGCTTCAGGTTTAAGGCACCATCAGGGAACATCTCAGCACCATTGCACTGAGTTCATCAGTTCATCTCTTCATGTAGTGTTCATACTTTCAGGAAGTGCTACTATTCATGCTGTGTGTGCTGTATTTTGCCAGAAATATATATGCTGCCTTTTGGTCATTCATGAGCATAATCTAAACTCTGATCCAAAGAAAGGAGCAAGGACAGTGAGGGTATGGATTTAACACAGTATAGCATGCCCAGACCCTGTTCCATTCCAAGACTGTTCTGAACTGCCTCAGGATATTTCCTCATATCAGGATGACAATGATAATCACTGGGAGTCCAGGAATTCAGAACTATAATCACATCACTGATGGCCATCTGGCCATTTCTGATTTGCTCCAAATATCGTGTGTAATACTCTCTGGATATGAAGCTTGTGGGCCAATGACTAGATCAAGATACGATCAAATACATTTGAAGCATTGTCAACATAAGAGCCCCCCCCCCCCCCCCCCCACACACACACACACACACACACACACACACACACACACACACACACACACACACACACACACACACACACACACACACACACACTCTCTCTCTGATGTTACAGCGGTATGGTTGAGTGCAGAACAGGGATCAAGGCTGTACCTGGTCTCTGTTGTTGATGTTCGAGTAGGGCAGTACTCCAGACATCAGCTCGTATAGCACGACGCCGAAGGCGTACACGTCCGACTGGAAACTGTATGGATTCTTGTCCTGAAGCCGGATCACCTCAGGGGCCTGGCACACGCACACACAGACACTGACTTAGATGTTCTACATTCTAAAGTGGACTTGTTATGCGTTAAAGCCAGCAATGTAAGGTTGTACAGAACACAGCAGAAGAACTCACCATCCACAGGATGGACCCAGAGAGCTGCTCAAACTGGTGCGAGCCGCTCCAGCGAGACTTCACCGTGGCCAGGCCAAAGTCACCGATCTTCACCGTCAAGTCCTCATGCAGGAAGATGTCTGAGGGAGAGGCGCTGGTTAAGGCTGACCGACGACAGACTGGGAGATGGTTACACTAAAGGATGTCAAATCTTTTGCCTGTTTTTTTTGTGATTGTTGTTAAAAGCAAGAGGGAAAGTTATCACTAAACGCACTCTTCATCGGTTACATCTGGAAATGAAGAGAAATAATACAGTAATATGATTGATTTAGATTAAAATAATTTGCGATAAAAGACCAAATCCCTCCTTTGCCCAGGTCCAATAGCACTGCACAACTGCATGTCTATGCACAGCATATGGACCCTCAAGGAAAGCGAATCCAGTCATGGGCAATGGAATGAGACAGGAAGTCCTCTGCCTCAAGAAAGGATACTGTTGCTCTTCAGGTCTCTATGGATGATGGATTTGGCATGCAGGTAGCTGTGGAAGGTCAAAAAGTCAAGAGTCAGAGGGCATGCCCACAGTTACACACACACACACACACACACACACACACACACGCAACCACTCAAATCACGACCAACCCAAAGCCCTCAGCTGCCTGGTTAGTGCCAGGCTGGGAGCCAAAGCCCTTGTGCTTCCTTTCACAAGCTTGACAGAAGTGTTGTTCTCAGACGGGAGAAATTGGCAGCCATTTGTAGAGGCAAGGAACTCTAACTGAACTGAGCTGTATGACAGCGGGCCTAACCGCAGCTCGTTCATCTCCCTCTGTCATCGAGACAGCTCCGCAGCTCTGCCTGCCTCTCTGGACGGTGAAACCTTCTTTGAAAACTAAGAAAAATAAAGGATTCTTCAGGAGAACTCAGGTTGTACAGGTTTACAGGTTGTGCTGTGTAGAACTCTGTTTGGATATCAGATCAATAGCGGTTTCCGGCAGCTGAGAGTTTAAGGAGGGATCTTCTGAGACCCTTTGAGGGGTTTTCCTCTGTGAAGAACAGGCCACACAGCCATGGGCATACAAGCTATCCTGCTCTGCTCTGACTGAAAGAAATCTGGCCCTTCAGAGTAAATGTATAAGCCACAGATAGTACTGCAAGTCCCATTCAGTTTTCTAGGAGGAACAAACACACACACACACACACACACACACTAAACTGGGCTCAGCGCTGCGACTTACTCCATGCCCTGCGCTGTCTGACGGGCGATGTCGATGAGCTTGATCATCTCAAACTTGGTCTCAATGATGTGCAGGTGGTGGTAGAGGCTGGAGCCCTCGCACCACTGCGTGACTATGGCCAGCTGGGGCTTGGTGGTGTAGCCCATGAACAGCAGGATGTTCACATGACGGGTTTTCCTGATGATGGAGAGAAAGATGGGACCGTGAGTGAGTGAGTGAGTGAGTGAGTAAGAAAGAAAGAAAGATGTATAAAAAAACAGTATAATGATAATGATATTAGTATACACAATTAACTTAGCAAAAAAGATAGACAGATTTATCTGTCAACAGTATAATGTTAATTAGTATACACAATTAACTTCCCAAAAAGTACTTTTAATCCAGGTTAAGCAGACACCAAAGCTGATTCTAGCCTTGGAATGCGCACTAAAAGGGCTGCCTCTGCCTGTGATCATACCTGAGGACGCCCACTAAAGGGGCTGCATCTGCCTGTGATCATACCTGAGGACGCCCACTAAAGGGGCTGCCTCTGCCTGTGATCATACCTGAGGACGCCCACTAAAGGGGCTGCCTCTGCCTGTGATCATACCTGAGGACGCCCACTAAAAGGGCTGCCTCTGCCTGTGATCATACCTGAGGACGCCCACTAAAGGGGCTGCCTCTGACTGTGATCCTACCTGAGGACGCCCACTTCGTTCTTGAATGCCTGCAGCTGTTGAGGGGTGGGCGCGGTGACGTTCAACATCTTCACAGCCACATCACCTGTGGGATGAGAGTCAGACGCTCCTCAGAACACACATTATTTTAAACAATCTAATCTTCACAGCCACATCACCTGTGGGACGAGAGTCAGATGCTCCTCAGAACACACATTATTTTAAACTAATCTATATTCAGCATGATTGCAAACTTCTCATATCAATAATCTGTGGGGGTGTTGGATTTAAAAAAAACAAAAGGATAAATGCTTGTTCAAGAGTGTAGTCATACAAGTAATCAGAAGGTTGCTAGTTCGATTCCCTGTCGAAGACACTGAACCCCTAATTGCTCCTGATGTGCAGTGTGCCATCAGTGTAAATGTACAATGTGTATACATCCTTGTAAGTCGCTTTGGATAAAAGCGTCTGCTAAATGACTAAATGTAAATGTAATACAAGAAAACACAAAACTGTAAAAACTCTGGTTGATTTCCGGGCGTACCGTGCCACTTCCCCTTGTAGACGGTTCCAAAGGACCCGGATCCTATCCGCTGGCCCAGTGTGATCTGCCCCTCGGGGATCTCCCAGTCATCGCTCGAGTCCCGGCGGCCCAGGGTTTTCTAGGAAGGAAGGAAGAAGAAGAGGAGAACCGCAAATCGCATGAAGCCATGTCAGGACACAGACTTGAGTGGGTGGTCATTAGGATTATATTCATGAGCTGAATTTATGAAAAGGTCTTATTAAACAGTCTTTAGAGAGCGCCATTGAGCCAGGCAGAGGCCCCGTTGTGAGACCAGGGGAGATTCACCACTGACTCACCATTTTATTGCGGTCCTCAGACGAAGACGACGACTTGCGCTCCCGCTGTTGGCATGGCGACTTCTGCGGCACCTTCACACTGGTCAGGGAGCCTGGCAGCGAGGCAGGGGGCGTGGCTGACAGTCCTGCCGTTGTTCCTGCGTTTTTAATGGTTGTGTGTTTTGGGGAATGTTCGAAAGATGAGTGTTGATGGAGTAAGAGAAGAGACAAAGATAAACTGAGATGATGCTGGTAGGAAACAACTTTCAAAGGAGAAGGTCAAAGAGGGGAGAGGGCGAGGGAGATAGAACAAAAGGTAAAGGAACTGTGTGCTCATAAAGTTTGACATTTTTGTGGTGGGGGGAGGGGGGGAGGGGGGGGGGTGTCACATCATCCAGCACGTGCAGTGTGAAGTGAAACCTGTGAGCAAGGGTTGCTGGGAGGTGTAGTCTTAATGTACAGGGTTCCACTGAGGTGACGGAAATCTTAACTATAGGCCAACTCCTCTTCAATAGGCTAAAGAATCTTCAAAAGCACAGGAAAATGCCAGAGCATTTAATTTCAGTTTCATCCAGTATGGCCACTAGCAACTATTGATACTACTGTTGAACTACCATAAGACAGCATAAGAGATATGTTGATAGCATATAATGCGCGCGTGTGTGTGTGTGTGTGTGGGATTGACAAAAAGCATGTGAAAAGCTTTTAGAAAGACAGGGTGAAACACTCACGAAGAGACGGGTGCACAGAAAAACAGACAGACTGACAAGACAGAGAAGCACACAGGCACGCACAGGCTACCGGAGGAGTTGAGCAGGAGGGAGGGATAGAAGGCGGGAGAGAGGAAGGGGGGAAGGGAGGGAGGAAGGTAGGGGACGAACACAACGACACACGAAGGCCTAGCTACCTCGGAACACAGGCTCTGTGTCAAAATCAAAGACAGTGTCATTGGGGTAGGAGTATAGGAGGGGGCTTGAGGTCCGCGTGCGCTGTTTCCTCAAGCAGCGAGCTGGGTGGGTCGGGGGGGCTGCAAAAAGGGGCGAGAAAGACAGACACAGGGTCACGCCCGCACCCCTGCCCCGCTCCCAAAACCACTCAGGGACGGGGAAGAGGGGCGAGGAGACGGAGGGCGAGGGTGGGGTTGGGGGTGGGGTGGGTTGAGGGAAGAGGGAGGACAGCATGGTGTGGGAGTGAAAGGATCATCTGCTGTCTTGTGAGGAGGGTCCATGACTTTTCACACTAATTTTCATACTCTTAATTTCAAGCAACACTATCACTATGCAACAATTTGCCACTTGCATGTTTATATAGGCAACCAGTAGTGGCATCATCATCAAATTCATTTTCATGGTACATGATCATGTGGAGAACAGATTAACACACCAGTCATTCCCACTAGCCATCCAGGATATGCTCTGTGTAGTTCAGTGTTCCGGGACAGAACAATGTGAAAAAGCACAACATTGCCAACTATAACGGCAAAAGACACCAGTTAGCATGTTAGCAATGCTTTTAGCAGTGACACTTTTTGGTGGTGTTTGTAAGGTTTTTGCCTGATAGTAAGGAATTAAGCTTGCTATTTTTAGACGAAAAATTCCTTACTGCTGCTTTAATTAGTGGCTGCTACAAATGCCAAACACTCCCTTTAAGGTAGTGGAATCAGAAATTACAGGTGTTGGGTCTTTCAACCTGACTGCATGAAATAAACATTCAAATGTATCTGCTATGACAACAGCCCTGGTAGACCAATGACGTGCCTTAAATGTGCTGGTGCATCAAATTGTTTGCGTTCTAGGAAAGTTGTTACAGTTTTAAAAATCATATAAAACATATAAAGATATACCAAATCATTATTTTATATCATATTTAGAGACATCTTATGAGTCTGGAGTTTCATAATTGTTTACAGTAAAAAGAAAAAGGCCGACATGCTGACAGCTATGGGATTAAAATAATACCTCCAATACATTGGTGTTGGAGGCTATATGGGGGTGTCTGGGCTTCTGACAGATCAGAGATCAGTGTCAGGAGGGCCCCACAGACACCCCCTCTTTCTCTGTGACGCAGGTCACACAGGCAAAAACACACACAAACAGCATGGAAACATGGGATGAAGGGAAGCCACTGAACGAGTGTGTGCTTGTGTGTGGGTGTGTGTGTGGGTGTGTGTGTGCGCACATGTGTTTGTAGTAGTGGACTCTAACCTCTGAGAGCCTGTACACATGCCTGTGTGTGTTCACACTGCCAGTTGACCTGTGTAACTGTGGATAGGTGCCAGAGAGAGTGTGTGTGTGTGTGTGTGTGTGTGTGTGTGTGTGTGTGTGTGTGTGTGTGTGTGTGTGTGTGTGTGTGTGTGTGTGTGATACAGTCCGTGCACTTGTGTGTGACAAAGGGGGATGCGTACCTCCATCAGACCTCTGTAAACCTTGATCACGAATCAAGTCCTGCAACAGACAAGAATCAAATGTACTTAACTCATGTACACCTATGTAACACTTATGTACTTAACTCATGTACACCTATGTATAACTTATGCATTTCATGTTACATTTATTCAATGCCATTGTAATCTTTTCAACATTATGCCAGAGATATCACCTTTCTGGAGTTTCTCATACTAAATGTATTTTGCAATTGGGAACATTCTGTAAGAAACTCTAATGGCGTGTCATGGTTTAAATACATTTATGAGAGACACTACTGTGTGTGTGTGTGTTGTTGTGAGGACACTCACGTCAATGTTGACCGGCTCGATGGTGTTGATATGGACGTTTGGGGCCGAGGAGGAGCGATCCCTCTGGCCAAACTGATTGCGGTGGTCCTCCTCCCCTGGGCGGAAATTCTGTGGGATGGGAATGGACTTGGACGGGGAGACGCTGGCGTGGCACAGGGACCTGAGAGTGAGAGAGAGAAAAGAAGAGAGAGAAAAGAAAAAGAAAAGAGAAGAGAAGAAAAGAAGAGAGAGAAGAAAAGAAGAGAGAGAGAAGTAAAGAAGAGAGAGAGAGAGAAGAGAATAGAGAGAGAGAGAGAGAGAGAAAAGAAGAAGAGAGAGAGAGAGAGAGAAAAGAAGAGTAGAGAAGAGAGAGAGAGAAGAGAATAGAGAGAGAGAGAGAGAGAGAAAAGAAGAAGAGAGAGAGAGAGAGAGAGAAAAGAAGAGAAGAGAAGAGAGAAGAGAATAGAGAGAGAGAGAAAGAAAAGAGAAAGAAAAGAAGAGAAGAAAAGGAGAGAAGAAAAGGAGAGAGAGAGAGAAGAAAAGGAGAGAGAGAGAGAGAGAGAGAAGAAAAGGAGAGAGAGAGAGAGAGAGAGAGAGAGAGAGAAGAGAAGAGAGAGAGGAGGAGACACCTTCAGCACAGTGGGAGAGAACATGGTTGGCAGACAACAGGGGTCCTAAATCCACACCAGACCCTGCCAGCCTACGTCTCACAAGCTCAGTGTCTGCTACAAAGTCTGGAACCCTCAGCGGTAAATTGAATGAAGGGCTTGACGGGGCCAGTGAGCGAGGCTTTGGGGAGTCTTTCAGGTGACGACATCATGAAAAGGCTGTGCGTGTTTGTGTGTGTGTGTGTGTGTGTGTGTGTGTGTGTGTGTGTGTGTGTGTGTGTGTGCTGGACAACCTACATGCACCCTTCCTTCACTGTGGCACTACACATGACACTGAAAATAATCTCAGGAGAAAGCGTCTGATACATTTACCACGCAAATGTCACAAGATGGAGAAGGACAGGAGTGTAGTCCACCATGAATACCAATAGCAGGGATTCTCTGAGTCAGTGAATATGAAGCACAAGTAAAGTGCTAAGAGCACAATTTGAAGGTGTGAGAATCGCTTGCTTTGGGGTTGGACCTTTGCCTACCATCTATCTAATGGAGCTCCCTGGGGAAGGTATAGTTTTGGATCCATGTCAAACACAGAATCACAGCTCCTGTGCCGGGCGTCAACAATGCAGGTTTCTTTCCTTTTGCTGCATCGTATGAAGAGGCCCCTCATTAAAGGGAGTAGGCTTTGATCTTCAAAGCACATGACAAACAACTGGCTCCAGTGACCTAAATACACGCTGGCTGTGTCTCTGCAAATGACTTCAAGCGAGGCTGTCTCGAAAGCTCCGCGGAGTGACAGCTGCGTCTTACCCGGTTGAGTCGGAGGGCGGCAGGGACGGACACGCCTCGGACATGGGGGTGGTCCCCTCGGACGACACCTCCTCCTGAGTGATGGGGTGGTGCTCAAAAAATTTGGAGACCAGCAGCAAACTGCAAACACGCATATAGATACATATTTAGCACAAGACAATAACAGAGGCAATGTGTTTGAGTTAACAAAGTCCCAATTTCAAGAGTTACTTTTCAGAGTCTGTTTAAGTGTGCACTTTGTGCCAACCTTATGCTTAGGCAATAAATAAATAAATAAATAAATAATTACCACCATCATGGCAGGTTAAGATTTATACCACAACAGCTTGTGTACAAACAATACTGGACTCTTAAATAGGTTGCTTTCGGTAACTTTGATTATTTAGCACTTAGGAGTGCGTCTGAACTACATATCCCATGAGTACTTACTCTAGTTGGTCATAGTTCACACACATGAGCGGGACCTCAGTGCTGCAGCGCTGATGGAACTTGTAACCACATGTTTGACAGCGGAAGCCCTGGAACAGGAGCTTCCGGCAGAAATCACAGAAGGCCAGCGTGAAGAAAGTCTTCCTCACCTGCCAGCCAATCAGAGAAAGAGATGTTGGAGGGTGTGTCAAACAGGCTTTTTTGCTTTTTAATGGACTAAATTGTGAATGATAAATTGTGTGAAAGTGTCACTTGACTTAATAACTAACATCTTAAAAAGGCAGTTATTGTATTTATATACATGCTTGTATCTTGTAAAAAAAAAAAAATGTGGGCTTTTAGAGATTCTTTCACAAACACCTTCCCGTAATGTACTGCAAATAAACTCCCTCTCCTCCCACCTCTTACACAGTATTTACATGTCCTTGTAGTCCAAACATTACAGCCCACTACTATGTACCAAATCAATGCAAACAGAGTGAGAATCTTGTCACAGTGACCAGGGGTAGGTGACTATACGACACAAGCCAATGTCTGCCAAGTCAAATTATTCCGCCAGCAAGCTGCACATTCCGGGGTCAAACTCACAAAGTTATGGGTGGTCAACGGCACGTTTTCCAGAACCTCCACGTGAAGCTCCTCGCCTGTCAGCCAGGAGATATCTGTATCCCAGCCAAGCGGCTTCTTTTCCCTATAGCAGAAAACAGAAGGGGGGGAGGATCCAGACTCAGTCAGTGTCTGATTTTATTGGGCTTCGTCCAATCAATCAAACTGTGCATATTCACATGCACTCACCTTGGAAAACATCTGCTCTCTGGTTGGTTTATCATATTAAAAAAAACTGTTTGCCCACAAAAACGAAACATAAACTATTCCAGTAACTGTTTGCTCCCTCTCTCGCTGAAATATGTATCCGCTGTTTTAAAAGTGCACGACTGACCCTGAATCCCTTGTGGAATAGGATCCCCTGGGGAGCTGGTTTATCAAAACACATGAGTCATGTTACTGTGTACTGACCTCATGTATTTACAATAATGGCTCTAATAGTAATGGTAACATTTGAATTGGTTAGGCACATGAGAAAACATTTATTTCTGCAGGATTTTATGTAGATTAGCTTTCTGGTAATAGTGGAGAGGCTGGTGCCACCGTAGAGAGTAAGAGCAAGCTGACGGAGTTGTCTCCAAACATTACATAAGGGTGGGGGCGTTACATTTGTGTTAAGATTTGAAACAAATGTCACAACACAAAACAAACAGGGAAAGGTAGAATTCAGGAGTGAGCAGTGATGACTACTGGGCAAAAAGGCATTAGAATTGGTCAAGGCGTGTGTGTGTGTGTGTCTTACCCATCCTGTATCCTGTAGACAGCACAGCACTCGGGAATCAGACCCCTCATCATCAGAGCCTTCTTCAGTGAATCCCTCACAGTCATTCCACAGCGAGCTGGGACCTGAGTGACATCGCACGCACACACACACACAGTAAGGCCACCCCACAGTCACCAGTCTAAAACACCAGGGCCAAAGTTAGGCTGTATCAACTCAGGCTCTCCTCTGTAGCTAAATCTGGACGTGGCAATTTAATTTCTTGGCTCCTCTGGCCGTATCTAGGCTTTTCTGTGCTAGCCCGACAGCCACACGCTGCGCGGCTAATCAAAGTAAAGGGGGTCACCTACATTCACTCATTTCCCATGGACTCACACAGCTCCACAATCTGCTGAAGGAAAATTCCTCCCACCCTGCTTGACTGATTGCCTGCCTGCCACCCTCCCCTCCGCGAACCCCAACCAAGGCCCACAGTATCTGAATCATCATTATCAGGACAAAGGCAAGCTCTTATTTTCCCAAGGTACAGTTGGCGTCATGGCGATTTTAAGAAGAGGAGATGCACTAGGGCGTACTAAAGAGTGGAGCAAGAGGATGCTACACAAGTGAAAAGGTGAGTGCACAAGACAGCGGGTTTGATCGCTGATCACCTCTGGATAACATATTCAAATACACATATCTGCTTGCGCGCGCACACACACACACACACACACACACACACACACACACACACACACACACACACACACACACACACACACACACAGGCAATGATAGTCAAACTCTCTCGTACCACAGTCCTCTGTTTGTTGGGCAGGAACACCCTGACGATAGGCTTCTGCGGTGAGCGAGGGTTGCCGCGGGCGGCGTCGGTGGGGGTCTGCAGGACGGCCAGGGTGTTAGGGGCTGGGGGGAAGCCCTGTGCGCCCCCCAGCTTGACATCCAGCAGGGCGGCGGGCGTGGGAGAGGAGCAGGAGAACTCTGTGCTATTCCCAATGGCCTCCAGGAGCTGCTGTTCCCGTTGCTGCAGAGCATCTAGCTTACTGGTGTACTCCTCATAGGCCTGAGAGGAGGAGAGGGGAGGGGAGGAGAGGAGAGGAGGAGGAAGAGGGGAAGAAAGAGAGAGAAGATGGAGGGAAGAAGAAGAAAGAGATGGGTGGAAAGAACACAAGATGGAAGGAGTGAAATAAAGAAGCGAAGAAGAACACAACAGACGGAAGACGGGAAGAGAGCAGTGGTAGAAAGAGCAGAGAACAGAGGCAGAAACAGAGGATTAGAGAAGAGCGGAGAGGAGAGGAAATCAAGGTGACCGACACAATAACACAATATAACAACAGTGCATCTGTCTACATAGATAACTACAGCAAGAAGCTCAACTCTTCATTTAGGCTAACTAGCACAATATAGCCATGACAAGTGTTCTGTGCAACTGCACATAGATTACGGATTGAATTATATTTACCTGGGGAACGGTTGCGATCCTACAGTATGACTCATTCCCCCACTCTACAACACTCTATTTTTTGATGACCATTTAGATCCAAACAAACATTTAATGGTATTCTGATGACTGAGGGTGTCTCGGCATCAAAACAGCAGACATCATACAAATGCAGTGACCTTACTGGCAGTATTGGAAATTTGTGGTAAAGTGATCATGTTACCCACATGCCAAATCACTCAATTAATCCGTATGAGCGTAGAGTTAGTAGAGAAGAAAATGGGAACTGTTTTGTCATCTCACCTCCAGGTATATGGACGGAGGGTTGTGCTCTCCTCCAAACTTGTCCAGAAGGGCTTCTAAGTGCTCCTGTGTCAACTTAATCATCTGCTTAATGTTCCAGATCTACAGCGGGGGGGGGGGGGGGAGAACAACAAGGTCCAAATGTCAACACATCCACACTCAATCCGTTGCATGTATATATGGTGTGATACTTCTGCATGGGTCCATCTACTGCCTGAGCTTCAAACTCCATTTAAATGTATAGGAGGGTGTCCCAGCGATATGCAATCGTTTGCTGCACGTGTTAGCTTTTCACCCTGGGTGCGTCGCCTACTGCTCTCAGGCTAGGCACAAGGCAGAACAAAAGAAAAATGCTTAGCTGCTACGAGTTCTGGAGGTGTGAAAATGTTCGCGGTCGTGGTGAAAGCGAGAGCTCTGCGTTGGGGCTTCCCCAGAGGGACTGGGGACAGGGTGGTGAACACTCACAAGGGTCCCACACACTGCCTAACCAAAGCCAAAAACCATCCCAGACACACTGATATGCATATGACTAATCACATGATTTCTACCTCACATGTGGCAGTCTAAGAATTCAACAACATGCACATGGAAAAAAAAAAAAAAAAAAAAAAAAGGAACAGTTTTTAGTGTGGCCTGAAATCAGTGTGGTGTTAAACAACTCGTCACGCTTTTCACAAAACACAACGAACACAAGCACACATTGATCATCTCACTCCCTGAAACAGAGCAGGAGACTTTCATTAGAAGAGACACCATCCATGTGACATGTGAGACATTTTTAAATGTCAGGTGAGATTTATGTTCCCTAACGACATCTTAAAAAAAAAATCATTTCGGATCAAGAACCGGTCTGATTTGATCTAATCTCACATTCCAACAACTGTGCAGTCAAGTTTGTGCTCGGTACAGAAAATAGTGAAGACAAGTTGAATCCTGTGCTAGCATTAGTGTTGTGTTATTGCTATTGTCATTTAAATTTGGCACCTTTTTATGTGGTTGGGTTTAGAGTGCTCTGCTCATCGTATGCTCTTAACACAGACCCATGGGACTGAGCGATGGTTAAACATCTTGGGCAACTGACAACTGAAACAGGACTGTTTTTTATTATTTGTTACAGAGTGTCTCATTTGTTAAGTCAATCGTGAAGCAATAGTCTCCATGTTCCTTAAATGGTCGCAATACAGCTGATTTACCCAAATGGGGGAAGCTATGCAATCCTTGTGCCTGGCATGTGCCCCCCACCCCGCACCCTCCAACCCCACCCCTTTAGGTTGGCTGTCCATAATCACAGCCACCTAAAAATGCGATCACAAATGCGATCACAAAATCCAATCAGCTGGCACGAAACTGTGAGCTCTTGTTAAAACCTTTAATTGATCCACTTAAACAGGTGGCTGCTTAGGGTGTAAGCTTAAGTAATAGAAAATCTGCGGCTGGGTATGAAGAACAAACTTAGTGTAACCCTAAAACAAACATTTGATGCACTCTTAATGACCACAGACAAGTCTGTCAGTATTTAAAGACCGGTACAAAAGTAAGAAGAGCTGCTGTTGTATACAACTCACGACATACAAAAGTGCAACTTTAAGCATCATCTTTACAAAAAGTCATATTATTAGCCTGCTTTTGCGGTCATGACAGACCGATCATATTTAGTACTCCTTCATGCCAAGAAGGATAATCAGATGTCAAAGTGTACCGCTGGTTCAAAACCTGGGTTTGTGCAACGAAATGCATAATGTCAATAGCCTGTGTAGCAAACATCGAAAGAAAGAACAATATTTTGATGAAGACATCTGATAGAGTATGTAAACTGAAGGCGTAACAACTTGGCGTGCAGACAGTGGTGGAAGAGAATTCTCTTTGCACATACCTGCTACATAGGCCTCCGATACTACACCAAAACACTGTAATAATTCTGCATTATTCCTCACAGACCATCCCATTAATAATTCAGAAAATAAAATAAATAATGTAAGTCTAAATCAACCAATACATGGCGGGGAGTTTGCACGACTACTTGTTTAACGTCAACGTTACATGTTATAGCCCTTGAGATTCGGAATGAAATGCATCAATTAACTGAGGCAGACGGAAAAGTCGGTGTGGTCGCTATATTAATGGCGTATTCAATTTGGTAAAACAATGCATACGACGAAAAGGCGTTAGCTTTTAAGCTTTTAGATGTATAAACAGATAGCTAGCTGTAGCTAACAATCTTCCTGCTATGCTAGTGAACTAGCCAGCGTAGTCTGTTGGCTACAGCTGCAGTGAGCTCAGGAAAAATAAAGCGAAAAGCGAATGAAATATAGGCAGGCCTGATAATAAACACTGCTCAGCGAACTGCACTGCATACGCGAAAGAACAGCTTGTGTCGTCATTGGGAAAGCCATTTTTAGAAAATATGTTTGCATGTAAACCAGCGCACAATATCAAAGATAATCGTATACAATTTGTGCATCATCTTGCCCCCTGCAATGCATCCCCACGATCCATAATACAGCCGGTGTTTCCTGAAGATCTACATCCAGCAAGCTCCGCTCGGCACCCGACTCCCTTGCCCCTCGCTACCCTGTCAGCCACTGCATACCTCCTCGGGAATGTCTTGCTGACATTCGGGAATCCCCCCGGTGCAAGTGGTGTCGAGCCCAGCGCCCAGTTCGTCCAGTCCCCGCTCCCGCTCCGGATCACGGTCCATGGTGTCTCCGTTGAAGACGGGCGGTGGGGACTCGGCGCTGCTCAACGCCGCCATTTTAAACTGCGAGAAGCTGAGTGGAAAATAATAGGGGAAAGAAACAGAGCATGAGACAGGAGGGGGAGACAGAGAGGTTCAAGAAACGTAAGCTGCGAGGGGTAAATGGGGATAGTGGAAAGCATACATACCAAAACTGGTCGCACTATGCTATACATTTGCACTTCAGGGTCAGTACAGCAAATTGATGACAATTGTATTCTACTGGGGCTCATGTCCTTCCCCTGGGAATTTTCAGGGAATCAAATATGTTACTTCTACCAGATGCTCTTAATTATTCCCCAGAATAAACACAAAGTCCACAATGGTTACCATTTCTACTTTCATTCAGTGTCATTTTTAATTGTTATTATTTTCTCCATAGATCATCAGTAGTCTGATTCATCTCTTATACCAATCATTTATTAAGAACACAATACATTAATTCTCATAAGACTCTCATAGGCCATTTGTTGCATCACTGATGGAGATGAAGGTGCATACAGGAGTCCCGATACAGAACCTTGCACAGTAGTGTTGGCAAAACCACTTTCAACTCAAACTCAAATAAGACAGTGGAGGTGGTTGTGGATTTCCGCAGGGTGAAACATCCAATCTCACCAGGAAGTGGATATTAAGGTTGTTCAGGCATACAACCTTGGTGTTCACCTCAAAGACAAAATGTATTAATCTGGCAACACAGCAGCACTGTACAAGCAAGGACAGTGGCGACTACCTACCAAGTGAAGAGGGCAGGACTCTCCTATAAAGGTTCTATGACTGTGATGGCATCACCCATCTACTATGCAGTAGTCTGCAGGTGCTGCTGAAAAGGAAAGACTGGACACACAGATCAGGAAGGCTCTGTCCTGATCTGCTATCGGGAATCCGGTCAGTGAGTGTGTGAAAAGGATGATGGCAAAACCACTGGCCAGTGGCCACCATGGATAACACCCCCCGCCCGCCCGAAGCTGAGTGGACAGCTCCTTCAGTGACAGACTGCTCCAGCCAAGGTGAGAAGGAGCGCTAGTCTCCCCGCTACTGTGACTCCTGGACTATGAATCAGATGTGATAATCATCTGTAATTCTGCACTAGTCTGTTTACTTACTCCAACATTATCCGGTGACTTCTTGAACTGCATGCGCAATTTCCACGCATTGAATCATACTATCTGTATCCATTTCATATAACATTGTTCTGTGACACTGTTAGCATATAGCGCTATTTCAGTGCCCAGTCTGACTCTGTGTTGTTCTGTGCATCTGACAATAAAAGACTTGAACTTGAACTATGCACTTCACATGTTTATCCACTTATCTATCATTTGAATGTTCCATAACCATTTGGCCTCCAGGTGTAATATCTTGTTTCACAAGTTTGAGTTCCAAATTTGCCTTAAGTTTGCCAGCAGATAAGCATGTTTGGCAATGTCTCTGGCTGGGGTCCTGAAACTGGTTTAAAAGAATCATCTGTGCATACACCTCCATACAGTTACAACTGAGAGGAAAAACAGGTGGAGATAGAGGAGGAAGGGGTTAAAAACCTGCCATAAATACAATAGCACAGTGGAAGAAAAAAAGCTGAAAATAAATTGTGTCAAGGGGTTAGATACAAGAGGCACAGCAAATTAATCCATTTGTATCCATCATCACATGTTCACTTTTCAGGTACCATGTAGCAGAATGAATCAGGACCTGATCAGGCCCAGATGGGACTTTGCTCTGGAACAAATCTGTGTCAGACTCACGCCAGCTCAGGGCCATGTCCATTACAGGGAAGGGTGTGCTCAGCAAGTCACTTGTGCCACTCTGTTCTCTGCCCTGGAAAAAAATAGTTTAAAAATAACTCCTAACTCGCTAAATGTCACCATAAGTTCTTGCCTTAGTTAAATTACACACGACATTTGTGTGGTGTTACAATCTCAAAAACAGATTTTGAACATCCGGAATGGTAACCATGATTCAATATTAACATTGCTGCATATCTAACCCACAAAACAGGCTGGAACGCTTTAACCCCATGATCAAGAAGATCGTATTGTGTTCAAAATGTATGACATTATGAATGTCACTATGAATAAACCTAAACTTTGTATAGGAATGTAAGACTGCATTTTAAAAGATGTCACTCAATCAGTTCCTAATTTCTGTTTGAAACATTTTCAGCTGGAAGAGACAGAGGGTCCTTGTAGAATTTTTCAAAGAGAACACAGCTCCATGATGTACTAAGGTTCATATTCACGGGGCAGCGGCACTAGAATAACAGAAATTAACTGACAAGTATTTCATAGACTACTTATCCTCAATCTCATTCCCAAAGGCTTATTAGATCAGGCCAAATGGATATCTCAATGACCCCTTGCAAATTCACTTTTTAAAGGACTAGCTGACTAATAGAGTTGAGGCTTTAACTCCGTTTTAAGAAAAGGTTTACCCAAAATTGCTAATGTGTGATAATTACATGAAAATCAGTAAATGTGTATATGTGTCATATTTGGATAGAGCTTGTTTTCGCTTCGTAATGAGTAATGTAACATTGTCAGTTTTTGTAGTCTCGTATGAGTATGAAAACAATGAAAACACACTTATGTAAAGCATATATCCACAGAGCACTTTTGTAATATCAATTAAAAAGCAGGGACAAAAAAAATGCACATAGTACTTTTATGAACACCAGTCATTTATAACACATGTAAAAGATACTGTGGAGATCTATAGTATGGTGAGAGCTCACAGTCTGTATGGTCAGATTAAATGAAATTCACACACTTTGAAAACCAACAGGAAACTCCTACTAGGTGGAATACCCTAGTGGAGCAAGGTATCATCACCTTTAAGATTGATCTGATACAATGAACAAAATGCACATGTCCTTGGGAAAAGGTCCTGCCTGGTAGTTTCTTGGACGATAACTTGTGCATTTCATATATAGAGCATTTTCTCAGCCATTGATTAGATATACACAAGGAAGAGTGTAAAGGATGTCCATGTTATTTCTTCTTTGTGGCCCTCTTGCCTTCTCCCTTTTTAGGTTTCCCTTTTCCTCGTAGCTTCCGGAGTCGCCGCATCTCCTCTTTGAAGTCCTCATGCTCATCCCTGAGGGAACAAAACAAAACAACCAAATTGGTATGACCTTTCCATGATAGAAAAATGTGGTCATAAATACTTCTACATAGTAAGCCACATTTAAACACTGTCATACCTGAACAGTCCCATGTATCTCAACTTCTGGGTCATAGCATAGTAGATTCTGTGTTGCGGATACCAGTCATATACCTCTTTTCTTTGGGCCATTGGCTGTTCCTTGAAAAGCTGCACTACCTTCATTGACTTGGTATCAGTTGGACGCACAACGTCTCCAAATATCCGCGCGCTGAGACGCGCCATGCGCACAGCGTAGTTTGAGAGACCAGCCATAACTGTGGTTGAAGTAGATAACAGATAAGGCTTATACATTTAAATATATTTTATACTGTATGGCTTAATATAAGCGCAGGTTACATTCGTCCATTCATCTACGACAAGCTAAATGTCGCATTATTCGTCTCTAGCTATAACGTTACCCCAATTAAGCCAATGTCCACCGTTCTGCATTACCCTAGCCACATGTTATTGTATCTCATTTGAGTCTGATTTTTTGAATGTCTGTATATTAATTTTACTATAGACATACAGTGTACATGAGCATATTTGCTAAAGATTAAAATTACTTAACGTTACATGGAACCAACCATAAGCTCTCCGAAACAAAATGGCAAATTTATCCCAGGCTTGCGAGCTAGCATCGTCCTTACCTTATTCAAACATTAACAGCTCGCTGTACCCAGATATATGCTGTATAACATGCAACATATATCACGAAAAATACTTCATAGTGTGTAAATAAGAAGCCTAACTACGAAGCAACGAAAGGGTATAAATAAGAAACGATAAATGTATTGGACTATCTGACTACTTGACACTTCACCTTCTAATGACAAGGTACTCTGTTTTTACATTCCGGGCAGGGCATGGACCAAGCGGATTTAAGGTTCCGCTCGCTATGCGGGTGTATTTTCCACACGTTTCCTGTCTGTTAGTTGATTAATAGCAATTGAATGACGTTGTAAAAAAACTAAATACATTGTTCTATATGTAATGGTGATAAAGATTCATATTCAGTATTTCAAATATGCTCTTATGTCTTGTATAAGACAAAGGAAGCCCTGGTAAAACCAGAGGAAGTTGATAATGCAAGTGGGAATGTATTGTAGTCGCACTCTCGGAGTTAAAGACCAAAAACCAAGCAGAGCGCAGGACAGCCAACTTACAAGAAGTTCTTAGTTTCCAGAAACTGGATGAATGATGCAGTGCCACGAGCAGCATTAAGGTATGTAAGGAATGAAACGTGGTTTAGTGGCAAACCCGGGTGATTTAACTCTAAGAGTAAGTGGTAAACCTCCTAATACAGGAGCCCTATGGCTT
Organism: Clupea harengus; assembly: GCF_900700415.2. NCBI lineage: Eukaryota > Metazoa > Chordata > Actinopteri > Clupeiformes > Clupeidae > Clupea > Clupea harengus. Next base: position 19,435,204 of record NC_045167.1, on the reverse strand, counting down.
CATTCTCTTAGCAAAACAAAACCATAGGGCTCTTCTTTTAGGAGGTTTACCACTTACGCTGTTTCCAGGTTTGTCACTAAACCGTGTAATTGGAATACCCCTATTGGCAAGCTAAACAACAGAGGGGTACACACATGACGTCAGAGAAGGCATAAGTCACTGCGGTAACAGCCACTGTCACCCCCAGTGGCAGAAAGACTAACTTAGTAAGGCAAACAATCCCAGCAAAACCCCTGTAGGAAAAGGAAGGAAAAAAGATTGATCTCTTCTGTAACTAATCTAATACATTTTGCGTTAACTCCACATGGTTGTATAACGAGGGAAAAAATCCAATGTGGCAATATATTCCACACAATTGTCCGGCTTATTCGGGAATTCTGGAGACCATCAGAGGATCTGCTCTCTCTACCTCTATTCATTCCCCTCCAATCGATTCCCAATTCCCATTGAAATCAGGTACACATAAATGTCAGGAAACCCGATTCCTGGCCACATGTCAGTGTCCTTGCACCAATGGTTCTTTGGTAAGTTGTAAGGCTCACTGTTGAGTCCAATTGCCTTTATTTTAAACAGATAGTTAGATAGATGGATACTTTTTTAATCCAGAGGGAAATTTAGGATGAATCCTAGGATTTAGTTGTTTGTTTTACTCCCGGTTTTGCAGTTTCCCCAGCCGTATTGCAGCATGTTTCACTACTCAGCCCTACTGAGGGGCTGTAGTCTAACATGATAGTGATGTCAATGCAAAACTCTATTAGTTTACAGGCCTTAGCCTATTTATTAGGCAGGGCATGATAACGTCATGTCCTTAGGCAAACTGAAATACTACTCTACACCAGACGATGGTGACAAATCCACAGACATATCAAGCTAATAGGCCCACGGCAAATATGTTTTCCAAAGCAAAAACGACAGAGGCCAGGAGCAGTCTATTCACTTACGCAAGAGCTTGCCTTTTTGACTCTCAGCATTTGCAGAGATAAGTTGGCTAGGCTACAGGGGACTTACACCAGTGATGTACTGGAGATAACAGTGAAAAGGTAGCTTAAATGATCCAATAACAGCCTATATAAAGCTGTCTGACTTGCTGTAGCCAGACTGATACAGCTGTCAAAAGCTAATTGATGGACTATACTAGGCAAAAGGTGTTATTAGGCGAACTGATATTAAGCCCACAACTTTTCCTATTGTGAAGATGACACATACAAGTAGCCTAGGCTATACGTAGGTCAAAGGCCTTTAGCCAGGCCTACCTACACCCTACATTTCTAAATTCACTAACAAGACTCAATAGCTATTCAGCCTGTCTGTAGAAATGCCATCCAAAAGATATTTTGACATACGTTTGTGAGTCCTTTAACTGTGGCATCCCTTTGCAGTCTGGTTCTGCCATGAATGCCCATGATGCGAGTAGAATCAGTCTGCCTGTGTTCTTAATACAAAGTTTAAATGTGTTAATTCGCTGTAGCCAGAGGAAGGAAAACTTGTTGTTCATTTGCAAACATCTCACACAGTTACTTTGTCAAAAGATGCTACTAGAGCTTAAGAAAAAAGACATTGACGTCATAGTTATGAAGTCTGTACATCATACAACTGTCCACTAGGTGGTGAACTGTGCTTTAAACAAAAGGTTTAATAAAGAGACAAGCAACTACATAAGGAATCTCCATTATGATCACGTTCCTCCTCTCCTAAAATTTTTTTTAACTATTGACACTATTCCAGGGACAGAAGGGAGAAATGAAACAAGATAACACCTCCTCAAATAGAGTAAAACAAATTGCTATGGTGTACAAACTGTGTTTTGAGATTACATTGTAGGGTGCTGGCAAAAAACAATGTTGCAAACCAAGTCAGGCTTTGAAACTTTAATTAAAATTCAGCTGTCAGTCTGTCACTCACGCTGTCTGAAAGAAAATTACCAGAGCATTGTCAAAATGCTGTGCGGAGGAGAACTCCCAAGCGGTAAGAAGGCAGGCTATCAACTCCAGCACAGAAAGAAGACTTAATTGAATGAGGAGGAAAGAAGAAATAGTTGTAAAAATGTTTCTCCTCCTTTTCTTTTGAATAGGATATCACAAAAATTGTGTGCCAATTTTATGATACAGCTCGCAAGTAATTTCCTGGGGAGTGAACAGATGTGGAAGTCATTTGTTCAGAACATCATATCCTTTCACTCAATAGCATCAGAGGCCCAATTATTCTTCTTACTGTCCCACAAATAGGACAATAATAGGCATTTCATGTGTAGGTGGTCACAGGAGATGATGTCTGCTCTCATCACCTATGGAAGCGTGGGTGGTGAGCGCATCTGACAGGGGTAAAAAGGTCAAATGTTCTTCATGGTCTTTTTAATAGGAGATGTCTGTACAGAGTCTCTGGTCTTGTGTTCTCAGTGCTTCTTTTCTCTCACTCTCTGACACACACACACACACACACACACACACACACACACACACACATTAATAATAACATACACACACAGGTTCTACGGACTCTGGGGCCCTCCTAACCTCTACCACATGAAACTTTTGCTAATCTCCTTCAGAGAAAAGAGCATATTTGTATCTGATCTGCTATCTTTGAAAACATTTAATTTCTACTGGTTTGGAGAAAACAATGCCGGCAACGTCCACAACTACCAATAAGCCTGCTTTTAAGATCTTTATGAAATTCATAATCCACAGCCTTTGCTGCAGCCTAAATTAGGCTAATGCGTTGCTGTCTGGCCAGAACAAGCATATTCACTAAATATAGGCTAATATTTGCTGCTTGCGCGTCAAAGACAGTTTATTAAAAACAGTGTAAACCATGTACAGTTTAGGGAATAACAATAGCAGCCAGAATGTTAATGTAAACACATTACAAAACAGCTAGCAATATAGCACAGTATTCTAAAGTAAGACCCACTGGTTAGCTAGCTGTCGTTAGAATTGACAACCCATTCATTAGCGTTGTTACTCCTACTTCAGTAAGTGTAAGGTACGAGATTCACACTAACCATTGTTTTTTTTTCTTCTCCTCCTATTGCCTGTACAGACCACACACACACACACACACTTTTTTTCTTTTGTAAATTGCATTTGATTTTTCACCTAGCATGCCAAAACACCAATTAATACAAAATTCAACCTCTTGAAGAGGCTAACTCAAAGCTTCTATTGATGTAGGGACAATGCATGTTGTGCATTGAAGTGGATGTTATGGTAACGGATACATGCAGTCAGGGTTCCCTTGAGAGAGGTCAGCATAATGATCAGCATAAGATTCTTCGCTATAAGATCAGTCCCCCTGAATCTTCCATCTATTTTCAGGATTATCTGGTCATTAAAAATGTTCAGAGGTCTGTTCTCATTCTGTCTTATCTTTGCTTAATAACTTGAGGGAAAAGAATGTGACTCAATTCATGAACGCAGGAAAGAAATGGGTGTTGACATTTTTTGACTCAGAGACATTTCATAAGTTGTAGCAAGGCTAGACAACATAAAAGATTGTTAATGAGGCCATTTGTTGGCTCTATTATCAACACAGCTTTTTGCCAAAACTGTAATCCATGTTGATAAGATGCCACCCATCTGTATGGACTGTGGTTTTGGGGACAAAGGCCATAATGATTAAAGACACATTAAAACCTATAATGCTTTCACTGTGTGGAGCTGTAAACATGTTTGTGTGTGTGTGAGAGAGAGAGAGAGAGAGAGAGAGAGAGAGAGACACAGACAGAAAGAACACATCTCCCTATGTTTGAAAGCGCTGTGCAGCACTGTTGCTTTAAGAAGGTGCTTTAATAAACCATGAATCTCACGTTGACAGCATGACATCACCGCTGTATCGCCTCGGAAAAATCTACAACGAGAGGGACCTCCGAAGTATGGCTTTACAGGTGTAATATGTCGTATACTACTTACCATAGTTTTATTTTCAGAAGGAACCCTCTACAAGACTTTCTTTTGGAATAATGTCGGTGGTGTAGAATAGCCTGTGTTATCAACAATGCTGATGCATAGAACCTACATAGTCTAGTCTGTAAGTTTCACGCACATTAAATGTTAAATTAATAGGTCTGATCCTCAAAGGAACGACTGACAGAATTATGATCACCGTGGCTTTTGTTTAAAATCCATTGAACGATCCTCTGCTTCCGAACGGTGAGTAGCGTAGCCTACTCTCTCATTTGTTTCTCAGTTCTGTGTAGTGGGCCTTGCAAATTTCGAGCAATTTGCTGTCAAAGCATCTGGATCCAAACTGATTCCGTGAAAGAGATTTGTCTAGACTCGGTTATAAGGTAGCCTGACGTGGTGATATTTATAAAAACTTATATAGAGAAAACGATTCAGTTCAGTTAGCCAGTTTGCAGTTAAACATGATACTGTGGACTATTTTGATTGCACGGGAAAAAAATGAATGTGCTCCGAGTCATTTCATATTAGTCTATGCGATATACATTTGCACCGTAGGGACATTTAAATTATTCAGGTATGCCCTGGCATGTAGGAATGTTCAGTGAGTCCATATCAAACTGATACTGCATGGAGAGCGCAGACCCATGGACTGCCTTAGAAAACAAAAAAAAAGGGGTGGGGTGGGCTTAAACCGACAACAAAACATGACCTGTTTATTTGGACAGAATCAGAGAGGAACTGCTGTCACGCAAGGGCGCTGCTTTGACAGCGATTTGGTCGAAGCAGTATTCCATTCATAACGTGTATGCTTTATGATAATATTTGTCAGCAAACACGTTTCAGGACAGATTGGGATGGATTGAAACGTAGTCCATTGGTTTGATGTTCTCTCTCTCTCTTTCTCTCTCTCTCTCTCTCTCTCTGAAAGGTCCGACATTAAAAGGCTCCCAGTGTTCTAACAGCTTCTTTGGCAGTGAACGCTCTTGTGTTGTCTCATTCAGAAGGGCAACGGATGGACGCTGAGAGGGGAAAGAGATAAGCATCTTTTCTTTCGTTTGGCTGTTCACATGACTACTCGCGACAGAGAAAATAGCAACTTAACCGCTGTCACAAAAAAAATGTATGCGTGAAAGCCCGGCTCAATTCGATAGCACGTTTTCTGCGCTTAGGATGGTTTCAGTGTTGTGCCTGAGAGGTGATGTAAGCTGAGCTCTTGGATGCGGGTGCACGCCGAGGAGCTGTCCACGCTGTCGAGGTGCTGATGCGGCTCTGAGAGGACGCCAGTATGGCTGCCGGAAAGTTGCTGCTCTACGCCGGTCTTTCCCTCTCTCTGTGTGCCCTCGGAATGCTGGCCGTGGCTATCTGCTCCGACCACTGGTACGAGACGGACGCTCGCAGATACCGGGAACGTTGCCGAAGTTTCTCAAGCCGTCGGAAGGACCCGGGCTTTATTTACATTCCCAGTAATAGCCTCCCGTTGCGCGCGAGTCGCTCCCGTTTGGACCGCTGGGAGGAGAAGCTGCTGCTGGCTCGGAACCGTCGGCAGCTGTTCGCTATGAGTGCCGCGGACGAATGCAGCAGGCAGTACAATTCCACCAACATGGGGCTTTGGAGCAAATGCCACCGTCTGGGATTCGACCAGGATATGGAGGATCTCATTCGCAAAGGTAAGAGCAGAATGCATATCCAAACGAATCTGCCTGTAGCTCCTTCCTGCAGGCACAACACAAAACGTTGTCCAAAGAGCAAACTAAATATTTTCGCTTGTGAACTGAAAAAAGACAGTAGCCTAAATCTAGTGGGCTGTGATGATATTTTTGCCCATATCATCCCTCAGCCATTTTCTCTAGTGATTGAAAATTACCCTATTGTAAGCATCATTAGGGATCTCGCAGCTTCAGTAGCATTAATGTAATAGTCTGTAATTCAGCCACAGTTTAACGGTGTTCCCAGGCTAGCACACCATGGCTCTCGCAGCTCCTGTTTTCCTTTTGCATCGATCTGTGCTGAATGTGGGCCAAAACAAACTACTAGTGCTTTCATTTATATGTGGTATACTTTTTTAGTTGTGCCCAGCTACATAGCTACAGTATTACATGGCTGACAATCAAAGATGACCATTTCCAAAATCAGGAAAATCAGAGGGTATAGTCAGACATGCATGTTTACCAGGTTTTCGGGTTCATGGGAACTCATTGGAGCCAAGGGAGACATTTTGACCTATTATGGTCCACTGAATTAGTTTTGCCCACACAAGGATGTTTTTTCTCCTAGCATGCTTGAGTAAACTGGGGCTCCAGCCTCCCCTTGGTAAAATAATGTGTGTGTGTGACCGATGCTGTGTGCTATCATCTCTCTGACAGCCTCGACTGTGGGGATTTCTGGGCCGTGAGAGCACTTTAATCAGGGAGAGTGTGATAGGCCGGCAGCGTACAGCTGTGCTCCTTACGGCCTCGTTATGGTAGCCTCACTACTGACCTGCCATCTGGGCCAGTGGGTAGCCCAAACACACACACACTCTCTCTTTCTCTCTCTCTCTCTCCCTCTCTCTCAGACATCAAATTTCCCCAATTTTCCCACTTTTAACAACAACTTATTTTTACACCACCCCAAAACCTCATTTACCACCAATACCTCAAATGACTGGACAAGAAGCAGCACGCCGGTTCTGAGATGCACAGTATTCATTGCTCAAGTCACAGAGGCCTGTTTCAGAGTGGGTTCCATGACATACAAAGCTTAGTATAACAATAGGAAATTTATAAAATGCGCCTACATGTAAGTATATACAAATATCAGATGTATATCAATACAGTGAACACATTTACGTACAGCATTTCACTGAGTAGCGTACTAACTTAGTACCATATTAAGTTTAAGTGAGTTCAGAAATAGCTGCAGAACAGCATTCCTCTGTTATCTGTGTGTCTGCTCATTTGTACCTGAGGCCAGGTATCCATACTCATCATCTATGTACTTGTGTCATATGGGAGTTTGCGGTGGGCCCGATTCGGTGGCGTAGTGTGGTGGCGTCACGGGACTGTGGGAAGGCTGAGCAGCTTGTGTTTCGCAGGATCAGCAGATGCTCTCCTCTCCTCTCCTCTCCTCTCCTCTCCTCTGCTCTCTTGGGCAATCTCAGAGCATACGCATGTTTATGGAGGCGGGGATGCCAAGGAACAGTGTCCTCTATCCATTCTTAACCCAGATGGATGAATGTGTGATGGATGTGCTTGTATGTATGTATGTAGTTTATATACTGTATATATACTGTATATGTATGTATGTATGTACAGTGAGGAAAATAAGTATTTGAACCCCTGCCGATTTCGCAAGTTTGGCCACTTGCAAAGAAATGTGTGATCTATAATTGTAATAGTAGGTGTATTTTAACAGTGAGAAACAGAATATCAACAAAAAAATCCAGAAAACTGCATTTTATAACATTTGACTTAATTTGCATTTGATGCAGAAAATAAGTATTTGAACCCCTAGCAAAACATGACTTAGTACTTGGTGGAATAACCCTTGTTGGCAAGCACAGACGTCAGACTTTTCTTGTAGTTGGTCACCAGGTTTACACACATCTCAGGGCGGATTTTGGTCCACTCCTCTTTGTAGATCCTCTCCAAATCCTTAAGGTTGCGTTTTCAATGGGAGGGAATGAGGGAATGAGGTTCAAGCCCAATATTCCACGTTACATGGCCCCATCCATAGTCCCCCCGATGCAGTGGAGTCGTCCTGTACCCTTGGCAGAGAAACAGCCCCAAAGCATAATGTTTCCACCTCCATGCTTGACGGTGGGGATGGTGTCATATTCAGCATTCTTCCCCCTCCAAACGCGGCAAGTCGAGTTGATGCCAAAGAGCTTGATTTTGGTCTCATCTGACCACATCCGGTCTCCCAATCCTCCTTAGAATCATTCAAGTGTTCATTGGCAAACTTCAGACGGCCCTGTACATGTGCTTCCTTGAGCAGGGGGACCTTGCGAGTGCTGCAGTACTTCAAACCATTACGGCGTAGTGTGTTGCCAATGGTTTTCTTGGTGACTGTGGTCCCAGCTGCCTTGATATCATCCACAAGCTCCCCCTGAGTAGTTCTGGGGTTATTCTGCACCTTTCGGATGATCACCGATACCGCACGAGGGGATATCTTGCATGGAGCCCCAGACCGAGAGCGATTGACAGTTGTTTGGTGTTGCTTCCATTTACGAATAATCGCACCAATAGTTGTCTACTTCTCACCAAGCTGCTTGCCGATGGTTTTGTAACCCATTCCAGCCTTGTGCAGGTCTACAATCTTATCTCTGACGTCCTTGGTCAACTCTTTGGTCTTGCCCATGGTGGTGAGGTTGAAGGTGTGAAGTATGATTCTTTGGACAGGTTTCTTTTATACACGTCACCAGTTGAGATCAGGTGTACCTTGTTAGGCCTAATGAGGACTAATCTGTGGGCACATAACTGGTCATTGGGAGCCAGAATTCTTGCTGTTTGCTTGGGGGTTCAAATACTTATTTTCTGCATCAAATACAAATAAAGTCATAAATGTTATAAAATGCAGTTTTCTGGATTTGTTTGTTGATATTCTATGTCTCACTGTTAAAATACACCTACCATTACAATTATAGATCACACATTTCTTTGCAAGTGGCCAAATTTGCGAAATCGGCAGGGGTTCAAATACTTATTTTCCCCACTGCATGTATGTATGTATGTATGTATGTATGTATGTATGTATGTATGTATGTATGTATGTATGTATGTGTATATGTATGTATATACAGTATGTATACATGTATGTGTGTGTGTGTGTGTGTGTGTGTGTATGTGTGTGTGTGTGTGTGAAGCTTCTTGTTACCTCCACCAAGGAGGTTGTGTTTTCGGTTGGGTTTGTTTGTGGGTCTGTCTGTCTGTCTGTCTGTTTGTCGGACAGCCGGTTTCCCAAAAAACTGCCAGGCCAATTTTCATGAAACTTGGTGGAGGGGTGTAGCAAGAACCCATTAAATCAGTTTGGATCGGATCTGAATTTGGGCGGATCCACAAATCATTTTTCTCTTTCATTAACGCTGCAAGATAGGGGCATTTGGCCTTGGCGGAGGTCTGTGCTCTCCAAGTGCCCTTCTAGTGTTGTGTTTATCTGTGCCATAAATTGGTTCACATGCGGCTTTTCCTGAGGACAGAGGACATGTGTTGACATGGTTTACTGATGCGAGTCGAGCAGACATCTTGGATATCCCATGCTTCCTACGATTCTGTAAGAGGAGCCCCTCCAGGAGAGCGTGGGTGTGGGGATGGAGGAAGGGTAGGGGTGGGGTGGGGGGTCGGTGGGACATATTGAGCGTTAATGGGTGTAAAGCTTTGAGGTGGAGTAGAAAGGATTGTGTTTGGTTGGACAATGGCGGAGGGAGAGATGTTATGAAGTCCTAGGGGGAGGGAGGTGGTAACAGTAGCAGAAATTCTCGGTTTGTTTCGTACATTAGAGGGAGAAGAGGAGCAAGAAAAGAAGATTGGCTGAGAGAAAGGGTGTTAATGCATTACTGTTGTTGTTTTAGTTGTGTGTGTGTGTGTGTGTGTGTGTGTGTGTGTGTGTGTGTGTGTGTAGTGTGAACAGTGAATAGTGTCTAGTGTGTGTTTCAAACTGCTAGAAAATAGTTGATAGGCGAACTAAAGGATAGCTCACTGGCTATAGAGAAATGGATTTAATAGGAGACAGAAAGAGAAATTGACACAACAAGGGAGGAAAGTGGATTGAGTAACCCCTCAACCAGAATGCGCACACTCGCACACACTCGCACACACTCGCACACACACACACACACACACACACATACACACACACACACATTGTTGTCCACCATCTGGCCCTGGCTCTCAGGGGAGGCCCATCAGGCTGTGATGAAGACATTTAGAGCAGGGAGTCCAATCTCACGGAGAGAGAATTGTTCACCCCACCACACTCTCTAATGAAACAATTGTGTGTGTGTGTGTGCGTGCGTGTGTGTGTGTGTGTGTGTGTGTTTGTGAGTGTGTGTGTGCTTCAGTGTGTCTTAGTGTTGCAAAAAAGCCCTTGAATGTTTGTGTGAGAGTTTGTGCATGTTCGTTTATTAAGAAAACATGTATTTATGCAATTTTTGCGATTGTGTGTGTGTGTGTGTGTGTGTGTGTGTGTGTGTGTGTGTGTGTGTGTGTTTAGGGGGTGAAATGAGAAGGATGCATTGTGTAGTTAAAATGCTCCAGCTGAGCTGAGGATTGAATTACTAACCCTCCCCCCACCCCCACCCCCACCCCCATCCCCCCTCCCTCAGGGATCTCATTTCCCCGATTGGGGCGGCTAAATTGGACACCACAGGAGGGTTAGCCACGCCCTCTAGATTCAGGAGCCAGTCCCCAATGGGACCCCAACGACACGAGTAATCAAACACACTCACACAGGGATCTCTCTCCCTCCCTCTCTCCCTCCCTCCCTCCCTCCCTCCTTCCTTCCCTCCCCTCTCTATCTTCTCTTCTTCTCCCTCTGAGAGAGCTTCCCACTGGGCTATTACAGGCTGCAAAGAGATGATAGTGTTGTGTGAATGACACTGCATAGGTCAATAAGATAGGGGGGTAAAATGGGTTAGTGAGGACTTTGTGATGCTGACAGTTGCACATTCACACGCTGAACTCTTGTCACTACATGCTGTGTGAAAAGGCATCATTTTGCTTATCTGATTCAGGTCAGGCCGGATCAGGGGGCTCTTTACTGCTGACTGCATCTGTTTTGAGTTCATTTCTGTTTCTGTGAACAGCAACAGGGGCATGGCCTGAAATACCTATTTCAGCTGTCGTCGTTGATGTTTCTGTGTTATCTGGACTGTGTGAATGGGAGGCTGTATGGGTGTGGGGCTTATATCTTTTTTGAGGGACAACAGCGTAAATCAAAAGGCTGTTTATACACATTCAGAATCATTAGGAAAAAATGTGTTTCTAAATGTAAGTGTGAAGGTCATTGGAATTCACCTTGAACACTCTGGATGATCTGTGATTAGGATAAAACAGTGAACATTAGTCATCATCATCATCTACATGACCATTACGCTGACACAGTACAACATTTACAGACGGATTATCATAGTTGGCTCAAAAGGGCTGTGTAAGTCCATGAGAGTTTTAAAGACTCTGTATTGCGTAATGTATGGATTACTTTTGACATTTAGAGGCACAAATATGTTGCCTCTGTTCTACAGTACTTATCCACTCAGATTAAGGACTTTAGAGGCAGCAGATCAGTGTTTGTGTTTCTATATTGTAATTCAATGTTCGTTTGGATTATCTTCAAAAAGCATTTCATGACAGCATTTCCCCAGTTCATTCATCTATACTTTTTGGACCAGTAAAATGATCATCTCAGATTATTAATAATCTCAGTAATAAAAGTTATAGCTGTAAAATGTTCTGACTAGGATGCCCCCCTGGGAGAGGGGTTTGTCACTGCTGGTCTTAAGTATATTGCGATAGTGGTTAAATGCGGTTTTCACGTAGTCCTGAGCAACCTCAGAGAACCCTGAGGCATTGAATGTTTCATGGCCTTGGGTCTTTGTCCATTCTGTGACATGGGTGGTGAGGTGAGTTGAGCTGAGGCCTTTCATGCCTTTCCTGGAAGCTCTATTAGAGGCCTCCTGCATGGCCTGCATTCCTACAAGAGGTTTTACAGAGACGACTGACTACTGCATTGTGTTGAACAGCCGATAAAACACACACGCACACACACAAACACACACACACACACATACACACACACACACACACACACACACACACAAACATACACAGAAATCACACATATGTTCCCATCCGCATGGATAGGCTGGGCTGAACGCACACATACATACACACACACACACACACACACACACACACATACAGGTCAAATGCACCTTTTGTAATGTGCACTGCCAGTCAATGTTCGTCTGTCAGAGGGAGAAAATGAGCAAGAAAGACTTGCATGCATTTAAATTGTGTGTGTGTGTGAGAGAGTGTGAGTGTGTGTGTGTGTGTGTGTGTGTGTGTGTGTGTGTGTGTGTGTGTGTGTGTGTGTGTGTGTGTGTGTGTGTGTGTGTGTGTGTGTGTGTGTGTGTGTGTGTGTGTATGTGAGAGAGAGAGGAGATGCACACTTCCCAGAACCTTCGGCGATACGTCTGCAGAGATGGATGCTGCTTGTTTGTGCAATTACAGGGAGAAGTGGAGGGAGAAGGAATGGCGGCAGAAGCTGTTAGTCAGGAGGAAATGACACTCGTTCTCCCTCTCGGTCTGTCTCTCTCTCTCTCTCTCTCTTCTCTCTCTTCAGTTCCTGCTTTCTTTTTTTTCCCTCTCACTCTCCTGGGCAGACTGTTCACGTCTCCCTATCTCATTCTTATCTGCTTTTTTTTTTTCAGTCCTTTCTCCTCCTGCTTCCCATTGCTCACTATCTCTCTCTCTCTCTCTCTCTCTTTTTTTTTTTCTCTCTCACTCTCTCTCTGTCTCTGCCTCAAGTTCAAGTGCAATATTTTCAGTGTCAACTGAATACAAATAAATCAGTGGATCGTGGCTACCCCTCTGCACCCCTCTGCTCTCCTCCGCTCTTCTTCTCATCTCCTCCCCCCGCTCACACCTCTGCCGTCCCTCCATCCTTCTTCCGCCTTTCTCCAGTGTGCCTCAAGCATGACATCGCCATGGTGACAAGGTGCCTGGGGACTCTGATTGGTCAGAGGTCTCTATAGAAAGGCAAAAAGAATGTAATGCCACGAGAGCCCTGAGGAACCCACGGCAGGGGGCACCAATCAGATGCCTTCGTTTCAGACAGGTTCGGCGTGGTTCCCTTTTGGGAATTGGAACGTTCATCGATTGGATCAGTTTCTCCATTAGTTTGGAATTCAGTCAAATGATAAAGGCTTGTGGAGAAGCATTCACTACCAAGCTTTGATCTGCTGCCCCTCAGATGCTAGAGTTTAACTTCGCATTCAAATCTACTGTAACCCCTTTTTCGACTCTCTCTGTCAGCTTTGTGTTGTTGACTCCAAGTAAAAAACTGCCTGCACAAACCGTGCATCTACAGATGACAAGCAAGCAATCGTCGCTAGACTCCAAAACGGGCGGTCAAAGCCTCGGGTGGTCTCATGTTACCCAATTATGTCACAAAATCATGATTCACCCAACCCCTGTCGTCATATTCTAAACCAAAGGATTTGACCCAATTATCTTCTCAGATGAGAAAGGAAAGAATCCTCTTGCTTCTCATTTTTATGGATCAGGTCATCTCCTAGCAAAGTCAGTTGGAGCACACACCGCGGCTGCTACGCGCTGCTAATTTTAGACCTCCCCGAGTAAACCTTATGTGCTGAGTCCTCCAAAAGAGCTCCCCACGTCTGGCCTGTAAAGCGGTGGAGTCGTCTGGGCTTGGGCTGGATGTTGATAGGAAAGGACTGGAGCAATGAAGGCTCATTTTCTCAGATTTACACAGTGTTCAATGATTCAGTCGCTCTCCATCTCTCCCTTGTTCAGCCTCTGGCTCGGACGTGTACATGCACACATGCATGCTTATATCTTAACCGCATTACACACATGTGTATGATATGCACATGTGCACACACACACAAACAGGCACTCTCTATCTCTCTCACACACACACACACACAGAGTGCGTGTGTATATAATATATGTATTCTCTACAAGCATATGTCCACACAACTCAATGTTTAATGTCCGTGTACACACTGAAATACACTCATGTACTTATATAGATATAGTATCCCCCTATACACACAAACACACACACACACACACATTAACACACACATTAACACACACTCACACTCACACACACACTACACTTACTCATCCAAACAGGATTGGCACATGTGGCCTTCCTGTCGTCTCCACTTCAATGCCACTGATTGAGTGTCGTCCCCCCCCCCCCCTTTCTCTCCAGTCTTCCGTTAAACCCAGATGTGTGTCCCCTCTCTCCCTTGTCCCCTTTCAGTGCTGGACACTGTGGCTTCTCTCTTCCTCTTCCTCCTCCTCCTCTTCCTCTCTGCACGTTTGATCAATGGCTCATCAGAAGAGCTGGGCTTCACAGGGACAGCAGCCATAAAGAGATGACACCAATCAGTGTCCCATTCAGGCCCAGGACTTGCAGCCCATTGAGAGACAGATGCTGATGGAGAGAGAGAAAGAGGGGATGTGGGGGACAGAGAGATAGAAAGAGTAGAAAGAGGGGCCATTTTAAAGAGGGGTTGACCACAGCTGCCTTCATGAAAGGAGGCCTTTTTAACAAGTTTGACAAAGCAGGAATTATGCCTCATACAGGGGTTCTGTACCGACTAGCTCCTCTTTGCCCTGTGGCCAAGGGGGCTCTGCTAGCTCCTTAGCATGGCAATGCCTCCTTCCTGTTTTTCCTCCTCCTCTTCCAAACGTCTTGTTTAAATCTCTGCGGTACACCAGAGCTATGCTGGCGAATGTTTGTGCCATAATTCTAATTAATGGAATATGTACGTCATTCACAGAGGGACACTTTTTTCTCTTTTTTTTGTTCATGCTTTACATAAATGTTCCTTCCTGTGTCTGTTGTCATGGCGACCGTTAGACACTATTTGACAGTTTATGTTAGAGCGCGGTGATGTGGATCCCTCTCTGCTTCGTGCAGTTGGCTAGTTCTGCCTGGCAGAGGAGAAGAGGGAGGGAGAGAGGGAGAGAGGGAGGTGGGAAGAAGAAGAAGTGTCACGCGTTGCCTTTTACATCAGAGACTTTTTTTTATCCTGTAAAGGGAGGCTTTTAGCTGCATCCCCACTCAAGAGTCACGCTCAGATAGACACTGTGAATAGTATTTACAAAAAACACAGGAAGGATATAGAAGAATGATATTAAAAATTCATAGTCATTTACTTGACATGCTCATTCTGTGACCTTGACTTCATGTGTCCATTCTTTGCCCATGACTCGATGCCTATATGACAACATTGGTCAAATGGCGAGCATTTTTACAAAACTCAGATTGTATACACCAGCTCATGACTGGCACTGACCTTGTTAGCTGAATGAATGAGCACGTATGGCTGTCGGTGTTCTCCCTCTCCCTCTCTGTCTCTCTCTGTCTCTCTCTCTCATACCCGCTCCTCTGATGTGGCGTGTTTTGACTGCATCCTCAGCGCACGTTAGCTGGTGCGGGGAGACAGGAGGCAGAATGCAAGCCCAGATCCTAGCCTGAGCGGAGCAGACGTGAGCGGACATGAGCAGAGCGGAGCAGACGTGAGCGGACGTGAGCAGAGCGGAGCAGACGTGAGCGGACGTGAGCAGCGCGGAGCAGAGGAGGCATTGAGCGCTCGCGGCCCTGTCCTGACTAAAGCATAGTGGCTTAGCTTAGTTACATCCCAGTCACTCTGGCAGGACAAGTCGGGATGTTTTCTTTTAGTTACGTGGTAGATGTTCTCTTTCTCGTCTTTTACTACTTTCTATGTTCTGTCTTTTTCTCTCTCTCACACACACCCACACACACTCACACTTAATATCTTCCTGGGCGGCTCATGGGACATGTTTTTAATTAAGAAGGTTGGCATGTGTGGAGAGTGAGCGTGTCACGGAAATGGCTCTGACATTTGAATGACATCCATTTCTCTGCAAATAATTGGATCAGGGCTAGCGCCGCCGCTGACAGGCTGAAGTAGGTGTTGGGCTCCCCGCTCCTCGCTCCTTCGCTCCTCGCTCCCCGCTCCTCGCTTCTCGCTTCTCGCTCATGCCCCGCACTACTCTCCATCTGTGTCTCTGAACCAGGCTGCCAGCCTGCACTGCCTCGCTAATCTTAACATAAACGATAGAGAGAGAAAGAAAAGAAAAAAAAAACAGAATGACAGTGAGTGAGAGAGAGGAAAACTGCATTACCCCAACCCCCTCCCCCCTAAAAAAAAAAAGACAAAAAAAACAAGTTCTTATTTCCAAGCAGGGTGGTTGGCAGTGCTGTGCCAACACTCTGATGGATGTTTGTTTGAGTCGTAAGGTTTTGTTTGCGCTCTGCCCGCCCGCACTTTTTGCAATTCTTACATCAGCCGAGCTCGCTGTCATGGCGGACGTGCTACTGTGGAACGGGGCCCGAGGCACCAGCCAGTGGGGCTTTCACAGATGCCCCGGCTCTGGCAAGAGCACAAAGAGCGGGTGACATCAGCACATTTCAAAGTGTTCGGATTAAGTTGCAAACATTTCTTAGCGGTCAGATGATCCCCAAAGCTCTGCTAGCTGACCCCCTTTTCTGGCCCTCGGGCTCGTAAACCATCTCCCCGGCTCCTTCTCATTTCCACAACTCTCTTTGTCTCTTTTTGTATTCCCCTTTATTTTCAAATGACCTTGAGAACACTCTCGTTCTGACATCCCCCTAAATGGACAGGTGAGATCAGAAGGGGCTCAGATCTCCTCTATTTCATCCAGAGATGGGAATTGTGTGTGGAATTCCCACTCCAGTCTAATCACCGGACTGCCGGCTCTCTTTGGAGCTCAAAGGCTCTCCACCAGGGAGCCTGATTGAGTTTCCTGGTAAAAACGTGGCTGCTTAAAATGAAAGCCCCAAGGGTAAAATCCTGGGCTTTAACCTGTCATTCTGACAGAGGCGACCTTTTCTGCCCCTCTCCCTGTTTTTTTTCTTTTTCTTCATCTCGTGCTCTCTCTTTCCAACCCTTTCTAGCTTTTCCCCCCTCTATCTATCAATCTATCCCTTTCTTCTGAGTAGATAGCACAGTACAGAGAGCATCAATCTCTCCGCTGACAAGGTGTTCTGTCTCTTGATAGCTCTCGTCCATTCTGGAACTCTCCTCGATTGTTCTGTGCTGTTGAGCCTTGTCCTTAGCTTACCTGTGAGGCAGAGACCAGCGAAAATGGGGAGAGTTTGAGTAAAGACCAGGGAGTCTTTTGCTAGCTTCTGACTTATACAAGCACCTTTCCCCTGATCTGTGGACTGTGAGAATGATCCCTTGGCAGGATCAGACAATAAGAGAGAAGATTATTTTTTCCCCTCATGAACTTGTTAGAAGTGATGCTATGCTAGAGAAGCAGCAACCTTACCCTCCCTCTCTCCCTCTCTTTTTTTCTTTCCCTGTTTCATCCTCAACCCCTCAATCTCTTTTATTTATTTATTTTTGTCTCTCTGCGAGTTCTTGCCTTTTTTTTATCTGTGCACTCCTTCGGCCTGTTTGATGCTTGGAAGATTGTCCACATAAATTATGGAAGCGCAATACCTTCCCCCTCATCGCGTCTGTCAATGGAGAGTCAATATCTATTTCAGCACCATTGCTTGTGCTCTCCTCTTCGGCCAGACCGAGGGAGTGAGATTAAAGGTTGAGAGAAAGGGAGGAAAGAGAGTGAGAGAGAAAGAGGGAGAGAGAGAGAGAGAGATGCGGAGAGCCTTAGGCTATGAGGAGGGTACTGAAGTGTGCGAGCTGTGTTGAAGAGGGGATATAAATTCTTGATTCCTCTCATCTCTCCTCTGCCTTCTTGTTTGCAAACCACCGTACCAAATGATCGAGGAGCAAACAACGAAAATGGGACGAAACAAACAAGACGACTCCAATTAGCATCTGTTCTGTAAAATCTGAAGCCACGGCCAAAAGATACCCCCACAAAAGACAACACACACACACACACACAATCGCACTCACACACACACACTCACACACACACACACACACACACACACACACACACAGTGTTATTCATGTGAAACGATGACTACCTGTTGCGTCCCAGTGTTGTAGAGCCAAACAGGAAGAGTGACACATGCTCACGTCACGTTTCTGCATTTTGATTGGTCCCACGCTGAATGGGAACGTAAACCTTGATTGGTCCCACCCTGAATGGGAACGTAAACCTTGAATGAAGGGAGCTTATCTCTCAGCCCTCTGTTCTGCTCTGGTCTGACAGAGGAGGAGCAGTGAACAGGAGGAGTGATAATCTGCTCTTTTCTCCATCTCTCTCCTTCTCTCTCGCTTTCTCTCTCTGTCTATCTTTCCTTTTTTATTCTCTGCATGTAGGCTGAAAATAAATCACCTTGCGCAACACAGTTCGCTCGTTTGTGTTGGGAAAGCCCCCCCCGCGCTAGCTCACTTGTGCAACACAGGGCCGCGCGGTAAGCCTATTAGCCGCAGCCTTTTTCGCTGTGCCTTTGGACTAGCAAATCGCTCTACTTCAGCTTATTTCGCACACGGTGCTCTTGGGGCTTCTTGTCCACACAAACCCGGGGAAAAACAGCACCTACTCAGCCCCGCGTGTCAGTTAGTCTCAGCCCCATGTGTCAGTTAGTCTCAGCCCGCGTGTCAGTTAGTCTCAGCCCCGCGTGTCAGTTAGTCTCAGCCCCGCGTGTCTGTTAGTGTCAGTTAGTCTCAGCCCCGCGTGTCAGTTAGTGTCAGTTAGTCTCAGCCCCGCGTGTCAGTTAGTGTCAGTTAGTCTCAGCCCCACGTGTCAGTTAGTGTCAGTTAGTCTCAGCCCCACGTGTCAGTTAGTGTCAGTTAGTCTCAGCCCCGCGTGTCAGTTAGTGTCAGTTAGTCTCAGCCCCATGTGTCAGTTAGTGTCAGTTAGTCTCAGCCCCGCGTGTCAGTTAGTGTCAGTTAGTCTCAGCCCGTGTGTCAGTTAGTGTCAGTTAGTCTCAGCCCCGCGTGTCTGTTAGTGTCAGTTAGTCTCAGCCCGCGTGTCAGTTAGTCTCAGCCCGCGTGTCAGTTAGTCTCAGCCCGCGTGTCAGTTAGTCTCAGCCCCACGTGTCAGTTAGTCTCAGCCCCACGTGTCAGTTAGTCTCAGCCCCGCGTGTCAGTTAGTCTCAGCCCCGCGTGTCAGTTAGTGTCAGTTAGTCTCAGCCCCGCGTGTCAGTTGGTGTCAGTTATTCCCAGCCCTGTGTGTCAGTTGGTGTCAGTTAGTGTCAGCCTCGCGTGTCAGTTAGTGTCAGCCTCGCGTGTCAGTTAGTGTCAGCCCCGCGTGTCAGTTAGTCTCAGCCCGCGTGTCAGTTAGTGTCAGTTATTCCCAGCCATGTGTGTCAGTTGGTGTCAGTTAGTCTCAGCCCCGCGTGTCAGTGAGTCTCAGCCTCTTGCTGGCCCCTAGCTGGTTACCCGGTTCCTTCACCTCACACTTTCACCTTCCTCATCCTTCATCCATGTTCTGCTCCACTATCTACATATACTTCTACATACGTAATGTATAAATATATACATCGTAAATGTGTTTGTTTTAAATGTTTACATTGCTTGTGCTGGTCCCTCCGGAAAGAAAAAGCTTATGCTACAATAAACTAAAGTAAGAGGCAACAATTGACTGGCTGAAGGGGATGAGAGAAAAGCATCTGCTCGAGTAAAGAGGCATGTGTTTTGACGAGACATTTCACCCTTGCCAGCGACATGAGGCATGAACATGGCAATGGATGCATCAACGCTAATCACACCCTCAGTACATATCTGACACCACTCCCCATAGCTGAGTGATTTAGTGTTCCCGGTCAAAGGGGCTGGCTGGCTCTGCTAGGGATGTTGCCCTGATGGACTGTGAGGGTGAAGTGTGAAAACTGTCCTCTCCAAAACTGGCTCAGTCCCTCCAGGGAGGTGTAACACACACACACACACACACACACACACACACACACACACACACACACACACACACACACACACACACACACATACATATATGTACAGACACACACACACACACACACACACATGTACACATACAAACACACACTCACACACACACAATAAACCGTCTCACCTCACTTCATCCCGGGGCAAACCAGAGAGGATGCTGTGCCAGGCTTTGGACGTTGGGCTTTGCTGTGCCTGGTTTGCTTCGCTGATTTCACAGACTCTGCATAATTGAATGTATGATAACAAAATTAGAGCGAGAAGGGCAAACAGTCGCACACTGCACCCCCCCCCCCTCCACCTCCAGCACACACAGCTCCCCAGAGGGGTGGGGTGGTGCGCTGAGCCGAGCTCTTTGTCGTCGGCTATTTGCAAACTGTCACTCATCTCTCCAGAGGTGTCCTCTGGGAAGCGTTAACACAGCACACATCTCCATCTCCCTCTCCATGCCTGAGAACAAATGTGTGTGTGTGTGTGTGTGTGTGTGTGTGTGTGTGTGTTTGTGAACTGCGCCATAAAAAAATGCAGCTTATTAAACATCAACATTTTGCATTTCATCGGGGGCATCCAGCCAGCAGACAGGCTTGTGCAGTTTTTTCTTATTTGAAGCGTTCAAAATAGCTGAACCAGAGATGGTGGTGGAACAGCCAAAAGAAAAGCGGTTATTCATTTTTATTGTGTGTCATTGCCTCTGACCCCGTTTCCCCTTCACCCCTGCCCCCTTCCCCTTCCTCGACCCTGAGTGTGTGCTGCTGAACCAACACTCATCAATCCGTCAGGAGGACCGTCGCCCCGCCCTCCTCTGAGATCATCATAAACATAAAGTTATACATCCACTCCTCTGACCTCTTCCTCACTGACAGAGCCATTAATCTACTGCTAGAGAGAAGGAGGTGTGGGGGGGGGGGGGGGTTAGAGAGATTGTGAAAGAAGAGAGAACAGGCGGAGGGAAGAGGTGAGAAAGAGGAAAAAGGCAAGTGAGAGAAAAAGAAAGAGAGAAAGAGGGGAGAGGAGATAAAGAAGAAGAAGAGACAAAGATAGAAGGAACAGGAGGGAGAGAGAGAGACGGAGGAATTGGACGGCAAAGGCCCCGTCTAGCTGATATGAGCGAGTGGCTGATAAAACCGTGTCCCACCATATCAGGCCAGGCTTCCCAACAGCAGGGTGCACTCTGGTAATTGCCTTTCTCTTGGGCTCTCCACACTTCTGCTCCTCTCTCTCTCTCTGTCTGTCGTCTCGGCTTTTTTTCCTCTTCTTTCTCTCAATCACTCGATTTCGCACTCGTCTTCCTCTACACTGTGTCACTCCACTCCTCACTCCAAAAACGTATTCATGGCCAGATCCAAATGCTGAATATCCAGTGAAGTGTAAAAGAAGTTCTCTCTCCGTCATAGTCATACGCTCTTTCTTTTTGCTCTGTCACACACACACACACACACACACACACACACACACACACACACACACACACACATACACACACACACGAACACCTGACAGAAAGTGATTGGTTGGTAAATAAGTCGCTGTCTCTTCTTCATTGAAAATCAGGTCAAAACACAGAGCAAAGTGCTGGGATTCAGAGACACCCCCTCTCTCTTAGTTAGCATGGTGGTTGCTCAACAACGCTTTAGTTAAACGCAGTCCAGAAGGTTTCCAATCACATTTCCATGTGAACGTGCCTCCGCCCCCCCCCCTCCCCATTTCCAGTTGGCCGTAATCGAAGGCCTCGGCCTCGGCTGACCAAGGTGAGCGGCACTGATAAATGGCCGGCACTCAGCTAATTGGCTTTGATTGCTTGTTTTTCTTACATCAAGGGCACTCCTGCGTCTACTCCAGAATGCAAACACACACACATCATGGCGGGCAGACAGCTGCCTCAACCCTACCCCAGCACATACCCCCCCATCCGCCACCCCACATCTCTCCCTTCCTCCCCGAAGAGTAAACAATTTCGCAAAATCAAATCAAATCAAACGTTTATGTGAGTCTCATAATCACTGGCAGCCAGGAGATTGCATTTGCAGTTTCTTCCCATCTTATTTTCAGCGCCCATTGAAGTTTACGGCCCTGCGTTAGGAGGCAGGCCATAAAACGAGGCCGCCGTGTCTTTAGAACGTGCTCCAGCGCTTTTAGAACGTGCTCCAGCGCCACATTTGAGTGACATTCTATCAATTAGCGGTGAGAATTTCTTTGCCAGGGTCGCTATCGCTAATGACTCATTACAACCTTGATCAAGAGAGTTCAGCATGTGCTGAGTCTACCTCTAGGGGTCAGGAAAAAAAAACTTAATTAACCTTTAATTATTTTTATTTATTTAGTTGTATCAGCAGGTTCATGTTATTTTGATGAAGCTTCTAGTTTGTGGTATGGCATCCATTTTTTCCTCCGTTGGTGGTAGAGTGTGTTGTATAATATATACATAGTACAAAGTGGGAGGATTTTACACTGTCAAACAGTGGCATCAAGCTAAATCGACCTTCATTTTTGTTTATTTGCTATTATAAAAAGGAGGCTCAATAATCATTAGCATCAACCATTTCTATCAGATAAATTGTCATCAGTCTCACAACCTGGAGATGATTTAGTGATATCTCCCCCCATCTTTCAGTACCGTGTCCTGAATGTGTGTAGGTCATATTCACCCCCTGTAGGCTTCTCCTTATTCCTCACATCACCCCTGACAACTTCTACTGACTGCTGAACAGTTCACTCCAACCTGCTGGTGAGTGTGTGTGAGTGTGTGTGTGTGTGTGTGTGTGTGTGTGTGTGTGTGTGAGTGTGAGTGTGAGTGTGAGTGTGAGTGTGAGTGTGAGTGTGTGTGTGTGTGTGTGTGTGTGTGTGAGTGTGTCAGTGGGAGAAAGAGAGAGAAATAGTCTCAGACAGAGAGAAACAGACAGAGAAAGACAGACGCTCCAGGGGTCTTGTTACAGTGACTCACAGTATGGCAGGACATCACCCCCCAACCCTCAAGTCAAGTCCCCCTCTCACCCCCCACCTCCAGCGGAGGCACTCAAGAGAACGTCACTCCCCCAAACCCTCAAAACCGCTGCTTCAAATCCTCAAGCCCATGATCCACCGATGAATAAGCAGATACAGCAGACACAGGAGCACTCACAGAGGCCACTCACTCACTCACTACTATCCTGTCCCATCCATACGTTTCAGCAGGGCCGGCATGCATGAATGCCTAGGCCCGGGACAAAATCACTTCAATAGGCCCTGGCCCCCATCCGGGAAAAAAAATTAAATTAGGCCTGACAGCACGCTTTGGAATATTCAACGGCGTTCATTATTGATAGGACAACTGAAATGTCATTTAAAAACGTTCAGTGTCATTCGCCTCACCTTTTTGGTAGCAAAATCGTGTATTAGGTCCTTAAAGTATAGATTCTGCACCAGTCTTGAGAAATCGCTGAACACAGATTTGAGAGTTTTTTTTATAGGTGTTCACCACTGGAAAAAAAATGTGCAGTATGACGCACGAGTCACCATAAATGCTCAAAAGCTCCATGTCATAAATAGCATTCAGTAACTCCAAAGGACCTAGATTCTTCTCAAGTGTATACTGGTGTTATGTGATTAATCTGCCTTTCGAGATAATCTGTCAAATCATCTTCATGTTTTTGCAGACAGCTTTCAGCAGGATACACTAATGAACTCCACTGACATGTTCCACAACTCATCGCACATCTGCACTGAATGGTGTGCTGAATTGTGAAATAATGGAATTTAAATGCGACTTAAAATATATCTTGTTCCTGAAAATGACTTTAGGTAATATATTTTGACATCTGCCTCATCTAAAAAATACTTTCTCTTTCGCTGCTTGCAGTCTAACTTCGGCTCGATGCCCATAGCCTCGGCTACAAATGTGGCGTCTGACAGAAAACTCTGCCATATAGGCGAAGAAATTATTTCCTCAACTAACGCCTGAATGTTACATGCTTGTAGGCCTACGTCGAGAGGAAAGGGCCATTGATTAAAGGACGAGATTTCCATCGTTGATACACTGCAGTACCTTAACCCAAAAGTCAAGTAGGATAAACGCCGTAAATGACTGGAAGTATCTCATTAAACCTCATGCTTCTCATCTAGCGTCAGCCCATGCTCTTGTCTGATTGAGTTAGTTTCTCGAGTGCAAGTGTTTCGAAATAGGGCGCACCAGGGGCGTTGCTAAGAGTTGAAAACCTTTGGGGGTCTGAGGGATCCTCCCCGGGAATTTTTCTTTTAATTCTGGCAGCTAAATGCACCATTATCACACAGTTTGAGACAGAACAGTAAGCCTATAGGCAGCTCATTGCATGCAGGGCCCGTCTGTCTGATTCACATTAACATTACCCCATCCATTATACCACACTGCTTGTCTACATGAAGACACTTTTATGCTATGTCACACTGACACAGGACATGGACATTGCCATAGGTTACACATAAACTCGCGTTGATAACGGAGAATATTGATGAGGTTTTTATACAGAAATTACATTTCATGTGAACATCATACTGTTTGAATATCAGAAAACACGACATCAGCCTTTCTTTGGTAAACCGAGGTTAGAGTGCTGTCAGGAGATCGATTTTAAACTAGAGATATTAAAGTGGACTCTAAATGGTTCTCATTTTATTCCCTTTTACCTTGCCCAAATGATGAGCAACAGGAGATAACTCTTCTTCCAGCCTCACTTGACCCTCGTTGCCATCATCCTTTTTCTTTTTGAAAAAGCTTCTTATACCCATAGCCTTCAAGTCTTGCCTTAGTGAATTTGCTATCTTAGCTACCACCAGATGCCAACGATGACAAGCCCTGTAACCGGCGCACTATTTCTCTCTCTTGTGTTCAAAATGTGTGCGTGCCAAGTAGTGTTAATTAGCCTAAATCTGCTGCTTGAATGACACACAGAGGAGCCAAAGCTACTTGCTGTTTCCATCAACGATATAATATTATTTTCGAGGGGCTTTAATGCGTGATTGGAATGACAGATGAATATTTTCTTTTATTATTCTTATTGTTTGTAAAGAAACATTGAGATGCCCACGCCTAATGACACCAATGGGATGCAAGGCCTTTATTAATGTGCTCCGGCTGGTAAACTCCCAGCATCCTAACATCCCCTGTAACATTTCCTCGCGTACGGGACTCAGCCCGGCACTAAAGAGCACAAAGAGGTGATTACTTCCCCCGAAAATTTACCAACTCCGGACAGGCATGCACGGCATGAACGCATACTAAATTCAAAGTGTGCACGGCACAAGGGGAAAACGTGGCGAGAGGATTAACATTTAGAATGTGGGCCTGTACACCCTGAAACTGCCTCTGCCATATTTGCCCCTTGTTCCCTGCAGTCTTTACTGTCTAGCAAGTTCTAGCAAGAACTTTTTTTAGTAATGTCGGGTCTTTGGACATATCTCACCATGAATACATTTAGCTTTTTATGAGAGCAACACAGAGTCTGGTGTTGCATCATCAGCAGTTATCGAGGAGTATATTATTTTTTAATCATATTTAATACACACTGACCACACTGACCACACAACTCAATGAATTGTGAAAACTCCCCCCCCCCCCAGCGCCAGACCTGTGTGTCCGGTGAGTCCTCCTCATTCATTTAAAGTGCATGAGGTGATGAGAGTGGACTGGACCGCTGGGCCTGGGTCTTAGCCCAGCTACAGCAGTGCCCACACCTCCCCACTAACTACAGCACTGCCCACACCTCCCCACTAACTACAGCAGTGCCCACACCTCCCCACTAACTACAGCACTGCCCACACCTCCCCACTAACTACAGCAGTGCCCACACCTCCCCACTAACTACAGCACTGCCCACACCTCACCACTAACTACAGCACTGCCCACACCTCCCCACTAACTACAGCACTGCCCACACCTCCCCACTAACTACAGCACTGCCCACACCTCCCCACTAACTACAGCACTGCCCACACCTCACCACTAACTACAGCACTGCCCACACCTCACCACTAACTACAGCACTGCCCACACCTCACCACTAACTACAGCTGTGTCCACACCTCACCACTAATCCCATTTGGGCTCTTCTTGTCGGCACCTCCAGCTGGATGGTGGTAATGTGGCAGGAAGGACCCAATCAAGAGAGAGAAAGAGTGATTTCAACCTCACAAGAACGAAAGATGGAACCCTAATATATTTGTTTTCTCTCTCTCACTCTCTCTCTCTTTCTCTATATCTTATTCTCTCGTTCTCCAACATGTTCTCTTACTCAGAGTAAGATTATAGTGGTTAGATTTTACAGTGGAGCAGTGAATATTGCCTGCAAGATTTTACAACCCAAATGAATTTTATGAACTAAAATGGCAAACCAAAATGGCTTACAATACAGAAATAACCATTTTTCTTTTGGTTTAGTATGAGACCATTAAAAAATTTCAAAGCATGATATACACTTGTTTACATTTGCACTATTCAGCCTCATAAAATAATATCACCTCTATAAATGTTGTGTGAAACTTTGACGGGCTCTTCATGAAGACACACAGAGAGGCGTCGTGGCGAATCGGTAATGAGCTCTCTGCGGGCGCACGGTTATTTCTGAACCTCATAACGAGGTTAAGGGGTTCGTTAAGCAGTCGGAGCGCGTCGTCCGGCATGTGTGTGACCCTGGCTGGAGGCGAGGATTAAATGTCTCAGCGCTGAGACGTTCTTTGAGTCAGACGTCCGAGCCCCCCTGAAGAGTTCAGCAGGAGACTGTGCGTCCCGCCTCGGCCGTCTGCTTTGGGCTCGGAAGGCCGTGGAGGAAGGTCGGCTTGGTCCAAAGTGAACAGATCAAAGCGGAGATGGGGGGGTCGAGATGAGGGAGGGGGTGGGAGTCTGTGTGGAAACCAGTCGATGGTAGCAGTTGCTTTAGACAAATTAATCTGGCCTGAGCAGGCTCACCAAGTAATTCGAATAGTTATATTACATATTACATTTTGAACAGGGTAACTAGTAATCTGTAACCTATTATATTTCAAAAGGAATCTTCCTAACCCTGATTTCAGACTACAAACTTCATCAAGTCCTTTCCCACTTTCCCACCCTCATGTCATCTGCCTATCTATTCTTGCTGTATGTATGAACATGTGTGTGTATGAGTGTGTCTGTACGTATTCGGCTGCATATAAAGTGATTAGAAACGACCACAGATGTGAACTGTGGTTAGGCCTTTTGACAATGCTGAAGCAGAGTCACTGCCGTACTGCAAAGGTAAAAAGACACTCACTCCACACAACTCTCAAGATTAACAAGGAGGCAGAACAGTGTGTGTGGGTCTCGCAACACCACAGGCAATTTAGTTGAGCTGGAGGTAAGGCGGAAATGAGAGCTCTAACTGTTATCACATATAGTAGTTACAGCAGTTGTTGACCTCTGCTGGGCTGAAGCGTTGATACCCCAGACGCTGTGAAATTCTAGCAGTAGTTCCAACAATAAGAAGGAGCGGTACTGAGAGCATGAGAGAATTATGGCTCCAGATCTCTGCTTTAGGGATTCGTTGGCCAGCTCAGAAGGAGACGTATCCGGGACGATCCCCGTGTAACACCGTTTAGCCCAGGTGTACTCTCATCCCATACAAGATGGATGTCACCGCTAGTCCCTGTGGACTACTGCTAAAGTACTGTAAATATCCATATAGCTCCACACAGGGCTGCCCAGCAAACCATGCCCTCAACGTGGCTATGGCAGTCCAAGCTTGCTACAACTTACTACATTTCAGGCAGGTCAAAATGCCCAGGAAGTACACTGAAGTGTGTGTTTGTGTGTGTGTGTGTGTGTGTGTGTGTAAGGGGGGGAGTATTTACACCAACAGCGTAGGAAGGCAAACACATTATCGACCGTTTCCCAGCAGTAACATCTTAATTTTCTGCTGCATGAAGTTTTAATAATTGAGATTAAATCACAAGGCCAGTGGATAATAAAGCAGAGGAAGGTGCTGAAATGCACCACCAGCAGCACCTACGCTATGTTTCACTCAGGCGGTCAGCAGGGGAAGCCTGCGAGGCTTGATTAATGGAGGCCAGAGAGCTGGCAGCCAGAGGGCCAGAGGCAAGGCAGGACTCAAAGCCAGGCAGTTTCGCTGTGGTTTCTCATGAAGCTGCAGAAGTCGCCTTAATGGGGAATTTAAAGGATGTGTGAGTCTCTCTCTCTCTCTCTCTCTCCCTTCCATTTTCACACACACACACACACACACACACACACACACACACACATATATATATAGACACTGTTACTTGCATGGTATACTGTGCCTGTTCTGCTGTCCCCTTGCTCAAAACTAAATTAGTCCACAATATATAATAAACGATCTGGTGCCCAGATTTTTTCCCCTTAAAAAAAAGGCAGTTTTGACAGGCATTTATTTGACACTGAGACTAAATTGCCAGAGAAGCTCTGAATAACATTGGGACCTAGCTTCTCTCACTTCTCTGAGAAATGATCCCAATTGCCCTCTGAGGGAGAAACATTTTCCACTTATTTGTGTGTGTTTTTGTGTTGTTATGTATTAACTGGATGTTTGTGTATGTATATATTTGTATTATGTGTGTGTGTGTGTTTGTGTTGTTTTTTTGTGAACTGGATGTTTGTGTATGTATATATCTGTATTGTGTGTGTGTGTGTGTGAGCTGGATGTTTGTGTATGTATATACCTGTATTGTGTATGTGTGTGTGTGTGTGTGTGTGTGTGTGTGTGTGTGTGTGTGTTTGTGTTGTTATTTGTGAGCTGGATGTTTGTGTATGTATGTATCTGTAGTGTGTGTGTGTGTGTGTGTGTGTGTGTGTGTGTGTGTGTGTGTGTGTGTGTGTGTGTGTGTGCCAAAGGGAGATGGATGTGTTCTGCTTGTTTGTGGCTGCTGGCTCTGTGTCCTCCTTTACAGCACAGGAAGGATATCGTTCATTTCCTAGAGAGGCTTCTTCATTACAGCCGCTAACAAAGCGGCGAGGGCTCTGCCCGTTTTTAATTAACGGAGACGGAACATACCGGAACATACCGTCAGAGTGTCTGACCGAGCCCCCCCCCCCCCCCCCCACGTGAGCCACGTGTGCCACGTGTGGCGGAGGAAATGAGGTTGAAAAGAGAGAGGAGAACGCTAGCATTCTCTTAACGTCAATTAAAAACCCGCTCGCCTTCGCCCTCCCCCTGAACACCCCCCCGAAGCAGCAGCAGCAGCAACAGTGATGGCAGCCATGGAGACAGAGCGTGATTAAAAGCTTTCC
The DNA here is from genome assembly GCF_900700415.2 of Clupea harengus. Taxonomy (NCBI): domain Eukaryota; kingdom Metazoa; phylum Chordata; class Actinopteri; order Clupeiformes; family Clupeidae; genus Clupea; species Clupea harengus. The sequence continues at coordinate 19,406,460 of NC_045167.1, read as the reverse complement.
AGAAACTTCCACAGAGCTCCCCTGAGGAAGGCAGGAGGGAGGGGACAGCCACAAATAAAACGTGCCTTCTCAATAAATCTGGTGCACAAAGAGAATACTGGTGTAAACAGCACTGCATGTGTCCCCCCTTGTTGTTGAAATCACAAACGCAGAAGATTATTTTTTTATTATTTTCTTTCTTTCTTTTGTTCAATACTTACACAGTGTTGGGTGTTGAGTGACTTGCCTTGAGGATTCGGAGACATCAAAATCACATTAGTGTGCTTTTGAGTGATGACATCTGCTGAACTGATGAAGTCTTAGGAGGGAGGTTTTACACTGCCAGGGCTAGACCTGGCAGTGCCACTCGGCAGGCTGGCATCCAAACCTGTCTGATGGATATTAGGGCCGAAAAAATGAGAGATGGGGCTCCACTCTCTCCGGGGTGGCACACCCCTGCCCTCTGTCGCCCCGTGCTAATCGAGCGCCCGGCCCGGGTGCACACGCCCTGGCACTGCTTTCCCGAGGCAATCGATCAATTAAGACTCTCTCTCAAGGCCATCCGGGCTCCATTACTCTGACTGTAAGTGACTGTTTACACGGCATGTGTGAGTTTGCATCAGTCAGACGGAGGGAGCCATTATCATTGCCAGGAGCCACGGTGAGAGGTGCATTGAATGCCAGCTCAGGCACCCCGCAGCTGCGCTTATTGCTGAACGTAGGACGCCTTTACATTAACCTTCCCTCAGCAAAGATTATTGATTGCTTCAGTCAACATCGTTAGACTATTATGACCTGCATTAACAAGCAAGCCTTTTGCGATGCTAATAGGCTTTATATTTATGATGTTTTTTTCATTCATGTCAATCTGCCTGGCCTCTCAATCTACACATCACAGCCCTTTACTTCCATCGACTCTGGCATAATGTTATTTCTACATGGCAGTGCAGACCCACTGATGTGCATGTATATGGCATATGTACACAGTACAGTGGCAAGGAGCCTTTCTCTCTGCGTCGGTTGGTTCTGAATCATTGTTTGTTTCTGTTTGAGGATGAATGGACTTGTCTCTCAGATTCACCTAGTAGTTGCATACATAGTAAATGAGTCTTTTCTTCTCATGCACTGTAACATAGTAGATTCACGTATCATTTCTGATACATGTCCAGTTGCAGCTTTTAGTGGAGCTCTAACTGAAGTGACTGTGGTATAAACAATAAACAGTGGAGCAAGCCGAGACGCTCATTATTTTTTCATGGTACACGCTGAGAATGTCTAACAAACAAGACTTCCACTGCACTGGGAGGATTTCGACAAAGGGAAAACATTTTCTGAATACTTACATCCCTGTGTAGTTTGCTACCTAGGAAGCTAGGCAAAGGTGAGAGACATACCCTATATAAGATCTGTTCAACACGTACATTAAGCAATCAATTAGGCTATTTTCAGCCACAGTCATCAAATATGGGGCGTCATCACACCGTGATTAATTTAATATTGCACAGGTTTTAAATGCAATACTTTATACAACCTCAACCTTATACAAAGGTTACTGCTGCAAATCTACAGTGGCATGCTTGCCTAAATGTAACAAGAATCTTGTTAAATTAATAAGCCAAAACAAAGAGAAGAGAGGACAAATTGTTCAAATATGGCCTCCCTTCCTTGACGCCTGTTTGGTTGTATCACCCAATCGATGGGAGTGATGTTCTAGCCGTAGTGGCCGAGGTGAGTCGCAACTCCCCCGTGGAAACAGCATCGATCAGGGTGGGGGAAAATTGAAGATGGATCAGTGTGAACTCTTCTGTGTCTGAAGCACAGGAATCATTTGGTATTCAGCCAAGTAGAAGATGGGCTTCCCGCTAGAGTGGAACATTGTTCACTCTCGACAACACCCCTGGGGTGAGTCAGAATGCACCTCGCTGTGGTTCTTCACCTTTCGTCCCAAAACTGAAGGCACATTACACCCCCTTTTCTCTTTCTCTGTCTCTGAAGTGTCATTCAGGTGGAATAGGAAATCAGTTGGAGGCACAAAAATCACACTACATGATGGCAGTGAAGCCTACTCGGAGCCTTTGGCTTTTCTCACCCTCTCTCTTTCTCTTTGAATCTCTCTCGCCTCTCCATCTCTCTCTCTCTCTCTTTCTCTCCATCTCCACCTCTCTCTCTCTCTTTCTCTCCACCTCCACCTCTCTCGCTTTCTCACTCTATCCCCTCTCCACCTCTCTCGCTTTCTCACTCTATCTCCTCTCCACCTCTCTCACTTTCTCTCCTCTCTACCCCTGTCTCTCTCCTCTCTTCATCTCTCTTTTTCTCTCTCTATCTCTCTCCTCTTTACTTATCTCTCTATCCCTCTCTTCTCTTCCCTTTTGCCCTCTGAAATCTTAGTAACGGCCGATTGAGCCGATCCCAACACCAGTTTCCAAGCAGCAGTGAGTGACTGTAATTTCTGTCAGCTCTGGTGCAAACAGAAGAGGAGCAGCTGTAGCCTGCAGTCAAGTGTGGCCTTACTGCTGACAGATGAAGTGGAGTGGGAGGAGGAGGAGGAGCAGTAGTGGACTGGGGAGGGATGGGAGTCTCAGCTCATCTACATTTTGCCCTTTCATCACATCCATCACAGTCATATGCAGCTGGTTTGGACAGCAACCTTAAGGCCCCAGAGGAAATCAAAAATGTGTAATTTTTGCCCGATAAGAAAATGGTGTGTGTGTGTGTGTGTGTGTGTGTCTCTCTCTGTGTGTGAGTGTGTGTGTCTCTGTGTGTGTGTGTGTGTGTGTGTGTGTGTGTGTGTGTGTGTGTGTGTGTGTGTGTGTGTGTTTGGGAACGTGAACATCCTGACTCTCCTAGACTCAGAGCTTCCATAAAAGACTGTGATGCCTCTAGATGGCAAAGCTGCAGTTCATTTAAACTAAGATCATTCTGCATGACTAGTCGTAACAGTTTGTCTTATGCTCATAGTTACGCAATTATACGGGTAGATGCACAACCAGAGAGAGCAGGGCGCCGCATCCTCCAAGGATGAAAGCTCGGGGAGCCCAGCGTTCCCTTTCCTCCTCTGTCCACATGTGTGCCACTGCATTACCTAAACGCTTCTGCTCACTTTATCATCTCCCGCTGCATTCGCACTTTCACACTGTACCATCTCTCTCTCTCTCTCTCTCTTTCTCCCTCTCCGACATCTGCGCGCCGGTGTAGAGGGATGGTGTTTGTTTATGGACTCCTTCACTCCATCACACTCCTGGAGTAGTGCCCAACCCCAGAAGTTTACTCCCTTCCTCCTCTTCCTCCTCTTTCTCCATCTCCTTATCACACTACTTTCTCTCTCTCTACCCGCTATCATCCTTCTATCCCTTCCTCTTTCTCTACCTCTCTTCCCCATCATTCTTCTCTCTCTACACCCTCCTTTCTCTGATTTACTCTCTTTCCCTTTTTTTTAGCTGTCCATGTCTCTTCTTTCTCTCTCTGTATGTTATCTGCTCTTCATTTTCGTTTTTCAACCCCTCTCTTTCTATTCTGTTCACCAATAGCACTACTGTACAGCCCAGCATGGTAGAGCATTGATTAGTGTTTGGACGCCTTTGTGCCTCAAAAAGAAAAAAGAAGCTTGAATCACCTCACACTGAGAAAATGGCATCAGTGAAACTCACCAGAAAGGAATTATGGATGTTTTACAAGTGACGCCACTGTAGAAACCGGAGTGATTATGGGTGTGGGGGTGGATGTTCCCATGGTGAATGAAAAAGAAGTGGTCGGTAATAACCCTGACGTATATATGAACAATATGCATAGCTTTTAACTCCATTTATTTTTGAGAGGTACTGACACATTGCCAGTACATATAATTAGGGTTATATCCTTTTCAGTCAATGCCTGAGAGGACCTGCACAAATTGAAATGAACAAGCTGTCAAGGCACCTTAGTGATTGGAAAAATAAGTCAGACCTTACAGGTTGAGCTTCTGTACGAAACCCAGACTGTAGGACATAAAGGTTGTCTCTACCTAAGGGCCAGGTCTGACATTTCCGTTGAGAGAGAGAGAGCAATAGAGAAGAGAAGCAGGAAGAGGAAATCATCTTTCTTCATTCCACAGGGTGGCTGCTCCCTCCTCCCTCTCTAATCCTGGAGTACCCACTCAAGTCTTCCGATGCCAAGCCACCACTCCTAGCCTGCCTAGACTTGGCTCTGACTTTTCCCCTCCACAATCCCCTCCTTATCTTTCTCCTGCCGTGAGACACGCGACGCCCCGTGGGTCAAACGTTTTTTCGTGGATGATCAATGGCAGCCACGGTGGGGCGTCCTTAAAAAGTTGAAGGTGAACCGTGAGCCCCACTACATCATCTGGAGCTGACAGCCTCAGCTTGTTCCCCCTGTTATCAGTGCTTCCATGCTCCCCTGCTGCAGGTGACAACTTAGCTACTGCTGTCACAGAAGGTGAGATGACAGAACTTAAGGAATTATGCTAAAAATGAAAAGCTTCATGAAAACTGCCTGTTTTGACAGCTGGTCGATTTTTTTTCCCACGAAATGAGATTGTCATAATTTTTTACGAATTCTGTTAAAAGTTTTAAACTCCCATAATAACCGTATGATTAGCCTGTTATCACCCTTTGTGCAGAGGTTAAATTCAGAGCCCTTTATATTAAAACATGTCCACAGGGAAGAGAGGAGGGATGGGGGGAGGGAGAGATGAAAGGAGGAGGAGTGGGGAGAGTGGCGTGGCGTGGAGTTTCAGCATTTAGGCCCCATTGGCATCCAGCTCGGTGATGACAGTTGGTGACTTAGGTTGCAGGTGTTAACACAAATCTTTGATCAATGAATCGCTTAGCATATAGATCCATTGCTCATCTTTGTGTAATAGATTTGTCTTTCTCTTCTTGTCTCTCTCTTTCTCAGGTAATCTCTCTCTCTCTCTCACACACTCTCTTTCTCTCTCACTCTCATTCTTGCTTGCTAATTCACTCTCTCTCTCTGGTTTGGAGTGAGGCCAGCTGGCTTGACATTCTGTGGTTCGATGATGTGATTTAGCTATTTACAGCTATGCACTGACAACCAGGGACTGCATACAGTCTCAAGGATGCTACTCAAGGTCTCCAGTGGCTCCTGCACTTTTGCCAACCACTCTGTGGGGCATTAGTTTGACTCTGAAGCCATGATCAGTGCCCCTGGCATAGGCCCTTGGGTGAGGGCCATCCAGACAGGCGAAGGCTTAGACGGAGGGTCTGAATGGCCAAAAGCTGTCAAGCACCCGCTGTCGATGAGTGGTATGTGCCAAAGGCTGACTCATGGCAACAGATGTCATTGTAGGACCCAGGGGTATGGGCATGATGGTGGTGAGTTTTTTTTTGGAAGATCCATCAGAATCTATTACCTCTGTTCTTTCTTCAGGCTTCAGGGACACGCGGGTGGACCTGAGAGATCTCAGGAGAGATTAAATGTTTAGCTAAACACCAAACATGACATTCACACCTTTGGTACTTCCGTTGGGGAATTCCTCAGCTTCTTCAGTTTTGTTCTCCACCAGTACCCGCTACACGCTTCTGACAGAGCCAACTCTGTGTGCCTCACCTGCTGTGATCGCTCAATACATGTCGCTCTCAAGCGCAGAGAGCCATCTGAGTGTCCGCAGTCACTGGGGAATTATATAAGGGTAGACGCGAGTGGGGGTGTTGGGTAAAACAGATCATTCTCTTCTCAGTGATGTTGAAAGGATGGTCTACTGCTCCCCTTTCTTTCTGGTGATTTGTTTTCACTTAACAGAACTGCCTCCTTTGACTATTCATTTCAAGGTCTGCTCACAGACTCCTGAACAGATATTAACCAGCGCTCGTCTCTGCCTTGTGTGTGTCCAATATGAATAACGCTGTCAAATCTCAGCGTATAATTTCATTCATATTGCATAACCCTGATTGGATCTTTTTATGCATTTCCCATTGTGTCCTCTCAGGCCAGTTGAGAGAATTATATAATAATAATTACTTCATTATTATGTCATGTGGACAGCCAATCAAATAATGGCAGGGGGCTAAATGTGTAGTTTTTCCCTCGCAAAGCCTTTGCAATTAGACAAACTCAGGTTGCTTTTCGGCAGAGATGCCAGATAACTGCAGATATTGCAAACGGGGGTCACCCATGTTTTGCCTTCTCATATTTATTTTATGTTTAATTAGCCGTCTATTAGTCTGCTCTGCGTGGTCAGATGGTATCGGTCTTTCACGCTTCCTCCCCCTTTAGTTTCCGCCACCACCTGCTCTGCTAATAATGCTCATCCCTCACATCCTCATCTCTCCCATTCATCTCATCGGATTTCCACTGTCATTTTGCGCTCACTATGCACGTGTAGTCAGGCAGAGCCAGGATCACACCCAGGCCAGACTCAGCTGTCTTAATAGTGTCTGACAGATTGGAGGAGGGGGGGGGGAAGGGGAAGAGTGGGTGGGTGGTGGGGGAGTGGGGGGGGGGGTGGGGAGAGAAACAGAAAGTGACTTGAAGGGATTAAAGATGAAACAGACAAACAGAAGGAAAACTGGCGGATTGGAAGCTGCTGAGTGAGTGACGTCTCTGACACCGGGAGAGAGATAGGGAGAGAGGGAGAGAGGGGGAGAAAGAGGGAGAGAGAGGGAGGGAGAGGGAGAGTCAGACGAGTCTTGGCGCGCATCCTTCCCTCTTCCGTTTCCTCTTCCTCTTCCTCTTCGCTCTTTAATTGGCTCTGCGCCTACTCAGTGAGACTGGGCCCTGCTGTGAGCCCGAACTGGCGCTCCCGAGCACTAAAGACCACATGTGGAGTTTGATTTATTCCTCCCATCTGTAATGCTGTGGCATCTGTGCACCTCAACAATATGATTCATGGGAATCTCCTGGAGCAAAGAGAAAAGCTTAATGAGGTGACACGTCACATCACAAGAAAAACAGGAAGGAGAGGAAGAAGAAGAGAGGAAAGAACAAGAGGAAGAGCAGGAAGTGATTGAGCCAGAGTAGTGACCACTCTATTTGTCTGGCGATGTGACGAGACATACTGGTACTTTCTGAATTGGCAGGCAGAACTTCTGAGTTGGGAGTCTAAAAACCTTAGAGGATCTTTTCCCATGGAAGGAGCCTGTACACATCGTCACTGAACACACTGAATTCAAATCAGTGGCCAAGCTCAAGCCTAAATGAACCGGCATACCTCCAAAGACACATATGGGGGCCTGAAGTCAGTTAAGGAATTTGCCCTTGGAGGTGACCTGGGCAACGGCTGGCTGAAAGTGTTGAGCTCATCAATATTTCACACTGATGTTTCTGGACTTACAGTTTCATCAGGGCACACTCACACTCACACTCACACTCACACTCACACTGACACTCACACTCACACTCACACTCACACTGGCCTGCTTGCATAGCAGTGGGTCACGGCAGTGGGTCAGTGTATGCATATCTGCCCCGATGGTGTCCAGCAGTTTCCCATGAAATGCGCCGGCGGTGTGTCGTCAGAGCTGCTGTTGCGGTGGCGTCAACATGGAGGGCACCAGCTGGCTCTGTGTTTGCCTGGCATCCTGGATGGTGGCGGATGTGCCCTGTCTCGGCGTGACACTGGGGGCCAACAGTGATGATGCGTTTCAGGCCACTAATCCTGCCTGACTGGGGATGAGATGAGGAGTTGGGGGGGGGGGGGCAGGGGTTGAAATGGGTCACGGAATAAAGAGCCAGGCATTCCATCTGGCATTGACATTTCCACTCCCCACTCCACCCTGCTGCAAGCTCAGAAAAACAAACGTGTGTGTGCTTGTGTTTGTGTGTGTGTGTGTGGGTTTGTGTGCTTGTACCTTTCCCCCGAGAGAAGTGACGCGTGGTGCACTCTGACATTGCAAGACCCCCCCTCCACACACACACACACACGCCCCCCACCCCCACCCTGCCAGCTCAGAATGCAGGGCAAGCCACTGGCAGAAAAGGGCAGGACGAGTCAGGAGGCCACAGGTTCAAGCACACAGACGAGTCAGACAACGTGTTTCCATGCGGTCTTACTTTGAGCTGCTTTGAAGGACAAAAAAAAAAAAACGAAAAACATCTGCTCTGTAACCAGGCATCTGCTCAATAACAAGGTCCTGATCCTGGTCCTGGTCCTGGTCCTGATCCTGGCCTCCTTTATAGAGTCCATTATGTGGGTTTGTGCGTGTGGGTGTGTGTATATTGTTGTTGATTTGTTCATTTTCGGAAGGGATTTTTCCTGATCCATGCAGGATAAATGTATGAAAGCATGTATGGAACTCTTTGTTTATGTCGTGCTGGTTATCTTAAATCCACTAATACAAACTTGATATGAGTCTGAGTGTCAGAGGGAGAAAAAAAACAGGAAAATGAATTCACAAGCTGCGGAAAAAAGGACGGGTATTTGATAGTCGGACATCAGCTTTTTTTTCATCTCCCCCTCGCTCACTGGCCTCACAGCATTGTTTTGGAGAATTGCTTCAGCTAAATCAATACACAATTTAAGCTGATATATTTCCAATTAAATATATTTTGCTAGTTCAACAGCAAGAGCTTAGGGAAAAATCTTTTCCTGACACTCACAGCAAACACTTAATTTTCCATTCTATTTGTCATGTTCTGTGTGTGGCGTGAGGAGTGAACAGTCTAAATTGCATGAGTGGGAACTAAGGACAATGTAGCGAGCTAGCTGAATTCACTTCTGAGTGAAACTATTTCAAGCTAAAAAGCTGACCCCTGAACAGAGTCAAAGCACTAACAGCAACACAATTCAGGTACACCTTTTGTAAACACAGATTCTTTGGTGCTTTTTGCTTTTTGTGAGCTAGCCAACCTAACCTCTATCAGCATGATCTAAACAGCTCTCTTCCACATAAGTGTTTTTTCCCGCAGTATGTGGTGCTTTGCTGTATTATGTAGTTACTTGTGTAGCTGGCAGAGGCGGACAGACCGTTGGGAGCACCAGAACATTTCCCGGTGACATGAGGGTTGTTTTGGCCTGCTGTGAACAGTCAGCTTAAGCAGCAATAATCAAGCAAGCAGAAAGGAGTTGGCGGACCTCTCAGAATCCACACATCAGGCGCCACTCTCACGGCAGTGTCCCTGCACATAGCTACCGTCTACCTGCTTCTTTCGGTGAAATGGACGGCCCGAAGAAAAGGAAATGTGGAGCAGAGGGAGAGAATAGAAAAAAGAGAAAGGTCCACTATATGCTGCAAAATAAGCGACATGTTCGCCATTAAGGGACCAGGTCAATCAAAAACACTAGCTAAAACACACACACACACACACACACACACACACACACACATCACCAACAGTGATGATGCGTTTCAGGCCACTAATCCTGCCTGACTGGGGATGAGATGAGGAGTTGGGGGGGGGGGTAGGGGTTGAAATGGGTCACGGAATAAAGAGCCAGGCATTCCATCTGGCATTGACATTTCCACTCCCCACTCCACCCTGCTGCAAGCTCAGAAAAACAAACGTGTGTGTGCTTGTGTTTGTGTGTGTGTGTGTGAGTTTGTGTGCTTGTACCTTTCCCCCGAGAGAAGTGACGCGTGGTGCACTCTGACATTGCAAGACCCCCCCTCCACACACACACACACACGCCCCCCACCCCCACCCTGCCAGCTCAGAATGCAGGGCAAGCCACTGGCAGAAAAGGGCAGGACGAGTCAGGAGGCCACAGGTTCAAGCACACAGACGAGTCAGACAACGTCTTTCCATGCGGTCTTACTTTGAGCTGCTTTGAAGGACAAAAAAAAAAAAACGAAAAACATCTGCTCTGTAACCAGGCATCTGCTCAATAACAAGGTCCTGATCCTGGTCCTGGTCCTGGTCCTGATCCTGGCCTCCTTTATAGAGTCCATTATGTGGGTTTGTGCGTGTGGGTGTGTATATTGTTGTTGATTTGTTCATTTTCGGAAGGGATTTTTCCTGATCCATGCAGGATAAATGTATGAAAGCATGTATGGAACTCTTTGTTTATGTCGTGCTGGTTATCTTAAATCCACTAATACAAACTTGATATGAGTCTGAGTGTCAGAGGGAGAAAAAAAACAGGAAAATGAATTCACAAGCTGCGGAAAAAAGGACGGGTATTTGATAGTCGGACATCAGCTTTTTTTTCATCTCCCCCTCGCTCACTGGCCTCACAGCATTGTTTTGGAGAATTGCTTCAGCTAAATCAATACACAATTTAAGCTGATATATTTCCAATTAAATATATTTTGCTAGTTCAACAGCAAGAGCTTAGGGAAAAATCTTTTCCTGACACTCACAGCAAACACTTAATTTTCCATTCTATTTGTCATGTTCTGTGTGTGGCGTGAGGAGTGAACAGTCTAAATTGCATGAGTGGGAACTAAGGACAATGTAGCGAGCTAGCTGAATTCACTTCTGAGTGAAACTATTTCAAGCTAAAAAGCTGACCCCTGAACAGAGTCAAAGCACTAACAGCAACACAATTCAGGTACACCTTTTGTAAACACAGATTCTTTGGTGCTTTTTGCTTTTTGTGAGCTAGCCAACCTAACCTCTATCAGCATGATCTAAACAGCTCTCTTCCACATAAGTGTTTTTTCCCGCAGTATGTGGTGCTTTGCTGTATTATGTAGTTACTTGTGTAGCTGGCAGAGGCGGACAGACCGTTGGGAGCACCAGAACATTTCCCGGTGACATGAGGGTTGTTTTGGCCTGCTGTGAACAGTCAGCTTAAGCAGCAATAATCAAGCAAGCAGAAAGGAGTTGGCGGACCTCTCAGAATCCACACATCAGGCGCCACTCTCACGGCAGTGTCCCTGCACATAGCTACCGTCTACCTGCTTCTTTCGGTGAAATGGACGGCCCGAAGAAAAGGAAATGTGGAGCAGAGGGAGAGAATAGAAAAAAGAGAAAGGTCCACTATATGCTGCAAAATAAGCGACATGTTCGCCATTAAGGGACCAGGTCAATCAAAAACACTAGCTAAAACACACACACACACACACACACACACACACACACACACAAAACATACCCAACGTGACTGGATAAGTAGCTAATAACAGTGGGACACAGTGGCCTGTAGGCTACGCAGTTTGCATGTCTTTGTGGAGGAATTATATCATAGAAATGAGTGGAACATGGCGAGCTCATGACACTGAAGGCAAAACACACACACACACACACACACATACAGTGGGGAAAATAAGTATTTGAACCCCTGCCGATTTCGCAAGTTTGGCCACTTGCAAAGAAATGTGTGATCTATAATTGTAATAGTAGGTGTATTTTAACATTGAAAAACAGAATATCAACAAAAAAATCCAGAAAACTGCATTTTATAACATTTATGACTTAATTTGCATTTGATGCAGAAAATAAGTATTTGAACCCCTAGCAAAACATGACTTAGTACTTGGTGGAATAACCCTTGTTGGCAAGCACAGACGTCAGACTTTTCTTGTAGTTGGTCACCAGGTTTACACACATCTCAGGAGGGATTTTGGTCCACTCCTCTTTGCAGACCCTCTCCAAATCCTTAAGGTTGCGTTTTCAATGGGAGGGAATGATGGAATGAGGTTCAAGCCCAATATTCCACATTACATGGCCCCATCCATAGTCCTCTCGATGCAGTGGAGTTGTCCTGTACCCTTGGCAGAGAAACAGCCCCAAAGCATAATGTTTCCACCTCCATGCTTGACGATGGGGATGGTGTCATATTCAGCATTCTTCCCCCTCCAAAGGCGGCAAGTTGAGTTGATGCCAAAGAGCTTGATTTTGGTCTCATCCGACCACATCCTGTCTCCCAATCCTCCTTAGAATCATTCAAGTGTTCATTGGCAAACGTCAGACAGCCCTGTACATGTGCTTCCTTGAGCAGGGCGACCTTGCGAGTTCTGCAGTACTTCAAACCATTACGGCGTAGTGTGTTGCCAATGGTTTTCTTGGTGACTGTGGTCCCAGTTGCCTTGAGATCATTCACAAGCTCCCCCTGTATAGTTCTGGGGTTATTCTGCACCTTTCGGATGATCACCGATACCGCACGAGGGGATATCTTGCATGGAGCCCCAGACCTAGAGTGATGGACAGTTGTTTGGTGTTGCTTCCATTTACGAATAATTGCACCAATAGTTGTCTGCTTCTCACCAAGCTGCTTGCCGATGGTTTTGTAACCCATTCCAGCCTTGTGCAGGTCTACAATCTTATCTCTGACGTCCTTGGTCAACTCTTTGGTCTTGCCCATGGTGGTGAGGTTGAAGGTGTGAAGTATGATTCTTTGGACAGGTTTCTTTTATACACGTCACCAGTTTAGATCAGGTGTACCTTGTTAGGCCTAATGAGGACTAATCTGTGTGCTTTTTGGGCACATAACTGGTCATTAGGAGCCAGAATTCTTGCTGTTTGCTTGGGGGTTCAAATACTTATTTTCTGCATCAAATACAAATAAAGTCATAAATGTTATAAAATGCAGTTTTCTGGATTTGTTTGTTGATATTCTATTTCTCACTGTTACAATACACCTACCATTACAATTATAGATCACACATTTCTTTGCAAGTTGCCAAACTTGCGAAATCGGCAGGGGTTCAAATACTTATTTTCCCCACTGTACAATCACACACACACACACACACGTCTTTGTGGGGGAATTATATCATAGAAATGAGTAGAACATAGCGAGCTCATGACACTGAAGGCAATATGTTTCAACTAGTAAAGAATAGTAAACCTAAACTACAGACGTGCCACAGAAGCTAGTGAAAGTGCACAGACTGGACAGTCGAACCGGCTACATTAACATAACCATAACAGACCCATGAACACAAAACGGTTAACACTGTATCTCATTCTCTTTTTTAAAAACATATTTGGTGTGTCTAGCCTTATACATTTGTATGTGCTATGATTGGTGTATCAGTTTTTGAGAGAGCACCCATAGCCGTAGCATACACTGAAAACTCAGTATTCAGATAGGCTACTTGTTGGTGATGCAACTTTGTCCCAAGGCAAGGCAGCCTGTTTGATACAAATGTTGGATAAATCAATGAATGCAAAAGTGAAAAATCAGTTCTGTTAAAAGCATACTGTCAAATGTAAAAGCAATGATGCATACAAATTGAGTTGCCCTGAACAGGTCATTTTGCACTCTAAGCTTTCAAGTTATTGGTCTTAATGCATCATGTCTTGTTGCATTATAAATATCATTAGGTGCAGTGTAAAAAAAAAGATTATCCGTGTGTGATATACTCACAAAACCCTAACTCTAACATTAACCCTAGGTTAAATAAGTACCAACGAGCAGGTCCTTATTGTTATGTATTACAATAAAATGTACTTACTAGTATAGTTCAAATGAAACAAAGAATACGTAAGCTACCAACAGGACTGGTAAAGAGATATCATTGCTATTTTTCTCCTTTCTGGCTTAAAGTGAAGTGAGTCAATACTATCTCTATTTCACCTGCAGAATCCCCATACTTATCAGTCACATTTAAAGGCCAAGCTGCTTGCTTGATTGGCAGTGGCTCTTGGTTTGCGAGTGATGTGACTGTGACTGACCTGTGACATGCATGTGAAAGCGGGTGACAGTGACACTGTGCCCCGAGGTGCCGGACACGGCTCACCTCTCTGGGCCTTCCCTGAGTCAGAGTCCCTCCTCGTCTGTCATCTGTCATCTGTCACCGCAGTCTTAATGGGAAGGACAGCGGATGTCAAGCCGCCATGTTGTGAATTGCAGAGTTTGTATGTGTTTATGTGTTTTGTGTGTGTGTGTGTGTGTGTGTGTGTGTGTGTGTGTGTGTTAGGGCTTGCATGCTCCCTGCAGCTGTCACACTTCAGTCACACTCACATGTCTCTCTGCTCACTTAATAAGCGAGTGTGTGTGTCTGTGTGTGTTCGTGCATTTGTTTGTGTTTGCAGTTGTGTGTGTGTACATTTGCGTTTCAGTGTATATGTGTGCATGCATGCATGAAATGCTTGTCAAGTTCAAGAGAGAAGGGGGGGGGACACATCAGCATGACAGAAGAGCAGCGGTCAGCAGTCTATCTGTTCTACCCTCACAGAGAGAGGCTTGGCACTTTCATTGAGATTAAATGGCGGGTCATGGAGAGCCAGAAGAAAAAAAATCATTCGAAATCAGAAGTGCAGTGTAATATCAGTGCATGTTGAAGCTCTTGACCTAATATACCAAAGAATCCTGTAAACACAGAGATGCAGAGAGTTCAGAACGTCCCACAAGATAATTTTGTGTATTTCATCACATTAGATGTTTGGCCATCCACAAAATGTATATTATATTATTAAAGTTTTCACATCTGTTTACTTTTTATCTTGCACTTATGACTTATTTTATCGGCTGGTCAGCCCATCGGCTGGGTAACTGCAATATAAATAAAGCTGTTTTTATATTCGTTATTGTTATCGTTTGCTAGTATTAATTCATGACAAAGTTATTACCTGCAAATTAAGCCTTTCTCTCTCTCACATTGAACACACTGCTGCTGTCCCGTTGACGGTTTATGAATCCCAAAACAGGGTGCTGGTCTCCCTTCATCACGGCTCACCTGCTGTTTCAGTGAGGCAGTTGCTGAGCTCCGCTGCAGGTGTGCTGTGTAGGGGGTCAAGTGTGTGTGTGTGTGTGTGTGTGTGTGTGTTCATGCATGCAGCGGAGCTGAGGCAGTTGCTCAGCTCCGCTGCAGGCGTGCTGTGTAGGGGGTGCAGAGGAACAAGCGGGCGAGAAGGTAATTGTGACTAATGCATCCGTTTGGATGGGAGGAAATGGCTCCACAGCAGCTGAGCTTCACCGGGTCAAGAGAGAGAGAGAGAGGGAGGGAGAGAGGGGGAGGAAGATGAGGGGAGAGAGAAAGGGAGAATGATAGAGAGAGAGGTGGCGGGGCAGAGGGAGAGAGAGAGAGGCTGATCGATGGGGAACAATATGAAATGGATCGCTGTGGTGCCAGGGCGACTGATTACTACTCTCAGCCCGCTGCGTTTTCTGCAATCGCAAAACAGCTACATCACCCAAATGTATACAGCCTTCAGTTTGTGTTTATTCAGCATTCCCAGTGACTGGGGAGGGGGGACGACAAGGTGGGGGACAGAAAAGTAATCACTCAAAAATATTCATAGAGGGAGGAGGTGAGTCAGAGATCAAGGATCTGTGACTTTGAGATGGAGAGAAAGAAGAGATGTTTGAAAGCATCCATCAATCTGAATCACGGGGAGAGTTTGTGTTGAACTGTATTTACATGCTAAGCTTTATGAAACCTCTCTGGTTTTTTTTAAGGGCAAAGAGGAAAGCTTTTTTTTGTTAGGCATTTGGTTTTGAAAACAGCAGCTTGTGTTTCTCTGCCATCTACTACAGATAAGTGGGGGAAAAGTGATAGAATTTTTGCTGAGGAGGAGAAAAAACTGCAACCGAGTGAGAAAAAACACACAAACACACACACTGCGGGAGGACTTGTAGTTGTTTATGTCACCATAGCCTCCGGTGACCCTGCTAAAATGACTTTGTTTTTCGCTAGGAATGCATAATTACTCACTCACAGATAAATATTTGGAGAAGGAGAAGACCCCTTGCCGCTGTTTCTCCTTTCCACAGTGCAGGAAATTTCCGGGCCTGTGCTCGAGAGAGAGAGAGAGAGGTGGTTGAACCCGTCCCATAAATATTTAAAATGCTTAGAGTGCTGTGGGACAGGTGGGAAGAATTACCCTACCAGAGGGGTTGAATGCACTAGGTAGCAGAGAGAAGTTGCGAGTAGGGGATTCAAGTTGCGGGTTCCCCTTGCTTGTGGAGTTTCCCTCATCAGCATCAGTGTCTGTGTGCGCGTGTGTGCGTATGTGTGTGCGTGTGTGTGTGCGTGTGTGCGTGTGTGCGTGTGTGTGCGTGTGTCCGTGTTTGTATTGTCACCCAGCGTCCTTCTACTTCTTCTACACTCCTCCCCTTGTGTCCTTTGGTTGAAGTCGACATCATGCCAGTTTCAACAGTTTCACTATTTATTGTGTTGTTGTGTGTGTGTGTGTGTAATATGTGTGTGTGGTTGTGTTCCATCTGCTTTAAATGAGATGAACACCCAACCCCGCCCTCAACTCACTTCTCAAAATGCTCTGACGCCATCTACCACTCAGAAACAAAGCCACTTCTCACCATTCAATAATTCATCATTTGAGCGGGGAAGATGTCTTTTATCTCGTTTGGACCAGCCGGCCAGCCACCAGCGGCCCTAACGCTGTGTCTTGAGTTTCAGCCTGGAGGTTGGCAGCGCAGCGGCCTAATGTCTCCTTGACAGCTTGTGTGCTGCTCAGGTTGCCAGACATATTCTGTGTTTTGTGATGACCCAGACTCCCACTCTCTCAGCGGGGATCCCTGTAACATCAGGCCTGGCCCGACCCCTGAGCTCAGACTAGTAAATGTGCAGGACTTAAAACCTGATGCTTGAAAAGACTGCCGTGTTGGCGAAATTTTTCCCTTTTTTATTTTGTATATTCCCTGACTGACCAAGCTAATCTTTCAATCGAATCGCTTCCTACTCCTAAGCTTATTAGGGCTGAGGGCGCATTATGGACAGGGTTCCACCTGGTTTAAGTACGAAATTTTTTTAAATAAGTGTCTATAAGGGGTTTAGGAGTGATCTTAGCTATAGCATGTAATGAAACCCTCCATCCAGGCTGATCAGGAACCAGCGATCAATACCAGCTTAAAGCACAGACCAGTCGATCATGGGAGGCATTTTTCTTTTAATCTGTGGCATATTGATGTTTGCGCTCGTGGAAACACGACGTGAGTGGAGTGGGTCGCGCTGGCTCAGTTTCCAGTAATCTGGATCAGCGCTTTCTGCTTGACTGGTGCGAGCTCCTTTTCTCAGGGGAGAGCTGTCAGGGAGTAGTAGTTACCAGCACGCACACACACACACACACACACACACACACACACACACACACACACACACACACACACACACACACACACACACACACACACACACACACACACACACACACACACACACACACACACACACACACACACACACACACACGGGAGCCGGACAGACGAGCCGCTGACTAAAGCACAAAGCCACACGCAGGGGAAGCCATGTCACCGAGAAATATCCAGGCAGAGAAGAGGGAAAGAGCAGTGATAGTTTTTCGTGCATATGTGTGTGTGTGTGTGTGTGTGTGTGAGAGAGAATGAAGAGACGGAGAGAGAGAAAGAAAAGGTGCCGTAGCACTAGTGCGTGTGTGTGTGTGTATATGTATAACAGTAGCCAGCGGGTACAGTGCTGTGCAGTGACTATACCTCACTCCCTGACACCTTAGAAGACGTGCTAGTGACAGACACATGCACCCATGGGTTTTAGCCTCCTTGCTAGCAGGGCCGCCTCAAAAGTTTGAGGTTGCAAATTAAGATTCCACTGAGGGACTGTACTTGTCTACACAACGTGGGTTACAAATGTATATGTATATGTATATGTATATGTATAAGTGTGCATGAAAGAGAGAGTTAGAGCAACAAATAGAGAGAGAGAGAGAGCAAGAGAGGCAGATTCTAAGTGGGATTTGTGCATGTATATATGTATGTGTATGTGTGTGCATGAAAGAAAAAGAGAGAGATTTTTAGTCATTTTTGGACTAGTGTGTGTATATCTGTATAACTACTGTATGTGTGTGTGAGAGAGAGAGAGAAAGAGAGAGAGTGGAAGAGAGCTAGCGACAGAGACAGAGAGATTCCAAGTGCTTAGGGGGCAAATATGTGTGTATGTTGAGGGGGAGCGTGGCAAATCGGCTAGGTTTATTTTTCGCATTTGTGCTCGAGCCGCCACTTCAACTGTGAAACATCATCATCGTTATTAATCCGCACGAAAGGATGAGAAAATGCCCTTGTGATAAGGCAGGCAGGCGCTGGCATCAAATCCACCCTTTAAAAGAAAGGTGAAATAAAAACAAGAATGCTCTCGCCTTACCCTGAGCCACAACAGAACAAGGGCACGATTCCAACTCATGACAAAAGGTAGATCATCTCCCAGCGCCTAAAATAGAAAGCAGTCATAAACAATCTTAAATGTATTAGAATATAAATAAATCATGAGACAGCAGTATTCATTTAATAACAGTAATGCATTCTACAGCAGCACTGTAGTATTACAAGAGTAATAATGGTGTACTAATCCTGTATAATTCACTTACTTTAAATGGCATACGCTGTTAACATTTTAATTAGACAAGTGAAATAACAATTTACACATACATATTTCTGACATGCACGTGTGTGTAATTTGTCTGTAAATAACCACACAACTAGATAGATAGATAGATAGATAGATGGATACTTTATTAATCCCGAAGGAAATTTAGGTCATCCAGTAGCTTATACACTTAACTTAACTCACAAACATACATACACAAATCACAGTAGAAAAACAATACACATAGGGAAAAACATGTTCACAGGGAGTGGGGTGTATACAGATATTATACAGATATTACAGTGTGCATTGATTGTGTCAGTGTTGATGTCCACAAGGAAAGTAGTGCAAAGAGTGCAGAGAGATAGTGTTCATGTGCTTGTGTGGATAGTGCAAAGATAGAGTACTTGTGCTTGTGTGTGTGAGGATAGTGCAAAGTGATATAAATAGTAAAGACTGTGCAATGGGCTAGTATAGCCAGTAAAAGAGTAAAAAGATAAAAAGATGGACAGTGGGATGGAAAAATTAAGAGCTGAGAAGAGGAGGGGAGACTGAGGAAGACTCATGCAGAGAAGTCCATCTCCCTCCCCCTCCCCTTCTGTGTGGCATTAAAAAGCTGGATGGCCCTGGGGACAAAGGACTTTCTCAGCCTGTCCGATGAGCATGACAGTGACAGGAGTCTGCCACTGAAAATGCTCCTCTGTCCGTTAATAGTACTGTGAAGTGGGTGGTGGTCATTGTCCAAGATGGTCAGCAGCCTACTCAACTATATATTTGACACAACCAAGGGAATGTTTACGCCACACACCACTTCTGTTACTTGTTCCTACTGGTTTGCCTCAAATACACATTATGGCCTTTGGGTTGCGAACAGGTAGGAAGTAGAAGCTCTACAGATGACACAGACAGAAGACATCCCCTACCTGTAGGCAGCCTCTCTCAGCAGGAGCTAGCTCACCCTGGAGTGAGATTAAGGGATAAGGTAGGTCTGTAGCATGCAAGACAAGTGGAGTTAGGAAAAGCTCTGGGATCTTCAGGCTCGCCCGTGACACAGAAAGGCAGGTGTCCTTGGCAGCTTTGGCGTGTCCTGAACATTTACTCTGTCTCTGTAGTCAAAGAGCCTCCCCCGCTAGCATCTTGAAAAAAAAATGTCTTCTTTCATTTACTTACTGGAGTCCATCTTCCACCCTTTTCAGCAGGCATGTAGCCTTTGGGGTAAAACCCTGGTGGAGCTATGTGGAAGCTGCCAAAACAATTATGAGTTTGTTATTCGGTGCAGCGATGAGTGCGAGAACCTTGCTGTAGAAAATCTCTCCCATAGTCTCAGCCAACAAACTGACTGAATAGGTTCTCTACTAACACTTGTGTTAAACAGTGGAACCCTTCCAGAACAGGTTCTCTACTAACACTTGTGTTAAACAGTGGAACCCTTCCAGAACAAGTTCTATACTAACACTTGTGTTAAACAGTGGAACCCTTCCACCAGTCACAAGTTGTACCCAAAGCTCAACTGAGACCCAAATTCTCCATATAAGTTCTACTTGACCCTGAAACTATGCTCAATCAGTTTTAGTGCAACTGGGTCGAATAATAATGTATGGGAGATTCTGTGGCCATTCACTTCCCTCTCTGTGATACAGGGGTCTGTTCATCCCAGTCTAGTAAGGCACTGAAGTGGTAATGAGTGACGGATCCTGCATAGTGACATAACAGAGGTGCCTACACCTCACGAGTCGAAGTAGGCAGCGGGGGGGGGCGTAAGCGGCACATTGACCTCCATCTTCTCCTATTTGCCTCCACATATTTGTCTTTCCTCCCATCTATGTCACACTGTGACTATCGAGAAAACAAGTGGACACCGGGACGCATTGTGACAAGAAATGGACCACTGATGTACGAGGTGGATGTTGGAGGGCAGACATGGAGACGTCATGTCGATCAGTGGCTGAACGTGCAGCCAAACAGTACCTCTGAGCTGCCTGCATCGTTTTCACTCTCCTTCCCTCCAGTCGACTTCTCATTCCATGAACTTTAAAACTCTCTGTAGACACATAGTCAGAGAAGTCAGTGGCTTCAGTAGCAGTGGAGGTACATAATGGCACTTCAATGCATTTCCCCCTCGTATGCTTTTGAGCAGAGAAGATATATAAAGCATCTGAACGACACACACTGACATATTCAAATGAAGCGACCGCATCAGACAATAAGAGCCTCTTCCTAGCCGCTTCCTCCCTAGATAATAACCCTCTCTTTCCTCTGCTGTTTCTTTCTGGCCCGTTTGCAGTTCTCTGCGGGTTTGCTTCGCCTTCAGGAGAAAAAGAATCCATACGGAAAAGCCAACACTGTCCACTGCTGCGAGAGAGATTGGCTCCATTTACATTGAACCCTGTACCACTGGGAGACTGTGTGTGTGTGTGTGTGTGTGTGTGTGTGTGTGTGTGTGTGTGTGTGCACAGCAATCAGTGTTACTGGTCTATAATGTAATGGGAGATGTTTAAGTAGGGCTTTTGCTAGGGCTTTTGCTGGAGCAGCTTGGAACAGTCGGCAGTGATAATGTAATTGTTGTGGGATTTTCTGAGATAGAGGACCAGCCCTTCTCTCTCTTGCTCTCTCTCTCTCTCTCTCTCTCTGTCTCTCTCTCTCTGTGCCCGTCATGCCACAGTCAATACATCAGAGTCATATGCAAGGATGGGAAATGTTGTGGTGAGCCAGATGTTTCCAAAAACACACCACTTTGATATGCAACCTCAAAAAAGACTTATTCTTAGTTATCTCTGTGCAAGGCGATACACTGAGTGTATGAACAGTGCGCCAGCATATTCAGTGTCATTTAGTTGCATTGCCAGGCACGGCTGCACAGAGGATGGGTTTGGTGTTTTGGGCCGTGATACTGATCACTGGTTAATCAATGAGGTGTCCTGTTATTCCTTTAACACCATATAGATTTTTGTGCTGGATGTGGCTGTGGCACGGGTTCCTGGAAGGATGAACACAATTGGGACGGGCGGGCGAAAGTGCGCCCAGGCAACCACATGGTACTCACATTAGTAGAAGTAGTAATGTGTTAGGCGGCGGTGAGCATGGCAGAGACTGCTGGCACACATAGACTCTGACGAATGCGTAATTACCCCTGTCAGCGACTGCACTCCCATGTGGGGTGTGAGAGTGTGTGTGTGTGAGTGTGTGCGTGCGTGCGTGCGTGCGTGTCTGTGCACAAGAGAGCGAGAGAGAGTGAAAGAGAGAGAGAGAGAGAGAGAGAGAGAGAGAGAGAGAGAGAGAGAGAGAGAGAGAGAGAGAGAGAAGCTTCAGGACAAGTGCACATAAGCACACGTCTATGCCGATTAGCGAGGGGTTGTATCTCTCTCTCTCCATATTTGTGCTGTTCAACTCTCGATGGACTCGCATGAGGTCCTTCTTGCCGCATGCAGGCTTCAAAAGGGATGCGCTAAATTACCGTCTTCCTCATCCCAGGGAAGTGCCTGGATGTAGAATTCCATGAAATGGCTGCTGGTATGGAGAACTTTGTTGTCAGAGGCAGGCAGATGGCTGTTTTTTTATGACAGAGAATAACAAAAACTGAGTGGAATTATCTGTCAGAGGTTATATAGAAGGAGTTAGAGAGAGAGAGAGAGAGAGAGGGAGGAGAGAGAGAGAGGGAGGGAGGAGAGAGAGAGGAGGGATCGGAGGAGTAAAGTATTTCAAGTATGTATGGGAAATGAGAAAGGGAGAAGGGAAGGGGGAGATAGCCTGATGTATTGCAAATGTCTGTAGCCATATTTAGTCTAGTGCTATATAGAAACAGTAAAAGGGAGAGGTTGAGAGAGAGAGAGGTAGAGAGAGAGAGAGAGAGAGAGTGAGAGAGAAAGAGAGAGAGAGAGAGAGAGGTAGACAGAAAGAGAGAGTGAGAGAGAGAGTGAGAGAGAGAGTAGAGAGAGAGAGATAAAGAGGGAGAGAGAGAGAGTGTGTGTGAGAGAGAGAGGTAGAGAGAGAGAGAGAAAGAGAGCGAGGAAGAGATAGAGAGAGAGAGAGAGAAAGGAGAAGCAGAAGGAGAAAGGTGTTGCATGTTCTCATCTCAGGCCTCTGCAGTATAACATCCCTGAGACCTCCCGCTGTGGTGAGGAGCAGGGAAGAGCGGCAGCGAGCAAACGAGGGCAAGCCTCACACAAACAACAACAACTCCGTTCAAACAGCAGAAATGTCGAAGGGTTGTGCACTGAGAGAGAGAGAGAGAGCATTTTCTCAGGGCAAACACTGTGAAGGAATGGAGTTACACTTATCTTAAACATGCGCTCTACAATACTATAACATGATCTCATCTCGTGATAATGTACTGTTTGCGGGTACAGTATATGTATATGTATGTGACACCACTTCACCATCATATAATGTTCCACAAACGTCAAGAAAGATTTTCTCTTTTTCTGTACTTGGTATTCTCCCATGGCATTTTTACAAATAAAATCATATGTGAGCTCTCTCATCTCCTCAGTAATTATTGCTCCCTATTATAATTCCCCTTGTGAACATACGTGTCAAAGCATATTTCTTACAAAAAACACATGAATTTTATATTGTTTAGATTGTGTTTACACTGCATTTGTCATGTATTATTCATGGAGTTAGCAAAACAGCATGCGTCTCCACATGGGGTTCCTGTGACTTATTACTGTAAGGTCATTCGAGATGCAGTGAGCAAACATCGAAAAAAAAAACGATATACTTTTACTTCAGCACTGACAAGGAGTTTGTACACTGCTATCACACTACTGGTATATCTGAAGGTATCTGTGAAGCATCACTGTCACACGCACTTGCTCAGCACTGTGAAATGACCCGTTCTGTATTCCAGATCAATCTGGGGGGTTTTATGGTGGAAAGTTGATTGACATCTCAAGCAGTTCTCTGGCATTGCTAAACAGTAGCCAATGAATACAGATCGCCTGTAATGGGAGCATTTGCATTCAGACCAAGCCTGGGTTTGTTGTTCGAGGTGCTTATGCTGATTCCTAATGCAGCGGCTGACCTGAGCTCGTCGGGCATCTAGTGGTGTTGGATATTAAAACCTCCTCTCAGATGCCTTTTCATCACTTCCACCGGGCCAAACGCATCCTGTCAAAATGTCACAAATCAGAAATCACAGATGCACTCATGTGGAGGCAGTTAATGAATTCCTTCCCTTGACAAAGAAGGGATGTGGAGTCGTGAGTTAATGGATTAGAACATTTCCCCCCCATGCCAGCTGATTTCTTCAGAAGCTCACACAAAAGAGCTGACATATTATGGCTGTCCCTTGGTATTGTTTTCCTACCCCACAGAAGATCACAGAAATGTGCTTTGCTGCAATGACTCCACCGTATAAGAAAATGGACAGTGTTCCACTGATTGGCCGCTGAAAAGCTTTCGATTGGTAGATAATGGTAGCGGGCCACGGCGCTGCCATTTTGTATGATTGGGGCAATTTTCAGGGTAATAATACAGCATTCACAACGTCCACAGGGTTCACATTAACCGATGCCCCCTCTACTTTTGCCCACCCTCCCCCTCCACCCCCCACCCCACCCACCTTCCCCTTTTTCTCTCTCTCTCTCTGTCTTCACAGGCTCCATCGCAAGATGCTCTTATATCAAGTACCACTACTCCTCAGCCATTATACCCAAGAATCTCTCCTACAACATCACCAAGACCATCAGGCAGGACGAGTGGCACTCTCTCCGTAAGTCACCCCAGTTTTTTTCACACTTCACTCTCCCTCCCTGTCAACACCTTCAAAGCCACAGCTTCTCTTTTGGTGGTGTGGAGACTGTCAGTGTGAGACATGTGTGTGCTTTAAACAGGGCTTGTTGACTTCATTAATGCACCAGTGTGTGCTGTTAATGATTTATGTATCGCGAGCCAGCCAGTCCCTTAGGAAGCAGTGGTGGTGTTAAATTAAAGAAGAACGTGACTATTCTTTTCGGAGAGCTGTTTCTGTAATCATATTTCACTGATCCCGCTTCGCACAGTCTAAACGCGATGCACACTGCGCAGACACAAAATCTCGTGTCGGCTGATAAAATCAGATTGGTCTCCTGGACTCGCCGTCTCATCAGAGGTTGTTATTTAGCAGGGGGAAAAAAATGTATTTATTTTCTGCGTCTTAAGTAGGCCACCTGGTCTAGGATTTAATTTGTGCATCTCACCTATTTATTTATTTTTACTGAGTGCATCATTCAGAGAAAACCGCCAAGCAATGGTGAAACTACGAATGATATCTACACAG
Source organism: Clupea harengus (assembly GCF_900700415.2). NCBI lineage: Eukaryota > Metazoa > Chordata > Actinopteri > Clupeiformes > Clupeidae > Clupea > Clupea harengus. The sequence continues at coordinate 19,382,082 of NC_045167.1, read as the reverse complement.
GGCAGGATGTGGGCGGAGGTTGGGAGGCTGTATTTGGTCTTTTTAAACTCTGTGGTGTTCCGTCTACGGGAGCTGTCCAGTTTCTAGCGTGCTTGCCTTCCCACTCTCTTTTTTTTTCTGGCAGCGGTGAAATCCTAGATTTCACTCTTAATTAGCTCTGAAGTCGAGATGAAAGGAGCTATCCGTCCTGGCTAATGTATCATGGAAAGGGAGTCTGTGTATACGGTGCGATGCTATTCCAAAATGTCCATGGTAATATAGATCCACTGTGTCATTCTATACATCAACAGTCGGCCATGTTGGATGGCCACTTTTGAAATGTGTGTAGATCTATGTGTGTGGATCTGTCACAGAGCATGTGAATGTGTGCATCTACTCCAACCTGTTTCTGCCGACTGAGACTGTTAGTCAAAGGCTCCCGCAAGAGGTCAACACGTGGGCTCAAGCTGCTGTGAAGCGCAGCAAAGGAACTTGGACAGCGAGCGAAGCCCAACATGATGTGCCCTGGCCTCAAACTGTCACACGGTCACAATCCAGCAGGTCACACTCCAACAGGTGTTGGACGGGACATTGTCAGGAGAACAGGGAGAGAGCATTCCTCAAACCATCCCAGGTTTCCTTCCAAGCCCATCCTCTCTCTTTCTCTCTCTCTCTTTCTCTCTCTCTCTCTCTCTCTCTCTCTCTCTCTCTCTCTGTCTCTCTCGCTCTCCCCCTCTCTATCTCTTTGCTGCTGTTTACCCCAGTCCTCCTCCTCTGTGTAACGATAGAGTTATGTAAGAAAGGAATATCAACAGGAAAGTGAAGAGAAGATGGGGAAAACACTCTCTGGGGTGGTCAAGTGCTAGCAATGAAAAATGTCTGTTTGCTGCAGTTAGAAATTTATGTTTTTGCGGCAGTTAGAAATGTCTCCTCGAAATTTTTGCTCTGTGCCTCATACGACTCAGAAAAGATCAGCGCGTTGCGTGCTGGCCAGATTAAGGCAGAGGATTTATCTTCTTCAAACATGCAGATTGGTCATTAAAGACATTCACCATACTGTGGCCAACGTATAGCGTGCATAGGCAGCCGGACGTATAGAGGCCCAAATGCACAGCTGTCACAGTGTAGACATGGGGACCTCTAAATATGTCTTGTCCTGTCAATTGTCCTTTCACTTACAAGCCAGTGTAGGACTACACACACACACACAGACATATACATATACACTCATATACAGTATATATACACATTCATGTGTATATATATGTGTGTGTATATATATATATATATGAGTGTAAGTCTGGTCTGATTCAAACCCCCACTCATGTCTTCTGATCTCCTTTGATGAAATGATGAAGAGTTTCCTCCAGTAAGACGGCAAACCACAGGCTTCAAGCCCTTTAACCAACACCCCACCGACCCCACCGCAGCCGGCTTCATCAGCCATGAAGGCGCGAAGGTCACCGCCTCGTTACAGCCGGCATCAGTAAGAGACATTTAATATCCTTATTACTCGCCGCACCGGCCTGGCTGTCCCTCGTCTCGGCCGCGTAGAACGCTGCGGATGATGGATGACCCGTCCTACAGGGAGCCGGCGAAAAAATGGCGAAAAGAAAGAAAGAAAGAAAAAAAAAAGGTGGAGAGGAGAAAGGGCAACCAAATAAAACCTTCCCGCCCTGCACCGCTTCTCTGCTCCAAAAGCGATCAATGGCAAAGGCAAGGGGATCCAGACCAAATCAAAGCCCCAGGCGAAGCGTTAAATGGGAAATCTTCTGCCCCACTCCCCTTCCCTCCCACCCCCATCCTCCAATACAGTCTGGGGTAGGAGACCTCTGGGGCAGAAACAATCTAAAACAGGAAGAGAGTCTCTTGAACAGACACTTCTGCAGCGTATAGAAAACATCCCCACATATAGAGACAGATATACTCTTCTCTCCCACACTTACCAGTCATTGCTTGGCTCTGACTCACATACTTATATATAGTTGCGTTTTTCACACATAGACAGACACGCACTCAAACATACACTATGTGTGTGTGTGTGTGTGTGTGTGTGTGTGTGTGTGTGTGTGTTAATGTGTGAGTGTGTGTGTGTCTGGCCATGCAGGTTCAGACCTGCTTGATGTAATATGTTCACTGACTTGAGACTTTTTTGGGGGGGGCTGCGTTCCCAGACCTGCCAAGAGTGGCGAGTTTTGTGTCAGGTAGAAGTGCGCTGGACGAGCACCCGGTTGCTTCTTCTTTTAATCCAACTGTCACTCCGACTCGGTTCAGTTCAGTACACTCGCCGTAGAGAACCACCTGCTCGGGCTTCCCTGTTGTGAAGAATGTGAAATAGAGTGGAGGGAGGGTTTTCTTTTTAGTCTTTTCTTTTTCTTTTCTCTTTTTTTTTCTGTGGGAGCAGCAGTACCTCTCTCATACTGCTGCTTGTCATGCGTTCTTTAAAAAGAAGTCTCGGGGCGAGATCGGCAAAAGCCTCAAAGGCTCCGAGGCAAACACAAAATTAATTTGTAGCCATCAGTCAAAAAAACCTGAAAAGTGGCGACAGCAGTAATTTCAGGAAATAGAAGAAAAAAAAGTGGGTTGCATAAAAAGAAAAATTCAGATTATGATAGAACATCAAAGCCGAATTGTTGACGCTTGCGTACGCCCACATGTTTGGAGTGCCAGCATGTGTGTTGACTTGAACTCTCTCCTCCCCTCCGCTGTTTGGAGTTTCGTTTTATTATTATTGGTTTTCTCATTTTTTTTCTTTCAGGAACTGAGAGGGAGGGGAAGAGATTGGAAAGGCAGAAAGAGATAGGGAGAAAGAGAGAGAGAGGGAGGGAATGAAAGAAAGAGAGAAAGAGTGTTTCATGCCTTAAATGCGGCAGCTTAGGGAGTTTTGTAACATCAAAAGGAAGCAGCAGCTCGGAGCAAAGGGAGGCTGTCAGCGGACATGACAGGGGGAGAATCCGGGGGTTGATGTCCAAAATTGCGTAACTGCTGTAATTGTTCCCGGGATGGCTGAGCGCGGTGCATCGCGGTCCATTGATCTCCGACCGGTATCTGCTGACTATGAAAAGAGTGGTCTTTGCTACGATTCACCCACAATGAGTCCCTCTAGAGAAGACCGATTCCTCCAGACTTTACAGCTTTGTACTTTTTAAATCCTCAAAACTGTTTGTGTAGAGTATTGTGTGTGTGTAGGTGTGTGTTAGTGTGCTCTCTCTCTCTCTCTCTCTCTCTCTCTCTCTCTCTCTCTCTCTCTCTCTCTCTCTGTCTCTGTCTACTTATAGAGGGGCTCATCCTAGTGGCTTTTGTATCTGTCCAGAGCAGTACTTCCCACTGTTACTGCGGCCCATCATCACTTGTCAGCCTTCTAAGGGAGAGTCTAAAGCAGCTGCTCAGAGACACTGGCCTGGCATCAGTGGTGAAGAGGCGTGAAGTGCTCCGGGGAATAGGATGCAATTATTATTATGTGGTGGAGATCTCTCGCTCTCTCTCTCTCTCTCTCTCTCTCTCTCTTATTCCCTTCCTTTCTCTTTGTCCATATCCCTCTCTCTCGCTCTCTCTCTCGCTCTCTTTCTTTCTCTCTTCCTTCCTGTCAGGATAGTAACATCACACAAGGAATCACTGTCAACACTGCATGGTGTCTCTCTAGTCTCAAAAGGTCAGTCATTTCGCATTTGGCCATTTGGGCAGGCTTCCCACCCTTCCTATGAAAGGCCCCTGTTTAAAGGACTTGGCAGGGGCCAGGCCCCCGAAACCCAGTGCTCGTAATTAAAAGCACACTCAGGTTCGTTTATGCCTCAAATTAGTGGGAGCGACAGTGCCACCCAGGCCACTCTTTCGTTCCTTCATTTAGTTTTGATTGTCGGGTATCGGATGAGATTGTTTGTTCAAATCAGCGCACTCGGCTGTCATCGACGGTGACAGTGGCCTCGAATGAGAGGCTCCTTTCCCATGGTGGGAATGCCTCGTAATTGAGGACATCTCTCCTTAATGACTTGGTTGTGTAATTTAGTTCCCTCGCCCTGAGTAAGCTTCTCAGAGGAACTAGGATGTGGAAAATAATTAACTTTCATCATCGTAATCAGAGAATATCTAGGTGTGTGAGTGGATCATTTGCAACTGCCACTCCACCTTTGTCAGGCAGCGGTTGGGTTTTTTACTTACCTTTTCGTTATTGTGTTCCTTCCGTCATTGGAGAAAAGGGTTGCTGTCGTGATTGGAAGGTGCCTCCTCTGTGTTTTTCGCGGTTTATATTTAGTCATTCTGTCTGCACCCTCGATTGTGTTTCATAAACATTTAATCAAATCTGATCAAATGCTTCGCTCTGTCGGCTCGTTTGATTTCCCCGTAGAGGGCCCGTCGTGATCGTTGCGATATTAACGAGTTATGGAAATCAGAGAGGGTGAAAGAGAGAGAGAGGGAGAGAGAAGGGGCCCTGGTCATGAACCATCTGGGACCTGACACTTAGACCAATGTTGCGTTGGTGCAGGAGATGGAATGGGAGGGGATGGTCATGGTGGAGAAGGAACCCCCTTCCGCCTGTAATCAGAGTGTTCCCCCCTCCCCCGCAGCCACTGGGAGACTCTCTTCGGTTCCATGCGACACGTTCAGTGCCACGTCTCAGTCTGTCGCTAATTAAAAGCCCTGACATTTCAGTCGCAATTTCGCTCTCCGACCGACTTCCCTCCCCACCCCACCCCCCATTGAGATCTGCTTTCTCTCTGAACATTTATGCACATCCTTATTAGTACGCTCACACGCTCAACCATGCATACACACACGCATACACACTTGTATGTATCCACACATATACGTAGACTCACACACAGACACACAGTCATATGTACTACACACACACTCATATGTACCCACACACATACGCACACACATACACACACTCGCATGTACTCACACACATACACACATTCATATGTACCCACACACATACCATACACACACACACATACACACACCCATACACACACTCGCACGTACTCACACACATACACACACTCATATGTACCCACACACATACACCCACTTACATACATACATTTTCTTCACGCCTCCTCTGGGAAGATATGAAGGTCAGTATTGGCTACACGCAGAGAGAAAAAAGAGAGATGCAAGGAAACAAGATTATTAGCATCGCATTAGCCCGCTCCCTCTGGACCTCTGGCTTTGAGTGGTCTGCGGTGGTCGGAATAATGACACTCCCACCCCACCCTTTCTTTTCTCCATGGGGGGAGTGGGGGGGTCCAAGTGAGTCGTCAGAACCAAAGAATAAGCCATTAGTCAGGGTAGAGTCGCAGTTGCCTGCCCATTTTTTTTAGGGGAGATAGATGTGTCCCTATGCAATGAAACACCATAGATTGGTCTCACTTGAACAGTTCATTAATATTGCACAAGCGACCTTGTCAGCTCGGTGAAGCAAGGTTGCCTACTACACACAGGGAAGGAAGTAATGGCGACGAGACACGCAGGGGAAAATTGACCATAATGTTTGACTATAAAATGTTTGTTTTGAAAGTAACTGAACTCTGCTGCGTTCTGCTGCTGTGAATATGCAATGCAAGGCTGAAATCATTCTGACGTCTCTCCATGAGCTCTTAAAAAGCATATACCAGCTAAGTGTTATTATGCTAATCGACCGTTTATCATTCCGATATTAATTACAGGGTGCTGCATAAAGGAGAATTTATTCATCGCTGTTCCATTTTTAGCTATGCCGTTCAGTTCTGATTGACAGCACATCGCATGCTCTCCCTGTATCAGATGAAAAAGCAGTAGACCCGGAAAGGATTTAAGCGCTCCTCATTCATGAAATGCTTGATTGGAAATACAATCACGTATGATTAACAGGAATGAGGGAGCGCAAGAATAAGGGGGGGGGGGGCGGGGAATCAAGCCTCATTTCAACAACAATGCCAAACCAGCATGGCCTCGGATCAATGCAACTCATTGCATATTTGCATTCAAGGCATTTAAGATTAGCCAGATCCCCATGGGCAGTGATAATGTGCCAGTGTTCGTGTGGCAGCGCTCTGTCAGATGCCTGTGTAGCATAGCGTGGCGTAGCGTGGCGTAGCGTGGCATAGTGTGGTACAGCAAATTCACTTTGCTTTGGGCCAAAACCATTGGTCTCTCTTTTCAATAGGGTGCTTTGAATCTTTGATCTCAGGGTGCTCAAGGGTCAAAATACATTTATATATTTATGTAACATGAATAAAAACCTTCCTCCCAGTCCACGCACTCACTGAAAATCAACACCGCCCTGTCCGTCACAGTTACAAGCCCCAGGTGCGATTGCAGTGCAATCTCCGCGCTCCTCCGATAACAGGAAGGAGTGTGAAATGGCGATATGGCCACTGGCAAATTCAAGTCACTGACACTTCACTGCCTCTCGAAAGTCAAAAGCAAATCCCCCTTGTGTGTTGTGATCCTAAGACAAGGCTTGTTTGATGCCTGTTTGCCATCTTGCAGGAGTCTTTGGGTGTTAATACTATATAGGACCCTCTTTTTTCTCCTATCTTTGATGCTCTAAGCTGGTCACACTAGAGGCACTTTCCTGCCCTACTTCACACTTCTTTTTCTCCTCTTCCCTTCCTCACTCCATTTTTCCTCAGTTTAGGCAGTGATAGCTATGCCCTTTAGCGATGGCTAACCTCAAAGCTACAATGGCAGCTGCAATCGATTAGTTGCTTCTCAGCTAGCTCCACCAGAAATAAATAGCTTAATGAACAGATTAAGCTTTGGCATGGCGTTGACAACATGGACGTTAAAGCAGCTGTTTTTTTTCTAAAGTTTAATTGCTCTGTCTTGTTTCGCCGGCAGAAAGTGTCAGTAAGAGGAATAGTCTGTCGGACAAACAAAACCTTTTATCTTACAAAGGAGGAGGAAGATTACCTGGCCATGCAGCACCATGCAGCACCATGTGGGCGCTTCCTTCGAAGTTCTGAGAAGATGAGGACTGCTTATTTTTTGAATGGCCCTCGGAAAGTCAAGGATGACACTGACATCGTGGAGAGATTTAGCCAGCAGAGAAAGATAACAGGGATGAAGAGAGACTGCTGAGGTTCTTTAGGTTAGAACCCCCGCCCCCCTCCCGCCCGCTCCTTGATAATGTGTTTATGCGGTGTGGCTCATCGAGGGCAAGTAGCTCTGAGGGCTATTCGTCAGCCTCCCGTCCTCCGCGGACGCCCTCCAGAGAGGCCTCTGAGTCACCAGCCTTGAGTACCGTTTCGCTCCGGCGTGTATATATATATATATTTTTTCCCCCGATTAAATTAAGTGAGGGACTCACCATGAGTGCCTGTGGCCAAAAACGTGAGCGAAAGGAGGTCACGCTACATGGCAGGCTCCCTCTTACTCATCGGTCGGCCGTATGTTTGGGGGAAACATTTATTTTTTGGGTTGGAGGTGAGGGTATGGGCTTCACAGTACGGCTTTGCTAAGTCATTTGCCAGTTCACTTGTTTTGGGTCCCTTGTGTTGATTTAAACCCTCAATTAATTTAATTATCATGAAATGAAATTGGAATGGAAACTGAAAACTCTCTGCATGCATGCACACACACACACACACACACACATATATAGATAATTGAGGGTTTAAATATATATATATCCCCTAACAACCTTAGTCCATGGGCTGTTAGCCTAGTTTTTCCATTCGCATATCCAAAGGCTAACAGCTAACCTTCTCACCCATCTTAGTGTGAGTTTAGCTCCAGTCAGGCAGAGTAAAACTGTGAGTAAATTCATCACCACGGTGATTCCTTTTTGTCATGCCTCTCCCTCAGCTTTTCGAACCAGGAAAGAGCTTCAGCACTGCTTGAACCAGTAACACTTCGTCCCATTAATATTGATTAAGCCTCAACTAAAACTAAATAAAAGGTCATTTCTGGGACAAGCTAAGGTAGAGTAGTCGGGGGAAGAATTTGAATGACGCACGGATGACTCATCTTCCTACTCCTCTATTCTCCCCCACTGATGTGCATGCATAGACGACACATGGCCAAGGCCAATGTCAGACTGCAGGAGAAAGCCATGCCGTCAGAGCTAAAGTATAATGCAGTGGAGCGCATGAACGCAGAGAGAGCATGGGGTGCATGTAGGGCTGGTGCATGTGTTAAAGCATGCATGTGTGGGTGAGTGTTCGGACTGTTTGTGTATCTGATGTTAATCTGAGTGTTTAGTGGGCCAGATGTAATCCCACAACAATGACACGCTCTTCCAACTCCCGTCCCCACTCTCTCCGTGAACTTTGACATTGCCCATGGACTTGGCGGTGTATTAGCGGAAGCACTCAGCACTTGAAGCAAACACTGGCTGCAGAACTCTGATGTTTGTATAGCGGCCTGCTTAGATCAGGTGCACCTTATGGAGGTGGGTAGGTGTGGTCATGATGGAAGACTAATTGTGCAGGCTTAGATTAACTTCAGAGGAGAGCGGAGAGGTTTTCCCAGAGCTCCGACCAAGCCTGTTGCGTTTTGTTGCATTTCCTTCATATGGGCTTTCTAACTCTGAAAGGAACACTCCACCTGATTCTCTCATAAAACTGCAAACTGAGTATGTTCTCATGATGGCCTTCCATGTACAATAATATGGTGAATTATTGATGTGCTGTTAAAACCAAGCATTACTCAACAGCAGTACAATCGTGTAGGCTTGCATGCACAATAATCCGGATCTATTTGAAAGGCAAGCATTAAGTTACTTGCTTTGTGATATTGTTTTGCTTTGTAGAGCCACTCTAAAACCACAGCTGCGTTAGGATCCATTTTAAATTGGTACAGAGTTAGGTACAGTACAAGTGGGTCTGTTTCATTATACATCGTATTGTTTTCAGGTTGTGGAATATGCCACATAACTGCATTTTTCAAGCTCCTACCCAAGGTCATCCGTCTTAACACAATCAATACCTGACCTTGGTTGTAAGCTCTCGTCACGTCTGTTTATGGATTTTCTGCTTTAAGCATTCCCATTTACGAAATGTAAGCCTGATGTATCGATGATGCGACAACTGTCAAGTGCGGCGCCTATTGTTTGTCTTAGCTCTCTACCAGAACAATTGATCACAATGCCTCTTTTTTTTTTTTTACCAGTCGCGAACATGACAACTCCCGGAAATGTAAGCAAGAAAAAAAGGCATGTGGCGGAATAGAGGCTGAAGTGCCGCTGAAGACATTCAGCCATTTTCAGCGTAATTCCGTGCCACATCTTGGCAGCATGTGAAAAGAGTAATTGGGGAGTTAATCCACGCGATGCTGCTGCTCTATATTTGTCCGTATCTCTAATCCACTTTTTTTTCCCTGAGCTGGTGAACACTTCCCCCCTCAGCATAAACGACAGAGAGAAAGACAGAGAACACACTCACGGTCCTCCAGCTCGTTCTTTGAGAGCTCATCAAGAACTCAACCCCCCCCCAACACTCTAGTTGCAAGGGAGGGACGATGACTCACTTTAGCCCCCAGAATGCAATGTGAAAGAAGACACCCCCCCCCCCTCCTCCCACCCACTGCTGAGAAGATTCCACCTGTGAAGGTGGAGGCCGATCCCTCTGCATGGTTAGCTTCCCTTTGTTCGTGCGAAGTCGCTGAATAGTGCTCTGTTTGACGGGGGAGCTGTAAACTCCCCTGGAGCAGCTTTGTCCAACCGCCTCAGTCGACGTGAATAAGTTACGCGCTGAGCCGTCACACTTTGTGAACTATTCAGCATCAAATCAGGTTGCAAGGCATCACTATATTATGGCACATGTGTGTGTGTGTGTGTGTGTGGGGGGGGGGGGGTGCAGAGGGTGTGAAAATCATGTATTTGCATCAAGTGTATTAACATTATAAAGATGAACATCTAAATCTGTGCTTGGTAGGGAAATGAATGGAGATCATGCTCTTTATAATAACACCCAGCAGACGTATTGTCTCTAGAATTAGGGAAATGAATGTGTGGTCTGCAGTGGGAAGTGCATGTGGTTTGGTATTCGGGTGAAGAGCCTATCTCTGCCAGTGTTTGAAATATTGATGCGATGGTACAAGGAGGAAACACGAATCCAGTGTACTCATCCTGTTTGTGCCTCGTGTCAGTCTGAGGCCTGTCGGCCTGAAAAGGAGTCTTTGGATGCTAGAATGCAAGACTAAACCATGACCCAGTTCTCCCTGCCTGACACAGAAAACAACAGCAATTGCCCTGACACACACACACACACACACACACACACACACACACACACTCCTCTCTCTCTCTCTCTCTCTCTCTCTCTCTCTCTCTCTGGCTCACTCTCTCTCTCTCTCTCTCTCTCTCTCTCTCTCTCTCTGGCTCACTCTCATTTTTTATCTCTCTCTCAGTTAGTGTGTCTCAAATTCTCTCTCTCACACACACTCTCTCTATTCTCTCTATCTCACTCACTCTCTCTCTCTTTCTTTCTCTCTCTCTCTCTCTCACACACACACACACACACACATAAATACATTATCTCTCCCTCTCTCTCTTTCTGTTATACTGTATGGCTTACACAGATTCCAGAAATTCATCAGCAGGCTGGTATTTTTGGATGTTTGGAGCAGCAGAGTTGTGTGTGATTTAGCCATGACATTGAGGTTAATAGGAAGTCCTGTTTCTCTTCAGCATGTACACACACACGCACACACACACACACGCACACACACACACACACACACACACACACACACACACACACACACACAACAAACACACACACACACAAACACACACACACACACACACACTCATTCCAGAGGACAGATGTCTTGTGCTTAGCTGAGTCCATGAGTCACAAAATGATTGCCAAAAGGCTTTTCTCTGTGTTTGCATTTGTGTGTAGATGATATATGTGTATGTGACTTCAATCAAAGTATACATAATGTATGCATGATGTGTGCCTTTTTTTGCACTGTAGAGCTGCTGTTCTGTCTATGTATGAGAGGTCATGTTGGTGTTTTCTGTGTGTATGTGTTTACATTTGTGTGTGCATGGGGGACTTGTATGTGTGTGTGAGAGTGTTTATATATGTGTGTGTGTGTGTGTGTGTGTGTGTGTGTGTGTGTGTGTGTGTGTGTGTGTGTGTGTGTGTGTGTGTGTGTCCACCCCAGCCTGAAACTGCCAGAGCCGCAGATGAGGTGGAGCCTGGAATGCGGCCAAGGTAGTCTCAGCTTTGCTGTTGCTCTTAAAGCGGGCTGAGGCAAGATACATAAACAATACCCTCTCTGCCAAGGCCGGCACCCTGCAATATGCCAACCCGTGTTCCACTGAATCTCACCACACGGCTACACCTTATCCCTCCCATCACATGAGCTCTCCCCTTAACTACTGTAGCTGGATGAGACAGTCACAGTCGTCATTGAGTGTACAGTGCAATCAGTGCATACGTTTGTTATTGCCTGTGTCTGTGTGTGTGTGTCCATGAATATGAGTAAGGGTCTTAAAATAAAGTAATTTCATTGTATTCTAGAAATGTCTCTGATTATGTGAAAAAAGTGAGCTTACAGCTCTACAGCCCATTTGTTTTTCATACCCCATTGTTTGTGCACTGATTCTATTTCCAAGTGTGATAGTGGGACTGAAACAGGAAGCTGACCCACTCCACTCCATGTATGCCATACCATGAGCTGCCGTGGTTACCTCACCATTTCGAGTCCACCTGCTGGCACCCTGCTGTGCGACGGCACTCTGAAACATCCATTAGCTGCAGAAGAACACAATGAGAGTGATTAGCGGGGTGGAGATAGGAGCTTTTTGTATAACAGCGCAAGTTCTGCGCTGGCTTCTTGGAGAAGTTCTGCTTTTAAAGTGCACGAATAACCTCTCTAGGGCCACCCATGATCGGCCTTCAAGTCTGCCTTAGAGACCGAAGATACTCGTGTCTGTTTATTGTAACAGAATATGGTGGCCCACTCGTGAGACGGCTGGACAAAAATGTCAATGTTTGACATTACAATGTTTTGTATTAAATGTATCCATTCAATTTCCACCAAATTCTAAACCATGAGATTAATCGGGATGTTTGAAGTATCCAGGGTCAGATATCTGTTTTATCTGGCCAGAGGGAACAAGTGAAAAAACTCCATGTGTCATCACAGTGGAATGAAGCATTCATTCAGTAAATGGGCTTTTTTCTTTCCTTTTAGTTTTTTCTTCATTCCTGCCCTTCCCCTTCCCCTTCCCCTTCCCCTTCCCTCTCCTCTCCGTTCTCCTTCTCTCTTCTCCTCCTCTAAGGCCTCCTACTTCCTACGGCACTTCTCTTCTCCTTCCTCTCTTCTTTCACTCCACTTCCTCTTGTCCTGGCCCACCCAAACATCTCCTCCTCTTTCATCGCGTCTCCTTTTCTCTCCCTTACAAGCCCATTTTTATTCTCCACAGGTCACTTATGCTCAGCAGGCATCCTCTGTCTTCCAAACATCTTTCCTTAGATGTGCAGTCACCTGCTGTCCTCTCTCCCCATTCCTTCTCCTCTCCTCATATCCCCTCTTCTCTTGCATCTCCTTCCTTGTTACATCTCCAATTCTATCCCCTCCTCTTTTGTTCTCTCTCTCCTTTCTTATCCTCTCTTGTCCTCTCTTCTCTGTTTGTGTGGAAGACTCCTCTGCCAGCCCGTGATTTATTATGCCCTGTTCTCCCCCAAAGGAGATCAGATGCCTGGTATCCCCTCCAGGCCCTGTGGCAGGTTTATAAACCCATAAAGATGCCTGTCTTAATCCCCCCCCACCCCCAGCCCCACCCGCGCCAACCTCCACAGGCTCCGTCAGTGCCAGCTGCCAGAGCTGTGTCTGAATTACTCACCAACACAAGATGGATGCACAATGCGTTAATTGTTTTATTAAGCGTTTTACAGTGTTTAATTTGGGTGTGTATTAGCCTGACGATGTCATACTCATAATTCTAGTCAGAATATGAGTCTGATACCACTCCATTGGGCTGTGATTATGGGGCGTGTTTCAACCGAACCAGGAGAAAAAATGCCTCTTCGCTCAATTGGTTACCTACAACCAATCAGAACAACGTAGTATGTGACCAGGGCCAGCTGATAAATTAAACTTTTACCGGATCCCGTAGGAAGGAAGGCAAAAACATCTTTTCGATTGAGAGAATGCCTTGATCGCGTTTCTCTGTTCCTCTTTCAAAATGAATGCACTGTCAATGTCTAAATGGACTTGAATCTATACATTTCAGCTCTCCAGCGGCAGCCATGTTTGTTCAAAACGAATTCAACCCGTGTGTTGATTACGTTACTGTTGATCATATGTCCATCATCGTATAAAGCCCGCCTTGACAATTTGATTGGTCCGGCAATTTCTCTCCGGAGATAATTTCTCCCCAACGGAGCGACACCAGACCGAACTTCCCGACTTCAAATGTTGTGGGCGGGGCTAAGTTCGGTCTGGTATCCAGGCTAGGTGTGTATAGTACTCCAGTCGAATCCTGTTGTTTTTCAATGGGAGTATTACATACACTTGACCAGATATCTGCCATTATTAGTTATAAGTGTTAGGTTTGATGGATACAATACTGTGATTGGAAACTGATAAATGGATTGTTTACCATTAGCTTACTATCACAAATGAATATCCTTTTGATATTCTATACTGATATCCTAACCTTTATTCTGTTTCTCTTTAATCAATACATGTCTGGAAACCAGGGGACATGGCCAGGGTGCACAAGCGTGATAAGCTTGCAGCTAGCCGATAAGAGTGCTTTTTCATCTATTTACTTTTGTTCCGCTCACTTTTCAACGCCGCCTTTGCCTTTCGCTCATCTCTGTAATGGTTCTTTTCATTCAGCGTGGCCTTGCCGAGACTGAATGCCCCAAGTGTGTTTTCTGCCGTGCCCACTGCCCCCTTTTTTCTCCGTGACAATCCCACCTCCACCGCAAAGTGCACCAGTAATCTGGTTAGTCGCATCCCGCAGCCGTTGTTGTCCGGTGGCTTATAAATCCCAAAGTAATTTAGACTTTAAAGGAGAGGAGGTGGCTTTGCATCGGCTTGACTGGCTGCCACATGGAATTTCACGCTGACGCATTATTGTGTTTTTTTTTTCCTTCCCTGCCCCGGTAGGCCAACGTTGTTAGATTAAACTCAATTTCCTTGAGGATGCGCTCCGGGAGCGCATTTCCCGCCGATACACACCATGCATCATCAAAGGGGTGTGAACGTCAGAGAACCCACCTCTGCATTGCACTTAATCTGACACTAATGCTCGTTAAAATTCTTGCGACCTTTTAGTCCAAGCAGCGTGAAAGCCTCAAGAAAGCTTATATGTATTTTCTTCTATACGTTTGCATTATGGAGCTTTTGAGCTGTGTGCACGTGAGTTATGTATAGAAGTCTTTAGAGGGATTTTTTCGGTGGTGGCACAGGATGTTCTCTACTTGCTGCCTGATACATCCGTCCCATCTCCAGTACCCCCCCCCCCCCCCGGAGGCAAACTACTCACAGCATTCTACATGACAAGGCATTTTGGCTGAGGCAAAAAGGTACAACAAACAAGGATTTCCTCCTTGAGTTGGCGGATGTGTTGACAGTAGAGAGGTTTTTTTTTAGTCAACATCAAAAGATACCAAGCTGAAATCATCCGGAGAGGATGGTGTTATTCTTACCCCAACCACCTCCACCTCCCCCAACCTCTGTCTCCTTTTCACCCTTCCTAATGAGTCTGACAGTCGAGGAACTGATAACATCCAACGATAAGAGCACATAAAGGAAAGACCCCATTGATCTACAAAGCTGGCTTTGGCTCGGTGCCTGGTGGACCTCAGTGCTCGGCGCTGTGAGACCCACTCATCACGGCAGCCACAGTTCACCGTCAGCGCGGATAGGAGCAGGTCTGAGTTCACCTCCCCTGCGGCACAGCTGTGCTGCCGTCACCGTTGCACTGATAGAGCGCAATGCCCGTAACAACCCCTAATAAGAACTGCTGCTGGAATAGAGCAGGGGCTTAATCTGATCCAGAATCAGATGCTGTCTGAGCAGAAGGTCAGAGGTTCAGTTCTTAAGGAAATGTAATAACAGCCATAATGCAGATCTCTTGCTCTGTGCTCATTGTGTCTTATCATGCTCTTTACGACTCTTATTGTGCTAATAGTTACTCACCATATCGTATACTAGTTTCACCAAGTTAATAGCATCTTATCATTATATGTACAGTATACCACCATGTGCTAACAGTTTGTCACATATACATATTTCATATAGTAGACAGCCTTGACTGCACTATTAGTTTCTTAACCTATGCTACTTTTACCGTTCTGTTAACGTGATTCAGTACCTGCTAAATATAAATCTGGAAAGAATACTGTGGAGTGTAAAGAAGGGAAGCTAGAATAATACCTGCCCCCCCACACACACACACACACACCTCAAATCCACATCACGGATCTTTCATTTAGCTGAATAACGTGAGAAGATCTCTCAACTCATAAAAACTGTGAAAAAAGGATATCAACTCATCTCAGTGGAAAAAACCTTTCTGTGAGAGTGACTGTTAGATATTGGCGTTAATACAATAAATGGGGCGAGGGTTGGCATTCTGTGTGGAGCTGAATGAAATCGTCTGACTCATATCTGTCTCCACAGAGGGGAATAGAGGGGCACATTTCAGTGCTGCACAGTGAGGGAGGGAAGGGGGGGTGGTTGTTGTTGTTTGGTGGCTCCATCTGTGCTGAAAAAATTAACAGTTCTAACAATCATAACACTTATCTCCAGTCTAGACTATTGTTTCTTCTTGTTTCCTAATAGCTGTCTCACTAGGGTGTGGCGTGGTATGACCAGCGCTTTGCATAATGGCCTGGTGATGTTAGCAGACATCACCAGGCCTTTAACAAGTTCCACACAGACATGCTGCAGTGCTGGCAGTAGGGGCTGCCATTTGAATGCAGTGAAGTGGAGGGCAGAGAGAGAAGCGCATGTTCCAGAGGGTTCCCTGCCCTTATAAAGGGACATTACCCTCTGTGGGAAGAGTCATTTTCTGGAGCCAGATGTGCATATTACACGTTATATATCAAGTACAGTATGTCAAGAGACAACTGACTCATTTTGAAACCAGTTTAATGCATTGTGATGGAGCAGCTTAAAGTAGAAGCTCACAGTGGAACACTGTTTTCACTTGCAGGTGATGTTTCTCTGAGGAAAGAAGTGACTGGGGAAGAGCTAGACTGTTGTGGCGCGGCTCACACTTATTTGAGCGAGGCGCAAGCAGAAAAAATTTGAAGCGACCGGGTGTTCAAAGTTTAAAAAAAAGTTCAACTTTTGCACTCACATTGCCAGGTAGCTTGCTATTTAGCTAGGTATATCGAGTCAAGTCAAATAATTGGTAATGATTATTAGGTTAGGGAATACATTTGCCCCATTTAACATGACACTCAAATTTTGGAATACTAGCGACGTCCCTCGCGTTTTAGGGACAAAGAAAAGCCTCTTACTTTACTCTTGTCAAGACATAAGCTGGTGGGCCTCATGACAGATTGATGTTTTCACTCTACACGAACATGTTCCTTCTTAACAAATCCTTGCGTGGCCCTGTGGAGAAAAAAAACATTTATTACAACTATTTCCCAAAACTTCATTGAGGACCATTAACAGCCCCATCACCCCTACCTTTAAGAGAAATCCCCCCCCCCCAAAAAAAAAATTTATGATGAATTCAAGAACACTCTCCACAGGATAGGCTGATCTGGATGGGTTTATGCTGTTGATTGGGAGGTTTGGTTTATTCATCCCACATATCTGATACTGTAGCAGGTTGTTTTCTCTGTTGGTTTTACCATGGCTCAGCTCAGCTTTGCTGTGTGGCTGTTATACAGCACAAACACTGAGGTCCCACAGGGCAGAGGAAACTAATACACTGATCCTACAGCAGCTCAAACACTTCCTGCCTCATGTATGTCTCCCTCAATATCTCTGCCCTTTTGAACCTATATGATGAAACACAGAGGCATTCTCTCACACTCATCAAATTCCCTTCACCACTGACCACACAGAGAAAAACAAACAAAAAGAGAAATAAGCCCCACGGATGCATTTAAAAAAAATCTTGAGTGTTATAGGCAGGGGGTCATTGTTTGTTCACTATAGTTGCCAGGAGTCTGTCTGCAGATTATAGATTATGACTGCTTGATTTAAGCCAGCGAGACTCCAGATTAGCGTCGGAAAGCCCCCGCGTTGCGCAGTAGTAGGGCAGATAAAGCGTGTACGATTGGAATCAGATTACATTTGGCCTGATGAGAGAGAGAGAGAGCGGAGGTTCTCCTGGCACCGGGAGCGGACAACCAGGCGGGTGGGCGGGCAGGGGAGAGGAAAACAAAAGATGGAGTGATCACACTCTCTGCAGGCAGTGAAAAGCAAGTCTCCCCCCCCGCCTCCTTACACTTCCACCACCAGCACTACCACCACCGAAGCCATCTTTACAGGGGGCCAACATCCCCGTCCATATGGACAATTTATAGTCCTTATCTGTCTAAGCCTAACTCACCCTCCACCCACCACCCCCCCATCTCACACACCCCACACGCTCCCCTTCCTTAGTGTTCTTTTTCGAGCCAGTGGGATGTCATCTGTGTGCCCACTGCCCTATCTTATCGGAGCACGCACAATGAACACAAATGCTAACGAAGGTCAAACTCAGTCGCGTCAGTAGCCGGCGGTACACAGCAGTAGTGATAGCCTAGCCCAACCTACCCATGTAGGAGCACGCGCCACTGACACGAGAATAATGGCTGGAGTTTTTGGCCCCCAGCGCTCGCGCACCACAAGATGTCTGGATGAGCAGGGTCTGATAAATAGAAGTCTAGTTTTTCGCCTCAGCCGTGATAAGACCTTCACAGTCAGTGGTCTGAGCCCACCACAGGCCACTGCAGAGATGGAAGGGATCATACAGAAATAGATGGAGTTGTTCAATTGAGGAGAAAATGGCCCGTTCACCACTGGGCTCGGGTCTCTCGTCTTGGAGATTAAATGGCCACACATGTATGGATTTGTGTCTGTGTGTGTGTGTGTGTGTGTGTGTGTGTGTGTGTGTGTGTGTGTATGTGTGTGTTTGTGTGTATGTGTGCATTCATACGAGCAAGTGGATTTGGGTTTGTACTGTATATGTGTGTATGTGTTTGTGTGTACGTGTGTGTGTGTCTGTCCCAGAGGGTATAGGCTACAATTAATGTGTATCCATGCGTGTTTATACATAGGTCAGAGACTATGTTGTTACAGTAGCCTAGCTGCAGCCTGCTTCTTATCAGCGCGGCCCATGTGCACCGGCGTCCCACTCCACTGATCGAAGGCAGGATCAGCATCTGCACTCGGCTGCTCATGCCTGGGTCTGACAGAGAGACTCCAGCTCAGGGAACCATGGAGACCAGCCACTTGTCACCTTCTCATTTCCCAGGGCTTTGATCTGAGAGAGCACCCACTGGAGTGTACAACTGGAGCATACTCTATACACTCACACATGCCTTAGGCTCAAAGATATGTTACCCAAGCCTGTTCTTAAGTGGAAACTCAGAAGTGGAAGGGGATAAAGTTCTGTTTTTCGTACCTGTTGTGGTCAGGCTAAAAACGTATTGATGTGGACATTTCGCTAGCGATACATTGATTGTTTAGGTAGTATATTAGCTACAGGACCAGGGCTGGTGGAATTTGTTTTCGAAATGACTGACTGACTTTGACAATGACTTTGACTTTGACTGGCAATGACTGATCTTGCGTCGTGAGGAACTCACAGATCAACATCAATCAATACGACGACCGAAAAAGGGAACAAAACAGTAACAGAAAACAACTGTTTACTTGGCTTGAAGGGAAACTCAAGCTCCGAGATCCAGGCTGGGACTTAGGGTAGACCCTCAGAGGGGCTTTAACGCCCGAGTGACTGGTCATTAAGTGGAATGACAGCAGTGGGTCAGAAAGCCCTGTATTGACTTTAGACCTGCAGAGTAATTGATGTACTGTGTTTATGTGGCACATTGATGGGGATCGTTTGCCTTTCGCCGATGAGCTCAGCGTGGGTCGGCGAGTCCAGGAGGCCCCCTGACCCCTCTGCACCGCAACAGCAGATGGAGATTACGTTACAGCATGAGGTCGCGGCTCGCTCGCTCCTGTCCGACACGTGGCTACCGCTGTGCCGCGGACCTCCGTGGGGCGACCCACCGACTGCGCCGGTCTGGCAGCGTGCGGTGCGAAACGACAGATGACACACGGAGTTAGCCTATACAGACAGCTAGGGGGGGAGGGGGGCAGAGGTCGAATGCAGATCCTCTGGGACAAACAGGTACCGCAGCGGGAGGGGACGCAGACACAAGTCAAGAGAGAGAACAACAGAGAGAGAGAGAGCAGGATGAAGGGATGGAAGGGGAGAGACAGAGAGAGAACAACAAAGAGTGATAGAGGAATGGAGAAAGTAAGAGAGAGAGAGGAAGAGAACAAATAACAGAACGACCCAAAGACAGAGATAAGAAAGAACAAAGAAATTCAGAGCAGCTGGACTTTGGGAGGGAGACTTCAAAGCAAAGGGAGAAAGAATGCAAGGGAGAGTGTAGGGAATATGAATGTGCATCAGAAAGCATAAGCTGAGAGAGAGAGAAAGAGACAGAGAGAGAGAGAGAGAGAGAGAGAGAGAGAGAGAGAGAGAGAGAGAGAGAGAGAGAGTTAGAGATGGAGTAACTGGATGGAGATTTGGGCTCTGGTATTTGTCATCAGGCTAGGCCTCCAGTGGCAGCTGTGACAACATGACCAAGCATAAAAACACGCTGAGTTGAGGGCGCGCACACACAGGCACACACACACACACGTCAGCCGTATGGCCGCCTCCTTAAATTTACGAATGCCCAGGACACAGAAGTACCAACAGTATTTAATTATAAAAATAGTTTTATTTGTATAAAAGGTCGAAGATAATTTATATCTTTAAAAGCAGTCTTCCAATAATTTAAATGTCCACAAGGAAAATCCACTAGCGAGCTGACAGACAGATGGGGTCCAATTGTAGTCCAATAAAGGCTGAGATCTGTCCAGTGTGGATGGCTTGGTGTGTCGTCATGGGCGACGCCCCCCTCAAGACGATGGGCTTCTCCGGGGATTCCCAATGACGTCAGTCACGGCCTCTCGGAGCAGGCAGTCCATACACCACAATAAAAGAAATAGTTAAAACTCAGCCAATGCAATACACAGCGCAATGGGGTTTAGATGGAACAAATACTTCCCTTCACGCTGGGTATCGTGAGCGTTGGAATATTCGCCACGTTGGCTTCTCTTGGTTCCGACTTCTGTCATTGGAATCCTTTCGGTCCCAATCCGGAAATGGCCACCAGCAGACCTCGGATAGTCAGGCAAAGGATCAACGTACCGCAGGCCACGTACACAGTAATAATGACATATAAAAGTAGGAGGCAAAGCTTACGTTCCTTTGCTCAGGAATTGTGAGCATTGATTATTCCAATACAGCTCTCCGTGATGATAGCGTGTTCTGGGCTGCTTCCATCCGTTGCAGCCCAATTCCTTCCTTCCTTCCTTCCTTCCTTCCTTCCGTCCTTCCGTCCGTCCGTCCGTCCGTCCGTCCGTCCGTTCGTTCGTTCGTCCGTTCGTTAGTCTCGGTTTCGCTGTCCCCACCGGGCCTCCAGTAATCCAGCAGCTCCCTGTTTATATACCCCACCTCCTTGCCCTCGCTCCCGTCGATAGGTAGGTTACTAATGGTCCAGGTATGTGTCCAGGTTCAAGCAATGAAGCAATCAGTGAGCCCCGAGGGGAAGTCTGTGTGGTGAACAGTGTTCTATGCAATTTCACACGGTGCACATTAATGGAGGATCACAATACACACAGTGAATACAAAAAAGGTGATACATTTCATAAGCACTCAAAAAGGCACAGCACACAATAATCACAGCAAGCTAGATACACACTAAACCATTCACCTAGTCCCAATAGGCTGACACACACACACACACAAACATCAAGAGAGAGAAAACTTAACTTGCCTAAACTCAACTAAAACTAAAAACTTAGACACAATAACAGTGACACGCTGTCACTTTCACATGTGCCCACGTGCACACTCAGAAAAAACCTACTCATAATCACAAGGAAAGAGCCTGCTCTCAAATCCAGTCTTGTTTGGGCTTTATGTCTACCTCTATCTAATTTCATTTTGTCTCATCGTTTGTATGCTGAAGTGCCACAAAGCACGACCAAGAGACACAGTCCCACTATTGTCTACGAATCCATATGAGAGGTAAACTCAAGAGCGAATCCCCAAAATATGGCAAACAGAACAAAAACAGAATTATTAGGCTTATGAAGGTGGATTTTCTAAAGCCGTGCATGCGAGTGGATGTGGACTTTTCCTTTCTCTCTTTTTCTTTCTCTCTTTTTCCCAAGCAAGTGTATCCTGTGTGGATTTAAAAAAAAACTCTTTTGCCTCGGAGGGCTTTGGCTTTAGTAACACAGATAGCAGGGAGGATGGGCTCCTGTGCCTGCGGGCCCAGATTGTGTTTGTTTAAGTGAGAGAGAGAGAGAGGGAGGGGGTTGCTGGAGACTAGGGGGAACTCTTCTTCCTCTTCTTCCTCTGCCTCCCAAAGACCCAACTAACCCCAAGCCTCTGTCCCAATTTCCCCTCTCAGGCTGATACAAGAAAAAGAAAAAAAAGAACACCCACACTGTCGTCAAGATTTAGAGGTCCCAAACTTTTTTTGGTCACAAATCCCAGCACACTGAGCGGGCACTTTTTTTTTTCTTTTTCATGCACACTCAGACGTCCCCACTATTCCTCTAGTCCTTTCTTTTCATTCTTTCTGGGAATGAGCTGATTCGCACAGCGAAAAGAGGCGCGTGCTTATGACAGCCCAGCCCAGAGGGACAAGTCAGGGGAAAGGTGGTTGGCTGTATGTCATGTGAATGTGGATGTGGTACACATGAGGCAACTGTGGGTGATAGCGGGGGTCTCTCCAAAGCCCTCGGCTGGTGAATATGGCTTGTAGAAGTTTGCATAACTTGAACTCAGCAGGTTTTAGGGGCATATGCTGGGGTAGTACACTGTCCATGGTTATGGAGCAGGGCACTTTATTCTGCAGATCAATTAGTCAGCAGCGCGATACCGCCCTTGCCCTTTGGCGACCCTGAAGAGAATTTATAAGGCAGACGAGCAGGCGTTTCGATTGACTCGACCTCAAGGTTGTCAGGGTCACAGCGACACCAATCTATCTGGAAAGGTTGAGGGAAGAGTGTGTGTGTGTGTGTGTGAGTTTGTGTTTGCGTGTGTCTCTGTGTGTGTGTGTGTGTGTGTGTGTGTGTGTGTGTGTGTGTGAGTGTGTGTGTGTGTGTCTGTGTGCGTGTGTATTCATTTGTTTGTTGATGTCTGTGAGTCTGTGTTTGTCTGTATATGTGTGTATTTGTTTGTGTGTGTGTGTGTGTGTGTGTGTGTG
The DNA here is from genome assembly GCF_900700415.2 of Clupea harengus. NCBI lineage: Eukaryota > Metazoa > Chordata > Actinopteri > Clupeiformes > Clupeidae > Clupea > Clupea harengus. The sequence continues at coordinate 19,359,694 of NC_045167.1, read as the reverse complement.
TGTGTGTGTGTGTGTGTGTGTGTGTGGTGAAGTGACTGTCATGATTCAGTTCCCTACTCGTGGCCAGCGAGAGGGGCCGGCTCTTGACTCTTGGGATTGCTGTCAAGGCCCCCACTGTCACTCTAATCTGCCTGAGGAAATTTAGGACATAATTGCTTCCAGCCCTCACTGCCCCTCCTGTCTCCACTCCCATTAGCTTAAGTCAGACGCTTAATAAAATAATACAGCGCTGATAGTCATGACGGGAGAGGAGTGCCGCCGTTTATAGGCTCCTGTCTCCTTTGGAGCCTGAAGGAGCCTGGGACTGAAAGAGAGAGAGAGAGAGAGAGAGAGAGAGAGAGAGAGAGACAGATGGACAGAGAGCGAAGAGGTGCTGCCACATGGCTGGTAAAGGGGGGATTAATGGGCAGCCATTGGGTTCAGTAATTGAAGAGGGCGAGGAAGAGGTAGAACCTCCAGAGGCGTTCCTCAGCCCTCGATCAGGCGACTTAACGCCGTCGCCGCCACCGCCGCCACAACCAGCCCCAATTCCACGATTCACTTGCTCGCCCTCAGAGATAGTTTGCCGCTCCGCCTGTGGAGTGTAGGGCCTTCAAGGCCTTTAAGTGACCTTGCTGCGCCTTAAGTAGTCAGTTTCATCTCCTACTCCTGTAGTCGCTCACGTAAGGTTCTAACAACATCAAGGCCATGGGTTTGATGCCCAGAGAGCACATGTGTCAAACTGATGTAGGGTCTGTGACTTTGGATATACAGGAAGTGTCTGCTAAATGAGTTAGAGAATAGGAGAGGCACTGGCACCCAATCTATCATGTTGTTGTTGGTGTCATAATAGGGAAACAAACCAAGCCAAGCCAAGCCAAGCCAAGCCAAGCCAAACCAAATTATTATTATTTCAGTCATAGGACATAAAGAACGACTTCACATGTGAGGGAAATGGCCGTCACTGGGAGAACCCTCTCATCTCCTGTCTTCGACATGGTGAGGTGTGTAGCCACATGCTAACATGTAAGTGAGGCAGAGAAGGCTGCACATCCCAGAGGCTCAGCAGGAGCAAGAGTGACAGTGAAAACATCCCTTTTTATTCAGTTTGGTAGTCAGTGTCAGTCAGTCAGAGAATGGAGAGGTTGTGAACTAAGGTGGCGGGGTGATGTGGGAGAGGAGGGGAGGGGGGGGGGGGGGGGGCAGTAAGAGATCGTGCACAGGACACCTGTCAGCTGTGAAGCAACACTGTTTGGTGTCTGCAACTTTACACCTCCCTTTTCCCTTCTCAAGTGCATATCTTCCCATCAATTCAGCTCAACCGTGCCTCATCTGGCTGGCAAACACACTCAGACACACACACACACACAAGCACACTCAGACACACACACAACATTTCATGGTTCACACAGACTCTCTCACAAATCCTCACATACACACACACAAGCGCGCGCACACACACATACACACACACACACACACACACACACACACACACACACACACACACACACACACACACAAAATGTCATGGTTCACACAGACTCTCTCACAAATCCTCACATACACACACACACACACACACACACACTCACAGACAGACACACACAGACACACACAGACACACACAGACACACACAGACACACACACACACACACACACACACACACACACACACACGTCTTCCTTCAGCCTTGGCTACCAAAGCCCTGGAGGAGCGGGCCATGCCACTCGGAGAGAATGAGTTAGTGCCCACATGAGGAAGAACTCCTGTCTCTTCCTCTCCTCCCTCCCTCCCTCCCTCCATTCTCTCTCTCTCTCTCTCTCTCTCATCCTTTTTCTTTTCCTTCTCCCCTGTCACCTCTTTCTTTCTGCTGTGCCCTCCACATCTCTGTCCCACCTCTTTCATTTATTCCCTCTCTCTGTCTTTCTCTCGCTTTACTTCATCCTTCTCTCCACCTTCTAAAAGTGCATTAATATTTCCATTAAAGGACCCCCAGGCACAGTGGCTGCTGCCGAACGGCAGAAGACGTGACAGCTTAGCACCCGGGCAGGGGGTGGAGAGAGAGCCATCCCGACCCCTGCCCTTCATGCTGTTCATACCTCATCCATATGGTGTGTGAGTGTGTGTGTGTGTGTGTGTAAGAGAGAGAGAGGGAGAGAGAGAGAGAGGGAGAAGGAAGTGAGTGTTTGTGTATGTGTGTGTGTGTGTGAGAGAGAGAGAGAGATGGAGAGGGAGAGAGAGAGAGAGAGGGAGAAGGAAGTGAGTGTTTGTGTATGTGTGTGTGTGAGAGAGAGAGAGAGAGAGAGAGAGAGGGTGGGAGGGAGAGGGGAATGTGTGTGTGTGTGTTTATGTGTATGTATGATGGGCAATAAAAATGTGTTTTATGTATTTCCTCTGGCCACATCTGTGTGTGTGTGTGTGTGTGTGTGTGTGTATGAGAGAGAGAAAGAGGGAGGGGAGAGTGTTTGTGTTTATGTATGTTTCTCTGTATGTATGTATGTATGTATGTGTGTGTGTGTGTGTGTGTGCATGTGCATGTATGTCTTTAGAAATAGATTTCCACATCTATGTGTCTAGGGGATATATGATGTTTTTCAGTGTGTGTTGGTATAAGAATGTGACCGTGTGTTATGTATGAGGATGGATGTATGTGTGAATATTTCCCATTGTCCTGCTGTTCTCTCCATATTTCATTGCACAAATCTTCGAGTTTTCTCACAGTACCCTTGCTTCAGACTATGACAAATTAACAACATTAACAACCAACTGGTGAAACAGGCGAAAGAGACTGAGAGAGCTCAGTGAGTTTGGGGACTAAGTGGATGTTTGAGGCGGCTCTGTGAAATGTGAGTGAAAAGAAGGCTACCTAAGAGGACACATTCACTGGCAGACACGTGTCCTAGAAATAGGTAGTTTTCCCTGTGTTTTGATAAGCCACGATTAAAGCTTTTCAAGTGATGACTTAAAGGGACAGTTTGTATTGTTTAGTGGCATCTAGTGGCAAGGTTGCTGAATTGCAACAAGCTTGATACCCTTAAAAACGTGTGCGAATACCTACGATGGCTGTCAAATACCCTAACAACTTGAAAAGCCAGTGTTTTGGTTTGTCCATTCTGGGAACCATTCTGTAGAAACATGGTGGTGCAACATGGCGGACTCCGTGGAAGAGGACCCGCTCCCTATGTAGATACGAAGGGCTCATTCTAAACTACATATTGTACCTTTAAGTCACTCACACTGACGTCATTGGGTATGGTCCCAATGTTCCAAACGTTCTAAGCAAGAGATCTGTTGGTTATGAGATAACCTGTCCAACACTCCAACCTCATGTGTAAAACCACCTTCACATTATTGTGTAGTTTCAGCTCAGATTTTTGCAAGCCGCCCCAAGGATCCGTAATGGACCATGGAAATGTTGTTTTTTTCTACTTGAGAGCTGTTAGATGTGCTGTTAGATGTGCTGATATTAGCAGATAATGCAAAATTTGAAATAATTGTTTACACCATAACCATAGCAACGCTATCTTCCGGTAGGACTGTCGGATTGGATTTGTCGGACAAGTTTGCACCTCTGTCGGACTTGGATTTGTTTGCATAGCACTCGAATGGGCCCATTTGCATGCGGTTTGTGATCTCACGTAGGAAATGCATGACGTCTGGTCATTTTAGAGTGAAAACTACGCAACAATGTAAAGACGGCTTAACGTTAAACGTTAAAGATGCAGTCCACAATTCTGGTGAAAGGTTGTAATATTTGAACTGAACAGCCAGTCAAATTACACCCCTCCTTTCCATGCTCCTGAAGTATCATGCTGATTGGCTGGAATTGTTATGTCACTGTACCTTTAACTCTTCTTCCAAGTAGCCCTTACTGTACAGGCTCTGAGCCCTGCACAAATGCAGAAAACATGACGAATTTCAGCATCATTTTTAACCAATGTAAGAGTATGACATCATGCTGTTTTTTAAATTGACAGTCATTGGTTAGGTGCCTCCCCTCTCTCTCTCATTCCTCTCTCTCTCTTCCCATCCCTCTGTGAGACACACACGCACACACACATACACACTCACATGCAAGCATCCCCTCAATCCTAGACATATACACACACAGACACACACACTCACAGACACAAACACACACTCCTTTCCCATTCATTTTCCCTCTGCCAGCTCACCATGGTAATTTACAGCCTACTCACCCTGGCCCTGCATCATCCCTGACCCCCACCTGAACCCACCTTCGCCCAGCTAGGAGTTGACTTATGAGGGTTTTTTTTGTCAGGATGTGGCATGGGACTGAACCCACAGGCCCCCTTCATGATTAGACATGATTATAACGAGCAGAACCTCCCACCCCCAATGTGCATGTCTGCCAACACGCCACTGTGCGTGTGTGTGTGATGTACGCTGTTAGTCAGTCATAGTATAGAGAGGACGGCAGAGCAGAATAGACCACAGGTACGAAAGCATTACGAATGTGAAAGACAGCACATGGGAAACTAATTAACCTCCCCTCGGATGGGCCTAAGACATGCTGTCACAAGCAACGGGTATAATCTTTTTTATATATATATATTTTTTTTTTTGGAGAATTTTTGAGAATTTTTCAAACATCGTCAGAAGACAGCAGACAATTGTGCTTCCAGAAGTCACTTATCTTGCGTTGCCATCCTGTAGCAATTCTAACGGCCTGAAGGGGAGCAGTGAAGATGGGGACAGACTCTCTGACACTGACATTGCTCAAGTCTGTTCTTCAATTGCCCACAAGCTCAACTAGTTCCTGTGGAGTGGCAGTACACATATAGGCTTCCGATAATATTTCATTGACTTCTCTCTCCCCTTTCTTTCTTTCTTTCTCTCTCTCTCTCTCTTTCACTCTCCTGCTTTGTCTCTCAATTCATCTGGGTTCCTTTAAGCCTTCACAGCCACATTTCCGCTCCTAAAGGAACAGACCCTTCATTTCCATTCGCTAATCCAAAGCAGTCATTAGAGAGCCCTCACTCTCTTCTCTCTCTCTCATCCTCTTCCTCGCTCTCAGTCTCTCTCATCCTCTTCCTCTCTCTAAATCTCACTCTCTTCTCTCTCTCAGTCTCTGTCATCCTCTTCCTCTCTGTCTCTCTCTCCCTTTTCCTCTCTCTAAGTATCTCACTCTCTTCTCTCTCTCTCTCTCTCAGTCTCTGTCATCCTCTTCCTCTTTCTCAGTCTCTCTCATCTTCATCCTCTTCCTCTCTCAGTCTATCACTCTGTTCTTTCTCTCTCTCTCAGCCTCTGTCTCCCTTTTCCTCTCTCTAAGTCTCTCTCTCTCTCTCAGTCTCTGTCATCCTCGTCCTCTCTCTCAATCTCTGTCATCCTCTTCCTCTCTCTCAGTTTCTCACTCTCTTCTCTCTCTCTCTCACTGTTCTCTCTCTCTCAGTCTCTCTCATCCTCTTTCTCTCTCTCAGTCTCTCACCCTCTCCCTCTCTCTTTTTCTCACTCCCTTTCCTGTGGCAGCTTAACTTAGCTTAGGCTGATGTTGTGTATGCAAATCCACTGCCTTGTGTGGCTGCTTTGGTTTCGTTCCAGTTGACAGCAGTGTTCTCCCCCTTTAACCAGTCCCCTGCCACACACACACACACACACACACACACACACACACACACACACACACACACACACACACACACACACACACAATAAGCCTCTTCAATGTCCCTGAATAGCAAAGGGTGAGGACTCTTCTGCCCCCAACCTCCCTCCCCCCCACTTCCTTTGCCCTACCATTCCCAGCCACCAATCACAGCAGGGCAGGGCAGAGAAGACAGGTCTGGATTACTCTGCCACTTGTGCAGCAGCCGGATAGAGCCATGCGTTGTAATTTAAAGACCATTGCTGAACATACATCAGCAGATTAAAGGCCCACTTTGACTGTGTGCACCAACAATGCCGACCACACACACACACACACACACACACACACACAGACACACACACACACAGTATCGCACACACACACACACACCTCATTCTTCCACACTGTCCTCTAGCTCACTGTTTGTGATGACACCGTGGAAACGCCGGATGAGGGATGGGATGCCATGGCCGTCAGGGCAGATTGATGGGCACCTCCGCTTTGGTGTCTCTGATTGGCTGACTGCTCAGAGCAGTGATGAGAGGACAACCAAAGTGGGGAGAGAGAGAGAGAGAGAGATAGAGAGAGAAAGAAAGAAAGAAAGAAAGAAAGAGAGAGAGAGAGAAAGAAAGAAAGAGAGAGACATCCTCTGTTGAGTCACAGTTCCATACAGTCGTGCCTGTCCCTAGTGTATTTCACACACAGTCATCTCTGCTTTAGCATATTCCCCCGAGCAGGTCGTGTTTGCTGAGGAGTTGAACGCTATGCGTGCTAAAAGACTTCCACAGACAGTGCGTAGGCCTCTCACAGCTGTAGTTGTCCCAGGCTCTGGAGCTCTGTTTGCTGCTCGTCCCGCTCTGGGACTCTCTGGTGGATGTGACTAGCAGCACCTGTTAAAGAAGTGTTTTGCCGGCCCGATCTGCCCCTGCTAATCCTCTTCACAGCTGTCCTCAGGGCCTGTGCAATGACACTGTCACATCTCCTCCCTCAGCTTTCCAGAGAGGTGTGAGAGAGAGAGAGAGAGAGAGAAAGAGAGAGAGGAATAGAGTGGGAGAGGAAAAGAGATGATGGGCAAAAGAAGAGAGAGAGAGGGACATTAAGGAGAGAGAAAGAAAGAGGGTGGGTAGACTGAGAGAGACACACTAGCCACACTCTCAGGATGGGAAACATGCGGCAGGTTAAGTGTGTCTCATGCTGTGTCCTGTGGGTGAGAGTGAGCTGTTTGCCTGTCGAAACACGAGCCGCTTTAATGATGTAACGCACGAGGCTCCGGCACAGGCTGACTGATTGGCTGTCACCAGGCCCCGCTGTTGCCACCGCCGCTGTTCGCGCCGGAGTGTTGCACAACACCATTAAACCGCTCAACCTCCGCGTTTGATTAAAAGAAAAGTTATTAATTCCTCACAGGAGGGCTGGGGGAACATGGAGAATATTCTAGAAACATCATCACCAAGCACTGTTTCGATTTCCCCCAGATCATTGTGTGTGTGTATTCCAGTTCCAGTTATCCTTGTACACCTCTATTTGAATGTTTTGAGTGTTGAATGCTTTTGTGTATTTTGTGTAAACTTGACTTGACTGAAAGCCTGTGGTCCACTATTATCAGACTCGTACATTTATTGGACAAAATGGCTGCCGGTGCTCTAATATGCTGCTCTACCCTGTGATGTACTCTGATGGTCTCACTGGTGCTGCACCCCTCACCACCATGTTGGGGACTAAGGGTTTCATTGTCTACCTCTCCAGCCCTCCGTCTCTATTGTAAGTTGAAGCGGCAGCGTTTACTTCCTAGCTCATTCTCAACCCTCCTGTGGCTCTTATTGATCTGGAAGAAGCTGGTGGATGTGTTGGTATACAGTGCAGTGGAGGGAAGAGTAAGGACCACCATTTCCTGTCTTTCCCACATACACTATTCTTCATACAGATGTTGTATCCAAAAAGCTTTCCATTATTTTACATTTTATTATTCATTGTGTACCTTTCCTCCTGGGAAACTAAAGTAAATCATTGCTATTATTTCCCCTCAGACAGGGAACCTTACATGAAAGCCACCGTGTCGCTCCGTTAAGTAATTACCACCTTTATTACAGTCGTCATCAACATTCTGCCAAATCAATGGGTGACACTACTGTTAGAAGAGACATTTGAATTGACTTCAGACATGACTTGAAAATAAGACACAGAAGAAAGGGCCTCTATAGACGGTTTTGTTGTTTGTCTAAAATCCCATGCAAGGTCCTGTGCTAGGTGATGTTTATAGGGTGACACCGTCTTGTAGCAAGGGCGCGACAGTCTTGTCATTCTCCCCCCCCCCCACACACACACACGCACGGTCACTCCCAACGCTTGTGATAGACAAACACTAACGGCGTATCGCCGTGGCAATTCTTTGCCAATGCTCGCCGTCCTGTCACTCTACCCCCTCTGAGAGTCTTTCTGTCGGTGTGGACTGACATGTGCCTTGCCCTTCTGGTAAACACAAACATACCCGCCCACTCATGCCAAACAATGTGCCCTGATTGGCACATCACTCTGGATTGACTCATCGTCCGTCCACTTGGGAGCTGACAGCGGCTGTCGGTCAGTCGTCGCTGCCCAGCCCTCTAATCCCCCAATGCCCTCAGCTGCCCCGGTTGGCAGCTCATCTGCCTCTGCTCTGAATTGCCCGAGGGGTGGGAGGGCGGGGGGGGGGGGTGCAGAGCGGTCCCTAGTTTTGGGTGGTGAGAGTGTGATCGTTAGTTGTGTGTGTGTGTGTGTGTGTGTGTGTGAGTGTGAAAGATACAGCGGGAGGGAATGTGTGTTGGAGACAGATGGAAGGAATATATGAGACCTGGAAAGAGGAACAGACAAGAATGTGAGATAATGAGAAGTAAAAACAAGGGAAAATACACAAAGAGGATGAACACACACACACACACACACACACACACACACAGTAGCACACAGACAGTAGCATACAGTGGCTTGTGATGTGAGGTCACACGACACACACTCCGCAGACTCCCTAAATTAAAGCTCAATAGCCCCATCAGCCAGTCCAGACAGCTATTCTGTCTGACACAGGGGAGATCCACAGTGGTGGTGGGGGGGTTGTGGTTGGTAGGGTGTCTAATAGCTCTCTGGAACCCCAACTGGGAGTCCCTCCACCTTAACTCCCAACCAAAACCTCAAACCATGCCCTATGGGTCGTGTCGAATAACAACCACATAGCTATTTTAATAAATTATGTGGTATCCTGCCTGCGTGTAGTTACAGCATATGCCCAGGTGCATAGCAGCCTAATTTAGAATCCCGAGAGTGTGTATCCGCTACGTGTCTTCTTCCAGACAGCCGAACAATGCTGGGCGTAATCAGCTGGGAGGGGAAGTCTTGTGGAAAAGCACGTCTTATCAGTACGAGATGTTGCAATTCAGCAGTTCAGAAGAAAGAGGGAGGGGGCGGAGAGGACAAAAAATTCTTCCTCTGGAGCTCTTTGTTTTTCTTGCATTCTTTCAATCATGGTGGTGGTGGGAAATGTAATTAAAAGGAAATGGTGGCACAAGCCAGAACAGTGCAGGCTAATAAATAACAGAAGGAGACACACACACACATACACACACACACACACACACACACACACACACACACACACAGACAACACAGTGTGGTGTCTGTCAAAACCTGATACAGTACAAAAAAGAAAGTCTTTATTATCCAGCAAATGCAAGAGCTTACTGCTCCTAATCAGCAAGAGGGGAGGAGAAGCCGTCATCGTTTAGCGGGCGCCAGTTGATCTGTATTATCGTTTCCCATTCACCGCACCCATATGAGGCACCACACCATTCTTTCAGTTTCATCCCGTGCTACTTCATTTGTTTGTTTGTTTGTTTGCTTGCCTCAGTGTTATTGCTGTTGTCGTCGCGGCAGTGCCGTCGGGCTGGTTTGAGAGACAGGCCGAGGCACTGTAGACCTCTCAGAAACTGTAACTTTGTCCCCACTGGGTGATATGCTGAGCCTGCTCATCTCATAGCAAAGTCGGCATAAAGGTTCAGAGCGGAGCTATCGCATTGCACGCTTCTGATTTATTAATACGAACAAGTGGTGTTTGTGTCGACAGTGTAAACACAAGCCAGCCATGTTCAGGTGGAGCGCTGTGTTTTTGTTTTGTTTTTTCAGTTTTTTTGTCTTTCGTTGCCAACGGTACCTGCTGGTCACTCGCCTCCTCTGGTGGTACAGGTGCACCTGTTTGGGCATATGTTGTTCTAATGTGGCACTGAGACCAAGGGCGGACAACAGGAAGAACGACATGAAAGGCCCAGCGCTTTTCGGGAAGTGCTGAAGTGCTTACCATGCAAAGCTGTCACGCAGGGCTGCCAATTAGGGCTGGGAGCAGGCGGTCTCCGACGCACAAGCTCATCCTGGTCACGTGTCGACCTCGTGACAAAACAAGGTATTCCCGGGTCGGTAAAAAACGCTTTGTGATTCAGTTGAATCTCATTTACATACTGATTATTGGCTATCCAATTATTGTCTAACTCAATTAGGCCACTGTAATAGAACCTATAATAACCTGTTTGTGGATGGACACTAATTCAATTTTCTGTGTAGAGAATCTCTTCCAAGCTCAAGGCCAGGATTAGGACACTAGGCCAGTGGGGTGGCGAAGACCTATTTCAGTTCTCGAAGTCCCATTTGACTCAATCCCCTTCGGCTCGAAAGAGGCTCCGGGTCGTGCAAGACTAGATTTTCATTCCTGGTGCGCTAGAATATTCCTTTTTGAAAGTCAGCCTTTGACATGTGAATGTGCAGCGTTTTTGTCACCTCACCAGGTGAGCATTACAATGCAAATGAGGGGTCCTGGGAACAGGTGCAGTTGCTGCTTTCCCATTAGGCTTAAGGAACTATTTCTCTCTTTCTCTCTCTATCCCTCTATCCTCCGTCTGCTCTCAACACCGTCCCCCGCCCTCGAGCTGACACCCCCCCACCCCACCCCCCATTGCTACAGCTAATCACTATCATGTACCACATTAGCATAGGATTGTATTTTTAGCGAAGTGAGATAAAGTAAGGTGTGTCATCGACGGGCACGACTCGGGGAGTGTCACGAGGTACACTCGTGGGGTTGAGCATCTGCGACTCGCTAGGCAGTGTTAACTTAGAGGTGAGAGACTTTGCTGCCGAACGAACCGGGAGAAAGGGCTTTGAGCGTCTGCTGATGAGCTATACATGAAAACGAAGGGGAAATAAAGTCTGATAATCTGGCAGTGAAGGCAATAGTTGCTCATGCAACCAGGCAAGATGCTCTCTTTGTCTACGGGATTACAAATGTAGTCTGAGGATGTTACAGCTATTAACTCGGCTTGCTAGCACAAGGCTCCATTCAAGCTCTCCAGGCCCATTGAATCATATACGGTGATGAGAACTATGTAGCTACGTGTAAGGATTAGCCAAGACAAACAATGCCATATGTGCTTACAGGAGCTAATGTTCTCTCCAGAAAGGCATGCATGACCTATCAGTGACTGAAAGTTGCTGGAGCCTGAGGTAATGCAACCAAGATGCTCTGTTTGCATCAGCTTCACATGCATCAATGCAACCACTTAAGATTGCCACGAGAACCACCATGCATTTTGGATGAGATGCATTTGCTGTTTCCTGCATCACGTATTTCCCAAACACGTCATGTTATTTCTCAAATCTTGCAAACCATGGGATATGCCCATGTCAAGGTTTGAAAAGCTTGGCTTGATCAGTGAGCGGAGATGCGCAATGGGATTTCCCCTGTATCATTGCCCTTGATTACAGTATTCAGTGTGGAAATAAAGATAATACCACCGCCAACGAACTTCTCCAGCTGTGTGAGGCGAACCAGGCCAGTCTGTATGGATTTGCTCAGAAAGGCCATCGATGCCACAAAGGCTATCGATGCCACAAAGGCCAGCGATGCAACAAAAGCCATCGATGTGGAGTATCAGAGCACTGGGGACCCACCATCTTGGAAATCCACTCTGTGTCGGTTATGGAGAGGGGAAATCCATTCCTGAGAGTGATAGGATGGGCGGGGATCGATTGTGGATTCATGGATGTTTCTTACCCGGTTGTTTGCATTTCTTTTTGCAGGGTTTGGTTTTCAGAAGCTGGAAAGAAAAGCAAAGAATAAACGTGCAGGTCAGAAGTACACAAGAGAAGAATGATGTAGTAATGCCATGGCAAACATAATGAGATATCAGATATGTGCTGGCGGTGTGGTGAATTTCACAAAAGAATGACAAGTTGAGAAACGAAATGAGAATTGTCTCCTTTTACCCTCTGAAGCCAACAGCAGCAACGTACTCAAATAACGCTTCTGTCAATGAAGTACTGATAAGCACACAGGCTGGGTCTCAAATTCTTCAGAAACAAATATTTTCTCGCTCCGTTTCTCAGTTTCTCACTCGTTCCTTCTTACACCTGCATGTGTTAAAAGCCCTGGGGTGCCGTGCGCACATTCAGAAAGGAAGAAAGAAAAGGGAAATAGGCAGAAAGATGAAGTCACAGAAGAAGATAGGTCATGGAAACCTTTTCTCTGCCCAAGGCCGTGCCACAGACTGATGGCCTCCTGTCTATCTATCTGTCATTCTTGCTCTGCTTCCCCCTCCTCTTCCCCTCTCCCTCTCTCTCTTCCCCCTCTCTTTCTCTCTCTCTCTCTTCCCCTCTCTCTCTTCCCCCTCTCTTTCTCTCTCTTCATCTCTCTCTCTCTCTCTCTCTGAAAAGGCCCTCTGCAGTGTGCATGTCAGAGAGACGCTGATGTTGCAGTCCCTCACCACACACGGCCAGCCTCTCCCTTTCTCCCCTGTGCCCTCCCCCCACCTCCCTTCCTCTCTCTCCTCCTCCTCTCGGCTGCAGATACTGAGCTCCTGTGGGAGCCATGACGACAGCTGCAGCCAGTGATTGAGAAAGGCCATAAACTGTCCGTCTCAACAGGTGACAGCTGTCACAGGCAGAGATGGCACGCTTTAATCTCCGTCTCTGCTCTCTCTGTCGCTTTTTTTTTTTTAAACATAAAAAAAACAAAAAAAATTAAAAACAGGTCAGCCAGGCTTCCTCTCAGTCTGTGACAAACATAAATGCATCCATTTATATTTGCCTTCACTTGCAGACTTGCAAAATGCAGATTAACATTTAAAAAATACTGCTGCCTGTCTTGTTTTGAGTTCATAGACGGGGCACCAAACGGGTGATCGGTGATGGCTAGTGCCCTCTCTAGAAATGTCATTCATATTTGTATAAATACTATATGTTGTTTTAATGAATCAATTCCACTCACTGATTTGAATTCCGTAGCAGTTTCAGCACTGTCATTGCAGTGGGAGACGCGAGAGGATTAGAATGTTTGTAGCAGCTGTGTGTGTGAAAGATTGTACGATAGTGACAGAACCATTAGGAGATTAGAACTGTAGAAATGTTACAAAAAAGGGAGAGAGAGAGAGAGAGGGACGGAGAGAAAGGGGGAGAGAGTTGTATCTCTCATGCAAATCTCCTCACATGAAGCATTTTTCATTAAACAGTCAACGTGATCTTTCACATTCTTTGATCTTTATCGGAGCCAGAGGTCAGAGGTCAGTGAGCCCGCTCATTTCCTCCACTGAAGCAGGGGGAGAGCGTGCCTCAAGCATATATTATGGGATGGTTTCCTTCACCTCTCAGTCTTAAAGAGCTACATACTGTGCGTAGTGTGGCGTTGTATTAACTGGACGTCAGCTGTTCAGAATCAGTATTTATTGGCAAGTAGGTTTACACCTACCTGGAATTTGTTCTGGTTTTGTACATAGACACAGTTACTATTCTCTTTTCTCCTTGGCAGATGGAAAATGATGATTCATGATTCACTTATCAGCTTTTTTTTCTTGTGCTGCTTAATGAGACTACTGACACTAAGAAGCAAGATGCACAAATGTTGTCACAAGGCATTAAGAGAATCGCAAGCTCTGGTGTGGTTTTACATACAATATTTTTTAGATCCAGGCTCTAGCATCTGACCTAAATCAGAGGCAATGCAGAGGTATTTGGAAATATTTGTTTGAAAATATCTGGACACATTCCATAGGCTTTGGGATATCTCTCATGAGGATTAGTAAAATGTATTTGGATTGAGTGAAAAGTCATAAAACGTAACTACCAGGATAAGCACAGGCACTCATAGCTAATCAAACCATTGGGGATCATTGAGCACCAGTGAGAATCATTTGATAAACTATTTTCCCATCGGAAGAACCTACTTTCTGTACCCTTTTCTCTCAAGTTTCTCTACAACGTCACCCTTGTAAGAAAGGACTAAATGGATCCAATAGCAGCATTATTTCCAGCCTGTGAAACTACTGCGACTTTGTTAAGATGGATTTTAAACAGCTGACCTCCCCCTCAGTACCTATTAAGTGCCCAATAAGTTGTTGATTAGGCTGGGTAGGACATCTCAAATCAAGCTCCTCTCAACTGTGTGGTTCTGAACTATAATCCCAGCAGGAAGGCTGAGTGGAGACATATTCCTGATATTGACTGCTTCTGGTTCACAAAATACCACGGAATGGCCTTTGTGCTGCCTTGAAAAGTGGTTCAGTTTTGGTCTTTTGGGGTCAGTTGTGCTAATGGCTATCCACAACAAATGATTGGGGATTTTGCTTGAATGTTTTTACGCAGTCAAAAAAAATAGTGTTGTCTTCACAGTTGTTGTCTCGTAGTCAATACTCATGATTGCAATGCTCTTTTGATCCACGGAGCTGCCACTCTCTCAAATGGCCGCTATAGATCTCGACTCGGTCAGTCAATAATAGTGTGGGTGTGGGCACGGGGTGAGGCCCCTTCAGTGAGCAACTGTGTACCGAAGTTTTGCGAGGAACAATTAGTTGAAGTTCAACCCAATTAGCTGGGTGACAATTGTTGCTATGCGTGTTAAGCCCAGTCTCTTCTCGGACGGAATTGCTTTGCGTTTCCCGAAACCAACAGTTTGGCAGTGCAATTACGGAATGTAATAGGGCTGCTCAGGTTTAAAGATGTGTTAAACCAATCGTGCCAGCCCAGAGGAAAAAAAAGATTTGCATGACCTTTCATTTTTTCCCTTCCATTTTCTTCCCCTGCTCCACCTACCTCTCCTCTTTTTATTCTCTTTCTCTCAGCCTCTCTATCTCTCTCTCTCTCTCACACACACACACACACACACACACACACACACACACACACACACACACACACACACACACACACACACACACACAGAGAGATCTTCCGTCTGTCTTTCTGATCCTCCACCCCCTCAGGCTCAGCCGGACCGTGGCCCGGGCCTTGGCTTCACCCCCACACCCACACATACCCATACATACCCACACATACACACATACACACACACACCCCAACACCCCCCAACCCCTGTGTGGAAGGAGCCGAACCGTGACATTAGTCACCATGGGCGCCCTGACAGCTTGAGCCCCTGCCCTGCAGCACGGAGCCACGCTCTGTCACCTCGGCTAACTCACACGCGCCGCGGCGCCGCAGTCCCCCACGTCCCGGCGGCTCCCGG
This sequence comes from Clupea harengus, assembly GCF_900700415.2. Lineage (NCBI taxonomy): Eukaryota > Metazoa > Chordata > Actinopteri > Clupeiformes > Clupeidae > Clupea > Clupea harengus. Next base: position 19,344,570 of record NC_045167.1, on the reverse strand, counting down.
CATCATAGCCCTGCTGCCCGTACCTGCCATACAGTCACACCAGCGAGGATGAAAAAAGTTGTGCCAGAGTCTGGAGATTAGAGTGGGGCCTGTGGGAGTGTTGTTCTGGGCTTCCCAAGCTCACCGGGAGTGGGTGGGCGGCATGCTGTGTCTGTAGCCTGCTCCAGCGAGCAAGGTTTTCTGCTGAGATAAAGATGGGAACAGAAGGCAGTAATGGCCCTCGACGGGAGGCAGCACACCCCTGTGGAACTCAAGTACTGACATCTTTAGACTCATCTCTTAAAAAGAAGCACCCCTCACTTTAGTCGTTAGCAGTTTTGCACTTTTGCATCCTTAATTGTTTTTTTTGTTTGTTTCTTCTTTTCTGCTCAGAATGGTACTCTCAAAGTTATCGGAAAAAAATACTGTATGCTTTGAGGGTAAAGTTTTGATGAAGCTATTACTTCCAGCCATGTGAGAACGGAGAGAGTATTCACCTTCAATATCAGTTGATTAAAAGCACAGCACACATTATTGTACAACTGGAAATGAAGTGCACCCTCCCCACATAAGAGCATTCTTTCATTCTTTGCCAAGATTCAGAGAGTACACAAAGCCACCAAGGATAAAAGGGTGCATGGCTCCTATAACAACTATTGCATCATGAAACAAAAAGAAACAGTGACAGAGATAGTCTGGAAATTGGGGAAATATAATGGGTCACCCTATGTAGCCACCTGCTGTGACAGCCTGTACACAGATCTAACATTTGAATGAAACGCTGATCCGCAGTAAAAATCTTCGAACCTAAACTCTCTTTTCGCTGTTTGGTTGTATGCATGATTTCGACTCTACTCACTGGTGTAAAGGACCCGTAGCACAGCTGCAGAGGTGACCTTAGTGAACGCCTGTATAATCTGTCCCCACAGACCTGCGGCGGATGACAGCCGGCTTCATGGGTATGGCGGTGGCTATCATCTTGTTCGGCTGGATCATCGGGCTCCTGGGCTGCTGCTGGGACCGCGGCCTCATGCAGTATGTGGCCGGCCTGCTCTTCCTCATGGGAGGTGAGTCACCTTAACTCAGTTCAATTCAATTAGATTCAATACAGTCCAATGTAATTTGATTCGATTCAGTCCAATTTCATTTTATTCAATTGAAGTAACGGCAGTGGATATGAAACTTATGTGACATAACATTATTGTATTTAGAAGATGAATCTCTTTCTAAAGCAATAGTGCATGTTACACCCATTAAGGTAATATAACCACAAACATAAAACAAATCTGCACAAACATAAAACAAATCTGCACTTTTTAAACATAATAATTATTACGTATGTAGGAAGTTATTACATTTCTTGGAAGGTACCATTTTTATTAAAACAAATGTAATAAATCACAAATATAGTAAAATTCTACCTTATGAGTTATAGAAGTATGTTGTCACAAATCTTTGCCATCTAATACATTTCCTGAAAATACAACCCGTACAATTGATTTAATGTTTAGATTGACAGTGTTGTGTGTACTATGTCCAGATTATAGTTAGGGGGCAAGCAGCAAAGTTCAGAGGTCACCTATTGTTATTGTCAGTTTTCAAAGGTTTTGTCAAAATTGTAATAACCGACAAATGTAGTACATCACTACATGATGACATTCTGCGCCTTATTCAGCCTGACCAGCAATGGATAGGTTGTCTGTATATTGTCTTCGATTACCAGTACTGGACCATTTCTTGACCCTGTCATGCATCTACACAGTGTGTATGCAAGCTGGAGTCCGTTGTATCGATCTGATTATTTTTGTCAAAACAAAATGACAAATAGCACATTTGCCTACAGCTGTAGTCTTTCAATAGACTATAAAAATGTTATTTATGATCTCATCCACCTATTTGGCTTGAAAATAAATTTAGTTTTAGTCTAGCCCCTCTGAAATGGGGTAAAATTGATCGTATAGCACACTGAACTCCAATATTGATATAAAAATGCTAATGCAGGTCAATTTGATATTAGGTTAATCTTTGGGGGTATTTTCTTAACTTCTCACTCAATCACATTTTCCACAGTAACAACACAGATGCACCAACCACACAGATGCATTTCTATCCAAGTAGTGAGAAAATAGTCCACCCAAACCCTCAAATCCAGTGAGAAGAGTCTCATGCATGCTCACACACACACACACACACACAAACACAGACACACACACACGCAGAATGCATACATGAATGCAGGCGCACACACACTCGAGAGAAAGAGATTATATGATCAGGAAATTTCATTAGATGGTGATGATCTTTGACAAACATACTGATATAGCAGGTAGAATGTGTACTATATTTGTGATTTATTATATTTGATGAGATAAAAAATGTTGCCTTCCCATAAACATAATAACTTACTGAAAATTACATAACTATTAAGTTTCTGGGAAATTAGTCACACCTTTGTGGGTGTAACAATGCACATAAAAACTTAGCGTGGTTAGCACGATGCTCCACAGGTTGAGCCACAGCACTGGCATGCTATAGCAATGTTATCAAAGCAGTGATGTGATGGCCCTGAATGTAACGTCATTGAATTTACCTCCCTGAAAATGACTGCAATTTGTTGTTTATCCACAGCATCTTATAAGCGAGTGCACACAGTGCATGTGTTCTTAGCTGACGTGCGGCAGGCATGTGCCTTAGAGACAAAGCGTTTGTTTCTATCCGCACGTACTTATGTGTGAATCGACAAGGCCATCCTTTCAGACATGAAACATTTCCTTCTGTGCGGTGGTGAGTGTGTAGGCTACTGCTTACACAAGAGCCCTAGAGCGCTATTGAAATCGAAGGTCAAAACCACAAAATTACAGATCACTGAGTGAAAGTTTGAGAATCCAGGCCAGTTCTAGATACTTTCATACTCCTACAATTCTAACATTTACATCTTGGTGTAGTTTCACCCAGTGACTGGCCAATGGCACTTTTTTTCTGTTGGTATCTTAAAGTTGCAATAGGTAACATGGATAAAAATAACTTTGTGTCATATTTGCTAGAACTGTCACTGTGTCCTGACAGTAATGCATGAGACAGAAAATCTGTGAAAAAAATCACACAGTGCTACTCCTGCCATTCAAGAATCCACCATGACCGAATCAAAACAACCAATGAGAGCCAGGAGGAGTGTCTGACGGAGTGTCTGAAGGAGTGTCGATCACTACTGGTCCCGCTGTGGGCAGACCCCCCCCCCCTGCTCATGCCCTCACTCGGTCAAGCTCCGTAGATTCAGTGAGGGGCTTCAGGAGCAAACGCAATGGCATATAAACAGCCGCTAGCAATGGACAAAGTGGCCATCCCTGCTTTTGCCAACAACAGCTTATACGATAAGAACAAGTAAACAGAAGACCAATGGAGGAAAAAGCAAGCTAAAAAGAAATTAGACTGAGCCTGAGATAAGTCTGTTGGCAGCAAAGGAGATAAGGACCAAAGGGGTTCAGGATCCAAGCCTGAAAGTTCAGTAAGCCAGACACTTGATGGTTTGTAGACAGCCAGACAGTTGATGGAGCTGCAGTTAACATAACGAGCTATAGCCTAGCTCCTCAACCCAATGCAGCCCCAGGAGGTTAAGGACAGGCGATAACTGACGGAGTTGAAGGGCTTGAGAAGTGACACCATGGTTGCTGTATTTCTGTTAGACAGGTAATTATCTGGTTTGTTTAGGGAGGGATTTGTTATTTTGCTAAACTATTTAGCCAACGTAGCTAGCTACTGCAGCTTATGTATTATTCCACTAGTAAACTGTAGTCTATACTGGCTTGAAACAGGTTGTTTTACAAATGTGGTGATTTAGCTTATTTGTGTGTTTTTGTAGTTGTGAGAATTACACATGTGAATGAGATATGGATTAGTTTGAATATATTAGCGATGCCAATGATTCTCGTCTCCAACGCTCTTTCGTGGCTTTGGAAGAGTCTGAAAGAAGGGGCTGGGATTTCTTGGTTGTATACTTTCAAAATGTAGAGTACTCTTGCTGGTTTCTCCAGAATCACCCACCCTTGCTTTAATTTGATCATTATTTTACAAGCTCAGTTGGTAGAGCATGTAATGAATAATGTAAGTATCTAAGTCTCTGGGAGAAAATATTTGCAGTCACTGTAATGTAAATTGGATGGGACTGAATACTCTTTTAAATGTAAATGATAGCGGAGCCAGATAACATTTATCCCAGACATCCTATATTGATAGAATCTCTATTGGGTGCCTTACACCAAAGATGGTCAAATGCTTTTTATAAGAACAAGAGGCTGTGTCTGACTTTAACATCTTCAAGGTTAAATGCACTTCATGTAAATTGAAATGATATAAGAAACACAACCCAGGCAGATAACAGCTCGTCTGGACATCCAGCATATATTTGGAAATATCAGTTTCCATCTAACGGGCACCTTTGTACCACCTTCCCATGGGCATCTTAACACAGGACCCTGGGCTGCATCTGACTTTAGCACTCCGCCAGGTTAAATGTGCACCCTGATAAGAGCCTAGGGATGACTCAGCGAACCCTTTTTGATTTACTGCACATGTGCGGAAAGGTGCGAGAGGAGCCGTTGGGCCGTTCCTCATCGCTTCTGAGATTTCATCCGGACAAACTACTAATCAAATGGCTGCCCGTGCTATGACGCCTCCCTACCCTGGTGTTTGACAAAGAGATTTCAATCGGTAGATGTATTGTCTCAGCTGTGTCTCCGAGCGATCGCAAGACTTGTTTGTTTATCTGATCGCAGGTTTCGTGGGTGTCTTTCGAGAAAAGACGGCAACTCTGACGCTCATGCAGAAGGACTTAGCAAGGGCAGGACAGATTAGTGCTCGTGTTCAATTAAGGGACCAGTCAAACGTAATTAAAGGGGATCAAATGGAATGAGAACCGCGGCTCTCTCGGAACGTTCCGTCGGGGACGCGGTCAATTAGAACGCTGTTGGTTTTTCCGCTCGCTCTGCGGCTCGCGCTGTGTCCACACATGTCCAGGCGAGCCAGGCTGTCCATCATTGAACCAGTATGCTTTCCCAGCCACCCATTCCCTTGTCTGCGGGTGTGACACAATACACCTGGCAGTTTTGAGGCAAATGCACAGCCGGCCGAGCGGGTGGGCAGCCCATTGGATGTTGGACTTTCGGAATTCCTGGTGACAGGTGTGAAGCAGGTCTAATGTGAAGTAACGGGGTCATATCTCTAATCAGGGTCCATGTCAGCCCCCCGTGTTCTCTCTCTCTCTCTCTCTCTCTCTCTCTCTGGGCTCAGATGCCACAATGCTGCTACAGCCTGATGGAGAGTGCATGCAATGTCATCGCCTCTCAGTAACTATCTCCTCATGTGTGCCAACAGTTGCAAAAGTGTGTGTGTGTGTGTGTGTGTGTGTGTGTGTGTGTGTGTGTGTGTGTGTGTGTGTGTGTGTGTGTGTGTCAGGAGCCTTCATTAGTATGTTGTGATACTGCTGTCTAAAGTGTGGAAGAGTGAAGAAGCCTGCTTCATGCTAAGTGCCAAGTCACTGGTAGCTGATGTGACACACACACACACACACACACACACACACACACACACACACACACACAGGACCCGTGACGAGGGCAGAGACCCAATTAAGATGAGCACAGGATTAATGTGATGCCCAAGCATGTGCATAATGAGAAGGCAATTAAAAAGCCAATTAAGATGGTAAGTCCTAAATGCAATGAGAGAGCATGGGGTCAGATTACTGGAGCCCAATTCCATCTGATCCGGCACACTAACACTTCAACAGCCCACAGTGACACAAGGCCTTTATCTGCGCACACAGAACGTGAGACTTATCTGCCTAAAATGAATGATAAAGCCGGAGAGTTTTAGTGTGGCTGTGCAAGTGATGGGGTGGGAAAATAATTAAAATCCATCAGTGTTAAGGAAACGCTTTTCTATTCGCTGTTAAAGCAAACTGCAGTATGTGTGAGACTGTGTTTTTTTCTGTCCTGTGAGTGTCTCTCAGCTCTCTCCTTTGCACCCTCTCTTCCCTCACCTTGGCTTTCTCTCCTTCTCTCCTGCCCTCCCTCCCTCCCCTGCCCTTTTTGGGCAGCACGGTGGCTCGGTGGTTAGCACTGTCGCCTCACAGCAAGAAGGCCCTGGGTTCGAATCCTGGTCGTTCCAGGTCCTTTCTGTGTGGAGTTTGCATGTTCTCCCCGTGCCTGCGTGGGTTTACTCCGGGTACTCCGGTTTCCCCCACCATCATAAAGACATGCATTGCATCGTATGAATATGAATGAATGTTGGTGGTGGTCGGAGGGGCCGTTGGCGCTGATTGGCAGCCACGCTTCTGTCAGTCTGCCCCAGGGCAGCTGTGGCTACTGAGGTAGCTTACCACCACCGGTATGACTGTGTATGAATGACAACTGGACTCTGGACTCTGTAAAGCGACTTCGGGTATATAGAGAAGCGCTATATAAGATTGAATTGATTGATTGATTGATTCCCCTCCTGCTGTAACCTCTCTTCCATACATCAATTCAATGTCTTCCTGTCTTGCTCTTAAACTGTGCCTGTTTCCCTCTTTCACTAACTTACTTGCTCTCTCTCTCTCTCTCTCCTCTCTCTGCTAGGAACTTTCTGCATCATATCCCTGTGCACCTGCGTCGCCGGCATCAACTTCGAGCTCTCCCGTTATCCGCGCTACCTGTACGGTCTTCCGGACGACATCAGCCACGGCTACGGCTGGTCGATGTTCTGCGCCTGGGGGGGCCTGGGCCTGTCGCTCATCGCCGGCTTCTTCTGCACGCTGGCCCCCTCCGTGCAGCCCATCCCCCGCTCCACCTTCCCCAAGTCCCGACAGGAGAACGGCACTGTGTGCTAGAGCAGAAAGAAATACCACACACATACACACACACACACACACACATGCACACAGAACACACACACACACTTACACACAAATTCCAAGATCCAGTCGAGTTACTAAACATGCCATTCGTTCATCGGCAACCACTTCTCCAACATGGCCACCAACAACAACAACAAAAAAAAGAGATTTTTTTTTATTATTATGTGTAAGTATAAAATGAGTGTCATGATCTTTGAACAAATGAAATGTACTGAAAAGAAAAAAAAGAAAGAAAAAAAAATTACAGACCAATATTAATCAACGAACTCTGGTGGCTGTTCCTGTGCACAGAAACACTGGACTACGCTCATGTTAGGAGCAAGACCCTGCATCCCTCTATGGGGCAATGAAATAACACAGAGGAATCACTGGATTGAACGGCCTTGCTAACTCCAGGCCCCATGTTGCCAGATTGGAGTGTGAAAACTGAGGAATCCACAATTGTATTAATAACTAATAACTAAAACCCACTGGAGGGAGCTCTTCAGCTTTGCTGATGGTGACTGGTGCAAATGACTGGACACTGGTGAGTGCTAGTGGATGCGAAATACAGTGGAGTATGGACATTTCTTGAACTTTAAAGACAATGAATATAGGATTTTTTTGAACGTCTTGGATTAAAAAAACAAACTCTTGACTATTTAAGGGTTGGAAAAGCCACAAGGACCCTAGGATGCAAGACCTCTCTGGCAGGATGTGATCTTGCACAGAGGTCTCCACCACTGTATACAATTGTAAAAAAAAAAAAAAGCCTGTGGGAAAACATACATTAAGGGGAAAACATTTTTATTTGTGTGTTTGTTTGTTTGTTAGGTTGCATTCCCAGATGACATCCCATTCTTCCAGATTGTGTATTCAGATAAGGTTTTTAATGTCCCCCTTTCACTCAATACATCTTTTACTTTTCTGATATCAAAAGCACCACCAACTGGGGACAAATGTGTTGTATGTGAGAGATTTGTGTGTGTTTGTGAGGTTTTTTTCTTCTCATAGCTGTGTGTGTGTGTGTGTGTGTGTGTGTGTGTGTGTGTGTGTGTGTGTGTGTTTGCGTGTGGGAGGTTTGCCATCTCTGTGGAAAACAGAAGACATACCATAAAAAGACAAATCATCATTTGAAAACGTAGAAACAGTGAAGTCAGGACCTACCTCGGAGGGGAAAGGCTACAGGAAACAAAGAAAGGAAAATGATGTGTTTCACATTCTGTTGATGGGAGAGAAGGAAGAAAGAAAAGAAAGAAGGAAGGAATGAATGAATGAAGAAAGCAAGAAAGACAATAAGAAAGTGGAATGGGAAAACAGATTAGAGAAAGAAGCTAAGAGTGAAGGAAACAGGGCTGAAAGAAAAGCGAAGCACAGAAGAAGAAATAAGTAAAGGGAATAAGAAAGAAAGAAATAGAGAGACAAAGACAGTAATCTGAAAGAGAAAATCAAAAAACAGGCATCAGTTGTTCCATCAGTAGGGAGATTACATCATCTTATGGAAGTCTCCGGTTTCATTCGGAGAACCCCCTTATCTCATCACACTTTCACAGATTTACAGACTTTTTTTTCTTTACCAGATGTGACTCAATGTTACAGTGGTAGGCTTTCTTATTAGACACAGGAGTGCTGAATTTCATTCACACACTCACACACTCTCACACACACACACACACACACACACACACATACATAAGAAACAGTGATTTAATCCCCCTTTCCCTCCTGTGATTTTATATTATTGAAATGGGAACAAAAGCTCACACCGACAGCCATTCAGTGAAGAAAAAGCTTAATACAATACCCCCTCAGTCCCGTTTCCCTGCCAGGACCCAGTACGTCACATCCGTCATCAGAGATCTGCTCATCGTGACCCAGCATACTAAACTCCTGAGCCTTACGCAATGCAGCGGACCATGATCCGGCATCTGATGCTTTTCATCTGCAAAAATATGCACCCATCTGACAAAAATCAAGCAAATCAGTTATTCGAGGTATTCTGATGAGATTGTGTAACACGGGCATTTTATCAAATGATATGTACCCGGTGGTGAGATGACGTGCCAGCGCTGGGTTGGCAGCGGAACAGTGCCCCCCTTCCCCAGGTGCCAACTACAGAGGGAGCAACTGGGAGGATCACAAGCGGAGAAGGATCACTACTCCTCCTATACCCACCCACACCCACCATTTTGCGCGCCATATTTTTTTCCTGACGATAAACGCAGCCCATTTTTCAGCATCCGTTTTACGCAGTCACGACGTCTCTTCATTCAACGCCAGAAAAGAGTCGGAAAGTAGGAAAAGACTCTCCTCTGTGTGCTCTGTCTCAACACGCTCGGTGTCGCAGTCGCAGATGTTACGCAGTCGCAAATGACACTCAGTCACGGGAAAGCATTTCCAATGCAGATTTAAAAGGTTTTAGAGCCGCTAATTTATGAGAATGTGACAACACTACATTACAAATGTGATGTGACTGCTAATGTAAAGACTCGCATGTGTGGGTGTGCCTCACCAAAAGCACTGGGACAGACTAATACGGATCGGTGAGAAGCACTGGTAGCTCTTAATTTGCACTGTTGTGGTTCAGTTATTTGAAAGAGAGGGAGGCTACCCTGGAACCCAAGCTGATAATGCAATTGACTGTGAAATTACATTAACTTCACCAGACACACTTGAGGAGCTTCTAGTTCGAGTTCTTTTTTTCTTCCACACATTCCGTTAAGAAACCCCTGTAAACAAACAGACATTTGGCCACTCCGGTAGAAGGTTCTGGAAGCTAAATCAGTGGCCTCCAATTGAAATCACCCAACTGCCATAATATGACTCATGTTGGTGTTTTTTGGTGCAAGTGTAAAGACAGTTGAGTCTTGGAAGTATTTTGCATTGGAGCACAGGGGACCTTATGTAATGTTGCTTTCCTTGACACACTTAATGGCACAGTATTTATTTCCATCCAGGGCCATTACACAATGAGGCTTGTGCGTAAATGGGGTCGGTTGCCACTCACACACACACACACACACACACACACACACACACACACACGTAACGTTCGCCTTCATCCCTTCCAGGTATGAACCAAAACACGGCCTACATTTCTCTGGGATTCAGCTGTGGGTGGGTGTGCACTGGAGATACGTGAGCAATTCTGACGAATCAGTCCAATACCTCCTTGTCTTACCCACTTCACCAGGCAGGGAATAATGTCTAAGAGAAGCACAGTAGTTAATCAATCAAAGCATGGGAGTGTGAGGCAGGGCACGCGTAGCATGGTAGCCTTGGAGCTATGCAGTGTGATCGTTTCAGATTGACTGAGAGCGTGTGTGTGTGTGTGTGTGTGTGTGTGTGTGTGAGAGAGAGAGAGAGAGAGAGAGAGAGAGAGAGACGGAATCTCGGAGTATGACAACACCTAACTTGTTCCTGAGCAGACTACTACATGATGCCAGGCCCACGAACTGTCACATGACATAATGATCATCAAGAGATAGAATGATGGGACGGCCCTTAGGGGTGCGTGCAGTGTAAAATATGATATAAAGAGTTGTGGTGTTCCAGTGACCACGGGGTCGTCGCTGTACGTAGAAGTGTGAACATGGAACTTTCAGTGATGGTTGGCGGTTTCATCGCTTTGTCCCTTCCCATGGTGTAAATAGTATTCAGAGCATAGACACTACAGTGTTTTTAAGAGATGTTCAAAAAATGAAAGAAAATGAGGAACTATCAGTCTTTTTCATCAGTAATGTGTCGAGTAAACTTAAAAGTTAAAATTTAAACATGAAAATGATGTTTTAAAAAAAAAATCTGGAAATGTTAAAAACTGTGGAATGTAAAAAAAAAGACAACATTATGAAATAAAATTCATTGGTGTGTTTACTTGTATTTTATGTGATCTCTCGTCTACTCTCTCGCCTCGAATACCACTCCGAATTTCTCAGCGATTCCTCATTGGAAGAAAGTGTCCCAATCAAGCCATGCCCAGTGTGCAAATTAACTGATGTTTTGTTTAGACACTAATGCATGTCAACCTAAACTACCAGTACTTTGGAGAAGAGAATGTGAACTGTGAAGACTGAAGTCGTCAGAATCAATCAATCAATCAATCAATTCAATCTTATATAGCGCTTCTCTATATACCCGAAGTCGCTTTACAGAGTCCAGTTGTCATTCATACACAGTCATACCGGTGGTGGTAAGCTACCTCAGTAGCCACAGCTGCCCTGGGGCAGACTGACAGAAGCGTGGCTGCCAATCAGCGCCAACGGCCCCTCCGACCACCACCAACATTCATTCATATTCATACGATGCAATGCATGTCTTTATGATGGTGGGGGAAACCGGAGTACCCGGAGTAAACCCACGCAGGCACGGGGAGAACATGCAAACTCCACACAGAAAGGACCTGGAACGACCAGGATTCGAACCCAGGGCCTTCTTGCTGTGAGGCGACAGTGCTAACCACCGAGCCACCGTGCTGCCCGAATGTCCTCGCCGTTAGTGGTTTCATTACAGGAAAGAAGAGTTGGCTTAGTGAGGTTTCTACACTTCAGTTTAAAATGAAATAAATGTTCCAGGGTCCCTCCATCAGGCCTCAAGGTTGCCTGCCGCCTCTGATATTAGACTTCAATCTCCAAACGGAGCGTGGATGGTGGCTGTGCGTGGGATTGCCACCGGAAGGACTGGCAAACCACACAAACACACACACACTTACGGAAGGTAAGTTCACACGGCTGACATTCAAGGTGAGTAAACAGGGCCCAGTCTGCTGTTGCCATGGAAACATACAAAAATCAATTGATATTCAATCGGCTGCCCGGCTGACTGAAACAGGCTTGCAGTTGCTGAAAAACACACATCCTCACTCACAAGCACATATAAAGAGCACATCACATCCAACCGGATATTAGCGTTTTTGATCATGCAGTGAAAAGATGAGAGGAGATGAAGAGATACAAAAAAAAAAGGCACTTCGGTTCCACAGGATGGTCATAAGTGTGCAGTGAGAGGGAACAAAGACTTTAATAGGCTTGTTTGAGGAGATAAAAAGCCTTCGTTCACTACTTAATGAATACTTAATGAAAGCGTTTAAGGGGGAATGGTGCACTCCTGCGAAAGCACACACTGTTATTCCTGGACCTATTAAGACCTGGAGCATAGAGAGGCTGACGTGAAGGCTTTCAAACCCTCTTAGTTCATCTGTGACACATTGAGCCATTGTGAGAAATTTTGCATTTTTGACAGTGAAGATTGTCATTTCCACACGGTAAAGTTCGCTGTAAACAGAGCCAGGACCAACTGCCACCATTTCACATCAGTAGCCTGAGACTAATGGGGAAAATGCGGGCTGAATCATAAGCCCCCTGTGAGCAGTGAGCACTAGCTGTGAAACCCTAGGCACTGTTTGCACTTTTGTTCGCTTCGAAAAGATTTTTAAATCCAGCAGGGCAGGCAGTGTTATATAAAAACGCTATTAGCCACGGTAGCGACTGCAGTGGGAGCGAGAGCAGAGATGGAAATTTCTCAGGAAGAATTACTGAGTGAACACAAATTGACCTTTTCACAATATTCACAATTCAATTTTTAGCCATCGGAAATCTGGATCCAGGTCACCACACCAGTAACACTGTGTGAAAACAGTGACAACATGCTCACCTCACCTTGGCCATCTGGAGGAGGGGAGAGTTGAGGGCAAATTGACCAAATGGTTGCATTGGGGGAAAACCTAGAGGATCTTGACAGCGGAGCAATTGCCTGTTCCCAAATCATTTTAAACAAGCCTGCGGAGGGAAAGCACTTGGGCGCATGCCTTGCATATTGACGGATATATGGTGGCACCAAAATGTAGCCTGTTGTTCTTATATAAAAAGAATAATATGGCCTAATAACCTTTGATTCGGTCAGCTCTCAACAACCAAATCGTTGACAGATTGGAGTCTCTCATAAGAGGAGGATTTAATTAAAGTTCCAAACCCACAGCCTGACCTCAAAAGGGTCTATTATGCAGAGCTCCACAGGATAAACTCCATTTCTCGTTCAAATGGTGCTACTGAATCAATAAAAAAAAAAAAAAAAAAAAGCAATAACGAATGGGTCATTTGATGTTCGGAGCTCGCTGGCCAATTAACGCAGCAGAGCAGTAATTTATGCCGATGAGGGTACAGTGGCGTCCCTGCTGGGCTCGTGTTGGGTGAGCTACGAAGGCACGGTGTGAGTGTATAAATTGCTCTTGACATTATCAGTGAGCGGTCGCCTCTGTACAGAGATAAACTTATTGGGCCCACATGGAACACATTTGAAGTATATGCTTTCAAGTGCTTTATCTGGTGATGGAGGATAGCTCGGAGGCTCACTGCTAGTCCCTGGAAAGAGACAATAGAACTAAGCTTTCACATACTCTTGCCTAGTGAGGGACGTTTATAGGGACTCTGGGCCCACCCCTCTAACCCTACACCCTGATCCCCCACTGTCGACACATCTACAAAGGGTTATCCCTTCAAGCGGCCCTATTATTTCTAAAGGTACAGAATAAAGTGTATACTATACTTGTGAAGGCACTCTACTATACTGTAGAGACATGTAGGCTTACTTCTTGGGGTGCATTAAGAAACCTACCGGTAAGCAAATCTCCTTCAGAGAAAAGAGCATAGTTGTACATAGTTGTATTTATCTGCTACCTAAAATATTGATTTAGAGAAAGCAATGCCAGAACAATTCACATACACCAACAGGCCTATTTTCAAGACCTTTATAAAATTCTTAATCCTCAGCCTTGGCTACATCCTAGATTATGCTAAAGATTCTGTCAGACCTTACATACAATATGTGCAGTTTATGCGTTAAAAACAGGTTATTAAAAACATATCACAGTGTAATAACTGTAGCAGCCAGAACATGTATGCAAACTCCTTTCAAAACCCCTACCAAGCTAAATACAGTGTTCCTGTATGGTTCCAACACAATCACCAAATTAGCAGATGACACAATAGTGGCCTAATCGGACAGACGACAGTGTGTAGCAGCCACACACTTGCACCCATCTACATCAACAGAGCTGTAGTGGAGTGTGTATCAACGGAGCTGTAGTGGAGTGTTCAAATTCCTTGGTGTCCACATCTCTGACGATCTATCCTGGTCCCTGAACGCCTCCATCCTGATCAAAAAGGCGCTACAGCACCTTTACGTCCTGTGGAGTTTTTTAGAAGGCTCACCTGTGTCCAACGATTCTGGTGGACTTTCACCACTGTACCATCGAGAGCATGCTAACCAAATGTATCTCAGTGTGCTACGGCAATAGCTCCACATCAGACTGTGAAGCGCTCCAGTGAGTGCTGAAAACTGGCCGAAGGGTTACCGGCACCCCTGTTGCACACCATTGAGAATATTTACCACAAACGCTGCCTGTGCAGGGCGAAACACATGATCAAGGTTACACCCCACCCTAATCAAGGACCTCTTACTCGCCTCCCCTCTGGTAACAGGGCCTTCTGCTCCCGCATCAGCAGGCTCAGGAAGAGCTGCTTCCCCCTAAGGCTGTGACTATGCTCAACTCCACAGCACAACACAAGGCTATTGCATTCATTACTGCACTCAGTGTCTCAGTGCTTTTAGATCAATTTGTACTGTTTGTTCTTGCACAGACTGAATTCTTCACATTGTTCAAACTTGCATAATGCAGTGACGTGCCGAACCAAGGCTACTGTTTGGCATTGACACTCTCACTGCATGTCGATAGCTTTGTACCTAGACTCTTTACAATGACAAAGAAGTTGAATCTAATCTAAAGTAGCGTACACTTAAGTTACTGGCAAGCTAACTGGTGTTAGAATTGACAACCCATTTATCTGCAGGGACAAATGAAAACATATCTTTACCGACTAAACAGATTCTCACCAACTCACCAGGTTAATTCTTGGGGGTCTTGAGAGGTTTCAGTTTGATATTAGGTTCATCCTTGGGGGTCTTTTCTTAAGAGGCGTTTCAGTTTGAAAAGGTTTCCTAACATTGGAGGTACAACAGTGTAACACTTTACTCAAAACCCAGATGCACCACCCACACAGGTGCACCACCCAAACAGATGTGGCGAGACAATAGCCCATCCAACCCTCCAATCCAATGAGCATGCACGCACTCACACACAATAGGAATAGAGGCCTTCTCCATTTTGTAGATTAGCCTGTGATTATAAGATAGACATGCCCAACCCTCAATTAATCTAAAAATGACAGAATCTAAAGAAAGAGATTATATGATCAGGAAATTTCATTAGATGGGGATGGTTTCTGACAAACACTGACAACTAACATAACTTAGTGATTCATTGTAAAAAAATAATTACCAAATGTATTATTTTTATATAATTAATATGTTTGTGGTAGGCAACAGTTCTTACATTTAAAAAGTGCAGATTTGTATTACATTTGTGGGTGTAACAGACCACTATTTCTTTTCATGAAAAATGTGATCTTTTATTAAACGTATTTAACTCACTTTTTCAAGCAAACAGTTTCAACCACACTATTACAGCGATTCAGCACTCTGTCTATGTATCTTATATATAATCAAATCTGAGTCCATTAAATTGTATAAGCAAAGAAGACCTGCAGGGTCGGTTTGCCTTGATTAACTTAATGAAACCTATAAATATCAATTGATGATGGAGACACTAATGGTAGCCTAGATACCTTTCAATTATAGAAATGTTTTCAATACTAAATGTAGCCTCCACCACCTAGGCCAAACTGTTTGCTTACACTGCATTACATTTTTACATTTTCATTTTTGAGAATTCAGCACCTTCAAAGAGGCATAGATGTCATATGACATATTTGTTTGCATGTTTCTTTCCATGTTAATTTGATACCGAAATGGCTATTGGATGGCAGGGCAAGAGATAAGTCTAACCATCAAGTTACACAAGTAAACAGTCAATGTGAGTGTGAGTGTGTGTTAGGACTCAAAGATTCAGAGGTCATAACTGGTCAAGTTTTTAAAAAAGCCAACAGTAAGTGTAGGTCTAGGTGTTATGGAAATCTGACATTCGATAACAGCCTAAATAAAACGTAGACACAAAATGATATAATGATATATATTATTAATCTAATTATATATATTATTACATAATCAGCTCAAGTTATTACATTTTTACATTACATTATGCACAAAAAGTTGTTACGTTATTTATTTAGAAATGTTATTCCATTATTAGTACGGTATTACATTATCGGCTCTAATTACGTTAAAACAATATTACGTTATTGGCAGTTAGTACATTATCGGTAGTTATTACATCATTGGCTGCAACAAGGCCCAAGGCAATTGCCTGCTTAGCCTCCCCTGTCGCAACGCCCCTGTTTCTCGAGCCTTTCTGCCTTCTCGAGGGAGCTCTCGCCAGCCCGAGGGAGAATGGCAGGCGGCCAGTTCTCAGACGAGTGCTTACGCAAATGAGGAGGAGGTGCCCGAGTGCCATGGTACAGGGTAAGGAAAAAAAAAAAAAAAAGATGAGAACATCTCAGGACAGACCCATTGGAACACCAGAGCGCGCGCTCTCACTCACACACACACACACACACACACACACACACACACACACACACACTTGTTAATGTCTATTTCTATGTCATCTGTCAGCTAATGCATTCAACATCCTCAGGGATAATCCTCATGTCTCAGGTCTTCAGTGAACTGCACTGTCATGCAGAGAGGGAGAGATGTGAAGAAAGAAAAACTCAACTCATTTATGGTGTTTTCTCTTTTATTTAAGATTCAGTTTTTTTCTTTTTCATTTAGGCCTGTGGCGAGATACAACTCCTCCAGCTCTTCGTCTCAATCTTTTTCGTACTGTTTAGCATTGTGTGTCAAATCCATGGTTAAACGGCACTGGATTCCGTCTGACAAATTAACTGACTTATTCCTCTTGAATACTGTGGAATACTGAACAGTTGGCAGAAACCTACACAGAGAGAAAGTATCTTAAGTCATTAAAAGAAAATTGAGAGGATGAAACAGAGAGGGAGGAGGGAGAGAGGGGAGAGGAGGAGGGTAAGATGGCACCCTCCCTCCTCCGTCGGGGTGCCCAGGTTTTGCTTCTTTTTTTTTTTTTCTGCCATTTCAGCAGCCACTGCCTCCAAGACCACAGCCTGCCCAGGCTAATGAGACCGCTAGTGAATACCAGCGTACAGACAGACCACAAAGAGAAAGGGAGCATGATCGTGTTTAACTCTGTCCTGACCTTTCACGAGAATGAGAAGTCATTCATCATTGTAGTGTCCATACCAAACACCATTCCTGTTACGTTACGTTTTTTTTGTCCTCTGTTCATCTACAACAACCGATTTCCTCTAATACCCCAAGTCGTCCATCCTATTATACGTTTCCTGCTGCCCTTCACTACATTCACCTAGCATTCTCTTGGTGTCTGTTGCTATTCCAGTCCAGGTCCTTTGGGACACCCGAGACGAGGCTGCGGCCTGGCAAGAGCTCCTTAGTGCTCCGTGTCCTTGTGCTTGGCCCATGCCAACCCCCCCCCTCACCACCGGGGGCAAGTTCTGATGAGCACCACACAGTGGTGCACCTTCATCCTACGCCTCCCCCTTACGATAAACAGAAGTCACAAACCCCTGTATGCCAAGGTCCTTTTTATCTTAAGGCACCCCACCCCCCCCTGCCCCCCCCCCCCCCCTCCTGGCCTTGCAAGACACTACCCTCTGATACAGAGGTCCATAGTGGTGTCACAATGAGGTTCAGGGGAGCGTTCCACAACACTCTCTCATCCAATCGTATCGCTTCAGTGGGAGGGTCTTGGGGCTGAGGGAATGCATCCAGAAGCGATGCTTCCTCCCAATCCGCACACGGGACTTGGCACAGGAGTTTAACCTCTCCAAAAGGCCTGCCTACCATTTGGGCTCATCTCTATCAGACAAGACAACAACATTCAGGACCAAAGAGATCTCTTCGTCCCGTTAGCAGTACACACGTGTGTATAACTGCCAAAACCCCTCAAAGTGCTTTTGCATTTCTCAATCCTCTGCATAATTCCTTTTTCACTTCTTGATTTTGTCTTTTTTTGTGTAATTTCTTTTCTCCTTTTTGCAGTGACATGAAGACCGTTAAAACTGATATCAATAAAACAAACAGGTGCCCATGCCATCAGAGAATCAAAATTGTGATTGCTGCGGAACTCAACTTGATTAAGGCAGAAGAAGCTGAGCGTCTGACCCACAGGAAGTAGCTGCTACTATGTGGGGTGGTGGGCAGAAAGCAAACAGGGATTCTCATGTGGCTTTCAAGGCAGGCTCATCTTCTCCCGTCTAAACTTTCTCCATCAGCTCTAGAGATTCTCATGTGGCTTTGAAGGCAGGCTCATCTTTCCCCATCTAAACTTTCTCCATCAGCTCTCAACCCGTTATCTCCACCATCCTTAATGGCTTCTTTAAATTTAAATTTAAAAAAACAAAAAACAAAAACGTAAATCAGTTTTACCTTTATCAGTTTGAGTCCTACTCAATTCTATTCTGATTAACAACACAGTTTAGCCATGTTAAGCAGGTTAAAATATGAACCTAATTTCCCCTATGGGCTGACGGTGCGGAGAGCCAGGCCAGTGGCCGTGCAATCAGAGGTTGATCTGATTGACTCTGGAGGGCAGCGCATAAGGCCAAACGAGTCAAACCTCGACATGTTGGTCTGATTGACTCTGGAGGGCAGCGCATAAGGCCAAAAGAGTCAAACCCCGACAAAAAGACAGAAGAGATGAAAGAAAGGATGAAAAGAAAAAGAAAGAAGAGCTCGAGACACCAGGAGGAAGAAAAAAAATGATATATAATCTTGTTATTATTACTTTTGTTAATAGTTTTCTGTACTGATTCGGTTGTGTGTGTGTGTGAGTGTGTATGTGTTCTCTGTAGGGTTGGGATGGGGGGGGGGCGCGGTGTTTCACAGTTCCTAGTGTCGGTCCATGCCAGCGCTCTGTAGCAGATCTGTAGCGGTCTGGGCTGTGGGTCTGAAGGAGCTCTGGAAGCCTGGGGGTGGTGAGTGGAACTGGGTGGGGGGGTTGGCCGTGGCCGGGTAGGGGGCCCAGCCGGGTCTGTGGAGGGGGAAGGCGAAGGGCACACTGTGCGGGGGCTGGAGGGGGCCGGCGGTCAGACTGCTGGAGGGAGCGTCCATCTCGGTGAGCGCCTGCAGTGACTTGAGCCAGTGGGGCGGGTTGTCGTCCTGGAACGAGTCCAGACTGTTGCCCGAGGATGCCGGTATACCTGGGATTGGGGAGAATGGACAGAAAGAGAACAGAATGAGAAGATGCAGGGAAAAGGTGCGAGAGATTAACAGGGAAAGGGCAGGTGGGTCGTGAGCAAAAGAGGACAAAACATACACAGAATGAAGACTAGAGTTACGAGACACATTCCGCCCCAAAAAAAAAACACACAAGAACAACAAAACAAACAAATCCCTCCAGATGAGCCATGAAATGTGCCAGACTGTTGATCACATGACATGATCACACGTTGTTTTCCCAGAGTGCCGTCACCCTGACAACACCTCGACTCTACTTCAGCAGCTGCCTCCAGATCTCTCCGAAGGCGTCCTGAAGTTGCCCTTTAGGCCCCAGCGCATTTAAACCTGTCCATGGGCCATGGTGGAGTGGCGCTCATTATCACACAGGTGCACAGGTATAAATCACCACAGGAGAGGAGGGTGTGTGTGTGTGTGCAGGGTGGAATGTGGGCACACTCTGCTGCCACACTTCGGAAAAGCTTAGCGTTCCGGGACCCCGGAGCTTTTGCCGTGGGCCATTAATTCCGCCCAACCTCCGGTGGATGAGTGATGTGGACGGGAGGCGATCGGAGAAGCCAGACGGCAAGGCGAGCGTGACTTCACTGCTGATCAGTAGCACACCACCCCCCCACACACACACACATACCCTCCCCACACACACAGACACACACACCCCCTCCCCACACACACACACACACACACACACACACCCACACACACACACACACACACACACACACACACACACACACACCGCACCTCCTTCAGTCCCCACCAATCTCTCCTGAACTCCCCATCCCAAATAAACCACAATCCAACTCTCCACTCTGCAGACCTGCTCAGGCACATTATTATTGGACAGCGGTTGGAGCAACAGGAATGTGATAGGTACTCGATTTTATGGTCAATTATCCACTCCAGCAGAGCCCTGATGTGAACTGGGCCCACTGGTGTTCAACCCCTGGATTTGAGCACATGACCTCACTCTTTGCCCTTTCAAAAGGTTTTTTTTTTTGTTAAAAATCAGTGACATTTTAAGTGAAAAGGGCACTTAAAAAGGAAGGGGGGAAAAGAACGCATTTGGTGGAAGTGAATATTTCAAATGGCTGGTTGGATTTTCTTTGCGTCACTCCTGATGCAAAGCGTCCTAAACTAAATGAACAGTGGGATGGACTCTGTTACTAACGAGACTTTTCAGCACTTAGCAGAAATATTTTGCTTTTGGTTTCTTTCCAAGCTAATTTTAACCCATGGTTTGGTCCACTTGTTTTTATTTGCCACTCCTTGGACCCAGTAAATTACGAAATCTGATGAAACGAAACACACACACACACACACACACACACACACACACACACACACACACACACACCACTGCAGCGTTAATCATGTCTAGCCACACAGAGGGGCGGCACAACTACCGTGACCTAGATATAGCTCATGCCACACACAGAAAGACACACACACACACACACACACACACACACACACACACACCAATTACCCATTACAAGTCACTGTGATCAGCATTACAGAGGTTTGGGCCTTTTGCCATGCACGGCGAATGAACCACACACACACAAACACAGCATTAAATCTGTTTGGCCAAACACATTGATTGGCCCGGCTTGCTTAATTGGCCATCCCAGTGGTAAACTTCCAAAATCGAGCAGCCCCTACGGCTTGAGCCTGCCCCAGCCTTCTCTGTGTCCGATTCAGCCTGGTCTCCAGTTTCCATGGCAGTGTCAAGCTCTGTGCCACAGTAATGATGGCAGCTCCAGTCAGCTCTCACCCTAGGCTACATCCCTGTCTAGCAAATATATCTGTGCCATCCCAGACCTACCACCCCATAACTGTCTGGACACCCCCCCTATAACACACACACACACACACACACACACACACACACACACTCTTTGCCCTGTTCCTGGGCCCTCCTCGCCATCAACCACACACCCCACTATCTCGTCCACTGCTATCCCGTGATATTATTGGGCATCTCAAAACAGAGATCCATGTGCGTCCACATATAAGTCACTGAAGGCCCTAACAAGATGTCAAACTACAGGCAATACAGTCAATCAGTACCAATTGTGCTGTGTCTGTGCCCCCAAAAAAATTTCCCTGTGTCTGTTCAACCCCCTTCAAGCCCCAATATAATCTTCCTTTAGGCCCCTGAGTGTCTATCTTCCACCACCCCCTCCTTTACTCCCAGTGTCTTGTTTACCTGTGATAATGGCGGGGTCCATCCAGCTGGCTGTGCTGTCCCAGCTCAGGCTGTGCGAGATGCCTGAGGTGCTGGATGGCGCCCCCGTGTGGTTGACGCAGATGGAGGAGGAGGAGGAGGATGAAGAGGAGGAGGAAGATGAGGAGGAGGAGGAGGAAGAGGAAGACGAGGAGTTGGGCAGGCCGCCAAAGTTGATGTTGATGTTGGGCAGGAGGGCGCGCAGACCATCCTGCCACTCTTTCACATTTATGCTCTCTACCGGGCCACTGCTTTCTGCAGGAGGAACAGAGGGGCGAGAGAGAGAGAGAGAGAGAGAGAGAGACAGAAAGGAAGAGATAGAGACAGAGAGAGAGGAAGAGAGAGAGAGTGAGAGAGCGGGAGGGAGGGAGGGAGAGAGAGAGAGAAAGGGGGAGAGTGAGAGAGAGGGAGGGAGAGAGGGAGAGAGAGAGAAAGCGATAGTCAAGCATAGAGACCAATCCATCCACTGACAGACATTTACGTTGTCATTTGGATCTGCAATAAGCAGTTTGCAAAACACTTGCATAACGCAGCAAGCAAGCTAACAGTTCTTGGCCATATTATGAATTCCTATTAGAGGCCTGTCCAAGTCCCACACAACCCAGGTCACGTCAACTTTATCATGGCTTAGATGGGAACAAATACACAAATCTGCACTTACACTAAAATTAATGATTACATATCTGAATAGCATATGCACCACTTTCAACTCAACTGATAGCATAGAAAAACCATTTTGAAAAAGCCCATTTTTGGCTATAAACTGCCTCAAATGCTGCTAGTAAGCAAAACAAGTGTTTTGTGTTCTGGTACTAGTGCCAATGTGTACAATACATACAAACATATAGTGCCACTACTGTCACATAACAGATATATTTAGTTTTGGCTATATATTTCTGTGTCTACTTCAAGAAGTCTGACCTAAATGGGAAGCTGATGTCTGGTTGCTAGGCTCCGGTCAGAAGAAACAAACACACTTAACGTCTATTAAGAAGCTAAATGTGTGAAGCAGCTCTATAGCAGCATGGTCTAATATATGCTCTGGATGTTTCCCTCCTCATCTTCACTGCTCTTCACCCACGCCCTCAGTCAATTACTAAGAAAGGCAGGTATTAACTAAAACCCGACAGATTAGTCAAGGCTGTTTTCTCTTTTCTTTCTCGAGGCTGTTTTATTTATGGTTTTCCTCCATCCTCCAAGTTTCAGTTCAGTATTGACAATTACCTGAGGACTGAAGTTTGAAAAGTGAGACAGCCAGTGAGAATGGGAGACGGAGGGAGTCTCGCACAAGGAAGAGAGCAAGCTGTTGACATGGTGTCTAACTCCACTCTTGACTGCAGGACGCAGGAACGCCTCCCGCAGGACCACTAGCTGCTTTCTTTGTCCAAGAAACACACACCCAGAAACACAACACAGACACACACACACACACTCACCCATACGCACAACCAAATGACCAAACACGCATCGACATCCACAGACAGACACAAACACCCACACCCACACGTAACAGACAAAGCTGCTGAAGACAGGGATCCAGAGGGACACCTTCAGGTGGATAAGGAAGGCGGCCTCGGGCTGTTGACGCTGCACCACACTTCAGTCGTGAAGCGGCGGCCCTTTCTTCCCGATGTGTCACACCTGTCAGCCCGACAGCTGGCGAGCGCACCAGCCAACCCTCAGAGCGCACGCCCCGTCCTCAGTCACGCTGAGTCGACTCGCATTTCTCACGGCCACGGCAGAGCGCACGAGATAAAACAAAATATATAAAAAATGGCCTCTTACGGAGACTTCTCCGTCTCTAGAGCAGCCCTACGGGGCCGGTCCGTCGGGGAGGGCATGGCAGCACTGAGCTTAAGCAGTGCCAGTGCATGACGGTGGGGCAGGGTTTCAACGAGGATCAGCAACCGCACCGCAAAACAAAACCCTTCAGCTCCACTCAGGGCTGTGTGCCAAACACAGACTAGATCACAGAAAACGTACCTGGCCATTAAACTAGAGTGGCTTACAGCATTCAGTTTTTGAAGAAAAAAAAAAAAAAATTATATATATATATATATATATATATATTAGTGCTGTCAAACGATTAAAATATTTAATCGCGATTAATCGCATTTATGTCATAGTTAACTCAAAATGAATCGCGATTAATCGCAAATTTTTATCTATTCTATATGTCCCTTCGTTTATTTATTTTTTCCATAATTTTATTTTTATTTTAATGCCCTTATCAACATGGAAAAGTGGATTGGCTTGCTTCATGCAAATGTTTTATTTTATTGAAAACCAACATTGCCAAACAGGGCGGTACAAAATAAAATTATAAATATAACATTTCAGGTAAACAAGGACTCAGCCTATAGTGCAGTTAAACCATGGCTTAATATTTTCTTTTTTTCAAGTTTGCTGGGAACATAGCAGTCAGGCCTCTTATTTCAGAAACAATGAACCATAACAGTTAGGTTACCAATAAAAGGTAAGCCTACTACTTCTTCGCTTTCAGCCAGCTGCCTGTTGACATTTTCAGACAACAGTGAAGCTGGCTTCTTTTGCACAACACAACTTTTAAAAGTAAACTTTCCATTCAGAAGCTTTTTATCATCCATTTCGCCGTATCGCGCTCACCATTCACTCAAACCGTAACGTTAGCCTACTACACAGTTTGCAAGGCCAAAAAGAATGTTAATCTAAAAAAAAAAAAATCTCTTTAATCTCGCGATAAAAAAATGTACGCCGTTAAAATGGGTTTGCGTTAACGCCGTTAATAACGCGTTAAACTGACAGCACTAATATATATATATATTAGGGCTGTCAATCAATTTAAAAAAATTAACTAATTAAATCGCACATTTTTAAATTAATTAATCGCGATTAATCGCGATTAAAAGTTTGTTTTTCTTCTTAAGACTAAATCTTATAAATAAACAAGTAATCACTTCAGACAGCGTGTATATTAGAAACGGTTGTTTAATTGTATTTTTTTTAAACACAATGGTGCCCCTCGATGGTAAATCGTAAGAATTTCCCCTGAAGCAATTCGAATCACCTCAATCAGCCCACTGTCCTCAACTATGTTGATAGGCCGACAGTCACCGGCAACCCAAATGGTAACCTTTTCACGGACTGGTCTAGTTATTTTCCTAGAGAAGTCATGGAGTGTGGGTTGGCGATCATCTAACCTGGGACTGCTTTCTGTCGGGTGCTTTGCATTAAGGTGATAACTTAAGCTGCTTCTGTGATAGCTCAATTCAGCTTGACAAATGCTACATACAACTTTAGTTTTGTCGATTGTTCCGTCATTTTGACTCTTAAACAGAGACTTTCCGCCCAACAATCCCTCAGCTCTCTCCATCTTCAACTACTGCAGTGGTTGTCAAACTTTTTCTGTCATTCCCCACTTTGAACAAGGGGGTTATTCAAGCCCCACCTGTCCCTCATCGCTCCCATAAAATAGTAGGCCAAGCCCCCTACTTACGAGCTACATTGCCCGAGGGGACATAGGTTCAAGTCTGGCCTGATGTAATTTCCCAATACTCTCCCCACCTCTTCTCCGCCTCGCTTCCTGTCATAACTTCATGTCCTATCCAAATAAAGGCATTAAAAAAAAAAAATTATTATTATTATTTTTTTTTAAGTTGCGTTAATTGCGTTAAAATATTTTATCGCGTTAATCGCGGCCGCATTAATCGCATAGATTAACGCGTTAACGCTGACAGCCCTAATATATATATATATATATGACTGTATTTGGAACAGATAATCTTACCAACAACCTTTCACGCAACTACGTGGTTATTCCTAGGTTCAGTTTATGTGACTCATTTGTGCCTTTCTCAGTCAGATAATGTGGAGACCATTAAGCCGACACGAGAACGATACATGGCCTTCATTATATTACTGGCTTTAAAACGTTAGCCAAACATTCAGTACAAACTGAGCAAAGCTTAACACGACTAAGAGAAGTAAGCGCTGAACAAAGGTTTGCTGCTTCAAGGACAAGACATCAAGAAAGAGCAAGAAATATATGGTACCATGACTTGGGCTAATTAACTCTATCAACAAAAGCTGTGTACTTCAATATCACTGAGTATATTTAATTTTATAGTTCAATATTCTTTTTCAGTTTATTTCCCCTCCTTCTTTTGAGGAGCCTCGGCTCCAACATCACACAGTGGGCATAATCACGAGCACAATGACTATGGGTATATGGCTATAGCAGGCAATAAATGCTCATCAAACAGCAACTTTAGGTTTCCCCTTGTTACTAGCCTGTCTAGCATGCCTGCACTATAATACACGTGCTGCGGTGCCGTTATAAACAACACCATCACCAGTCCATCCCCATCAGCATCGTCCAGGAGGGGGGAGATTCCTCCTCTAGCATCAGTGATTGGCCTCGCCTGGGTCAGGGATGATGGACCCATTTACATTTAGTCATTTAGCAGACGCTTTTGTCCAAAGCGACGTACAAGGAAGAGAACAGTCAAGCTACGAGCAATATAGACCTAGTGTAACAATAAATACTATTTTCCATAAGAAATAGGTAAAAGAAAAAGTGCATGAATGTAACTGCAAGTTAAGTACTGGTAGTAGTGCTAGTTAGGAAGGGAGGTGCTCTCTGAAGAGTTGGGTCTTCAAGAGCTTCTTAAAAGGTTGAGAGGGACGCCCCTGCTCTGTTAGTGCTAGGCAGCTCGTTCCACCAACGTGGAACTACGACCCCTCACTACCCCCTGGCAGTGTGCTGGGGTCAGACGAGTCTCCTGGAGTAGGTTCAATAAGCAGCTCCCAGGATGAGGGCGGCTCTGATATGAGTCCACTACCAGATCCTATCACAGGAACATGATGCCTGATGCTGTTTTAATATGAGGGTACCAGCGCACCAATCAGGCCAGAGGTGGCAGTGCCGCCTTTATGAAGCCTCGAGCTGGCAACTGTTTTCATGAAAAGTCAGTGTACTGTGTAGGGCTCGGAGAATGCACTCCAATCCAATTACAGTGTACAACATTGTCCCTTTCAGACATCAACATGGCTTGCACAAGCACACAGACATCACAGCGTACACTAAGCTAGTGTCTGCTAATGGTAAATATTTAAAAAGCGTCGTCTTGTTTTCTTTTGCGCAGGACAAGTTGCCATCGCTCACTGTTATTTTCAACTATGGGCATGAAGAGGATATTGCCTAGGCACATTCTATGGTGAGACTTTAGCCTGGCAGCCAGTTCCGGGATATGGCTTTATCCGAAGGAGGGCTAGTTGCTCGCCAACAGGGGCCTCTCCCATCAATGGCTGCCCACTCGTTTAACGAGCGATTCCTCCTGTTAGGAGTATGCCAGCTTCACTGGCTCTAAATTGTTAATGAGGCGTTTGCAGAGAGGGGATATAAAAGATCACCCGCACACACACTGAGACAAAGACAGACCCATGCACACACACAGTGAAACACAGACAAACACACTAGCTCTAAACTGCAGGATAAAACAAACACACACACACACCCACCATTTCTGCGTGTAAACAGAACCTGGCTGAGCTTTTCATGCACCATATGCATAAGAGAAGAGAGTCTTTGTGCATGTGTGTGTGTGTGTGTGTGTGTGTGTGCACACGCTTCAGAGAAACAGACAGTCAGACAGCCAGAGTGTTTGCCTCCTGGTCTATTTCTGTAGTCTGAGGTCTGACTGCTGGTGAATAATACATCTTGGCCTCTCCTCCAGGTCCGACTCGGGAGCAGAGGCTGCCCGGCACACGCCGCCCTTCCATCAATCCCTCCAATGCCAGTGATTTCATCAGCAAAGACGAAGAGGAGGAAGAAGAAAAGAAAAAAAAGCTTAGAGGTGAGAGTCTGGCGTCCGGATGGATCCTTGATGGCAGACCCCTGAAATATCAGGGGGATGCTGGGTAAAGACGGAGGGGGCAGAAGTTCCAAGGTCAATGGAAAGGGCTTATGGTGTGAGAACCCGTGAGAATCCAAAGAGCCCTTGGCAACTGCCAAACAGGTAGAGGTGCTAATCTGGAGTGGGCTTTTTGAGAAGAGCAGCGTAGGAACGCTCCACTGGTGGCTAGAGCAGCACTGATCTCAGAACAGGCAAACACCCAGCACCCTGCACACTCCACCCAGCACCCTGCACACTCCACCCAGCACCCTGCACACTCCACCCAGCACCCTGCACACTCCACCCAGCACCCTGCACACTCCACCCAGCACCCTGCACACTCCCCCTGCCAGAGAAGAGGACGGCAGCTACAGGACGGGTCATTGGTTCAGGGCCTGAGGCCACATCACAGCGTTTTTGTTTTATTTGAATAACGCAAAGTCAATAGTCCAGTGATGCGTTTCCATCTGCACTGACTGGCTGAAACACTAGCGCATTCTGACAACAGTGTAAAGACAGGACTCCTTTATGTCACAGGGCACACTACATGATGGTCACCCCCACAATCACCTCCGTGGGCCTCAGAATGAGAAAGAGACTGCTGTGCTGTGCAAAAAAACAAACAAACAAAAGAAACCCTCTACAACCACTGCTTGAACCCCACAGCCCTGAAAGAGGGTAAAGACACGCAAATGCAAAGTTCTGCCAAAACTAAGTCACTGGCTTGGAGCACGGCTGCGGGCAGAACAACTCTTTACTCAAATGAAAGGGGGAGGGGGGGGGACATGAAAGATTCACCCTGGAGGAAAGTATAAATTAGTCTTTGTTACACACACAGTCTTCTGAAGTGCGCTCTCTCTCTCTCTCTCTGTGTGTATATGTGTCGTGGACCATACAGACAAACTCTACAGAAGATTGAAAACCACCCGTCTAGCCAAGCCCTGTTTTTATTGTTCTCACTCATAAATCCGGAGGGTTCTGGAAACCCAGCCAAGAGCAGGAGGCGGGCGGGAGGTTATGACTTTGGTAAAATGTCAGCAGGTAGCCTTTTCCTCCTGTCTGAGGCGTTGCTGATGTACCCTTCAGAACTTATGACTTAAGGTCAGCTGACGGGGGAGGGCTACAGCCCACTCATCCTGACGGCAACACTTGGCATTCGCCAGAACCCCACGAAGAGTCCACTGCCAGAACCCCACTGCCATGGAAACAACCGGAGGATGTCTACTCTTATATACTTCATCATTCAGCCAGGACCAGAGGATCCACATTCTGCACTGACAATGCAGCAGAAAAGCGTCTCATGCCCAGGGACCTACAATATGCCCTTGGAACCAAGAGTAAGGCAGTGCTAGAGACATGATCCGAACCTCCCATGACTTAGCCTTACCTGCTAGGTAAGTAAGAAGTTAGAAGACCGTAGTTTGCCTAGCACACTTTAGGCAAAAGCCAGACAATATTGTTCTCACGAGGATACTGCAAACCAGCATATTTTGTTCCAATGGTGAAATGTCCAGTATAATACATGCCTATTTGATGGTCTATAGATTAAAACATTCATTACTGACAAGGGTCTGAGATATTTAGACACAGACATGGTGTCGTTATTTTCAGGGCATGACACAGCTATATTATTCTCTGTACATCGCCATCACAGTGTTTGTGCCCTGACTGTGATGGCGCTTTCCAATAGAAGTGTCAGTCTACTCTGCCACCTGGTGGACACTTGTATACTCCATGTGATTCCACACAAAGCTTAGTGCTGTTATGGTTCTAAAATTGGACCAATGGAGAGTTCATTTGCAAGGCCAGTAATAAAATGAGCCTTTATTTTTGACCATATTAACTCTTCTAATGTTTTAAGGCTTTGGGTTCAAGAACTGAAGGCAGCTGACAAACCGCCATTGAACACTCAGCTCTTTCAACTCCCTGCGGATTTGTAATGCTCCACCCTTAAACAAAGAGGCCATGAAAAAGTGGACTCCAAGAGCAGACTCCATTTCCCACAATGCACTCACCTGAGATGGCGATGCCTCCCAGCCCTGTGCTGTGTTGCCGCTGCTGCGACGGCAAGCTCAAGTCCAAGAAGCCGCCGACCATGGAGGGAGGCACATTGGCAGAGGCAGCGGCAATGGAGGTGGCGGTGGTCGTGGCTGGACCGGCAGCGGCGTGATTGAAGTGCGTGGGGTTGTTGCGCATGGGAAAGGTCAACCAGGGCAGGCGGGAGGCAGTAGCAGCAGCAGGGCCCGAGCCCAGGTGTGAGGGAACGGTAGCAGTCTGACCGGGAAAGCTGAAGGAGCTGTAAACAGAGCGCTGCTGCTGCTGTTGTTGTTGTTGTTGTTGCTGTTGTTGTTGTTGCTGTTGTTGTTGTTGCTGTTGCTGGAGCAGCAGCTGGGAGTACCGTGGTGGGGACTGAGGGAGGGGCTGGTGGGGGGCACAATTCAGAAGGAAATGAGACGCACCAGAAGGCCCCACTTTAGAGGAGGACGAGGGGGAGGCAGGGGGCAGGGCGGGGGGCAGAGCGGAGGGCAGGCCAGGGTGGTAGTGGTGGTTGTGGTGGTGGTGATGGTGGTGAAAGGGGCTGTGGTGGAGCCCCAGACCCAACGGGGAGTCCTGCACAGAGAGCTCCTTCTCGATGAGGTCAGCCAAGGCCTTGCGCGTGATGTCGAACGGGTCGAAGCCCAACTCGTCATCCTGCTGCTGCTGCTGGGAGGACGAGCCGAAGCCGAACGCCGCCTGCCAGTCTGTGGAGGACGACACCGGGATGGTGTCTGCAGAGAGAGCGACAGAGAAGGAAAGGAGAGGAGAGAAAAGGAGAGATGAACAGAAAGAGTAAGAAAATATGGGCAAAAAGAACAAGAAGGGGGGGGGGGGGGTCAGAGAAAATATAATTAGGAGAACTCTCTCAGGAGAACATCTGGAGGTCAAAGCTGCTCAAAGTCATAACTGCTTTAAAGAGGGTTGTAACATTGCTGGTGTGAACAGACGCAATGTTTCGGTGTGGGCGATTGTGTGAGCTGCTGCAATTACATGAGGAGGAGGAGAGTACAAGGGCAATGTTTGTTGATCATGCCTTGGGTAAAGTATATTTGTGGAATAGAATAGGTTTTTCAAAAAGTGGCCCATCTATTATACTTCAACTGGATTCCAATGGATTGCGTGGAGATGCTGGATCACAAATCAGTATTTATGTCGCTAAGTTACCGTATGCATGTATTGCATTTCAGCTGTCTATTTTTACCACTGGGGGGTCAAGCCTATATCTAACTCTGTGCCCCGGGTCATATGAGGACAAAGTGCGTGGCAGTAATAGTAACGATATACGATGACAATTCCAGGGATTTAGAGGTGACGACACACTGGTACATTGGTGATTAGTGGTGGTGTTGTGCTTTGCCTTTCTTATTGAGAGGGTTAATGCACACACATAGATAGATAGGTAGATAGAAGTCAACTCTGGTTCTCAATTAAGTGTAGCAATTACTGGTGAATCCACACGTCGCCTCTCCTTCCTCTTACACCACTACGTGCCCCTGAATAGAGTTAATTTTGTATATATCAGTGCATTAATGCCCAGAATGAAAGCCCAGTTGCTGTGCCTCACAGACTGACCATAGTGAACACCGCTTCCTATATATAATAACCTATATGGCTGGGTTCAGATCTGGCCTGCACGCTGTCTGTCAATCTGTCTGTCTGTGGTGGCTTCCAACCCGTGTTGGAAATTCTCTTTTTTTGGAATAACCCCTTGAGATGTGCCATCTCGTTTTCAAGGGGGTCCACAACACCATCGGACAGTAAACATACATTACATGAACATAAAACAACATAAAAACAACAATAAGACAGGGGACACAAAAAGAACACACAACAACGATCAGCTTTACCTGAGGCAAAGAGGCTCTGTGGTTCGGGGGCGGTGGGCCATTCGCTGCCCCCGCTGTGCGGGGAGCTGGGGAAGCCGGGCAGGCTGCTGGGCACGGGGTTGGGGTGCCGGAAGTTGCTGTTGTCCGAGAAGAGCGACTGCGACTCTGTGGCCGCACCCTCGAAGGGCGAGCGAGCCGTCAGCCCGGCCACACTCATGGGTGCCACCAGGCTCGGCTTGCACAGACCAGGAGGGGGCGACGGCGAGTCACTGCAGGGCATCTAAAGAAATGAAGAAATAATACAGACATTAAATAGAGGATATAAATGATGGAATTATCCCTACAGCAGTAATTCCAAAACCTGTGCAAACAGTTCTACATAGTTATAAAACATGATTGTGGTCTAATGCACATGTATCAGGGGTTCAAATGATCCAAAACCTGTGATCAGGTTTCAAGACAATCTGTAGGCGCGAGCATGAAATTAAAACAACAAGAGGCTTCAAGTCTCGCCACTGAAAGCACATTCCATAGAGCATTACTGAACAAGTTAGAAATTCAGGAGCTAGAGTTGTCAAACCTGGTATACAGGTGAGCCGCAGGAACAATCTCAATCTGCTGTGATCAACTTTAGAGGTCATCCTCCTAGCTTTGAGAGTTTGTTAGCTGTGTTAGTCGTTAGCTGTGACCGCAGATTTCCATGTGATTGTTACCTGCTGTGTAGTTTCTCCGTTTCCTATGCTGATGGCTTCTGAAGATTTATCGGTGGGGCTGAAAGAGAGAGGGGGTGAGGCATAAGGTCAGTGGGAGAGTGACATTTTCTGTGAGGCAGGCGCTACGTTTTAGCAGGTGCTACAGTTTTTAGCCGATGCTGCAGCACGCGGCGGCCCCAAGCCAGGACAATGCTGTGCCTCTAACGAGCGTTTGACATTGGAAGGCACCGCGCAGAGCAAGAGGGAAAAAATACTGCTGCGCAGACTGGAATATATTTTTGCGGATCTATTCAATTTCATTTGCAGGGCACTACTTCTTTTTTTGTGTGAGTGTGTGTGGAGAGAATTGAAGTGTGAACTGCCACAGAGCACAGACTGGGAGGGAGTGATGAAGAAAAACAGCCTGTGCAAACCTGCGGACGATGCAGAACTTCTAAGACACACACACACACACACACACACACACACACACACACACACACACACACACACACACACACACACACACACACACACACACACACACACACACACACACACACACACACACACACCTCCACTTAGTTAAGTCCATCAGTTAAGACTGACTGTATTAAGTGTCCCTAGGTATTATGTATATAACGCTTAATAGGTACTCATGTTAGTCCATGTAGTCAGATGACCTTGAGGTGACAGTTTGGGATAGACTTAGGGTCAATAAGGTGTAAAATATAAGCACTTACACAATAACTACATAGGATTGTAGTAAATGTAATTAAAACAGCAGGTCAGCAGGACCTTAAAAAGGAGCGAGTGGATTTTACACAGAAGGCTTTTATTTCTGCTTGGCTGGAATGAGGGGGAGGGCCATAGATGGCGACGCCTGACTGGTTACCTGGCGGGGTCACAGTTCGAGGAGAAGGGCGAGAGGGCGGGGACGGAGCCCAGGCCCAGGTCCGAGTCCTGCCCATCGGGCGTCATGTGGTCGGAGTCTGAGCCGCCATCCAAGGGCGGGGATTTGCGGTGTTCTGTCAGCCCATTGGCTGTCTTCCCTGTCGGTTGTAACGATGGCCACGAGTCTTTGTTGTTACTGTTGGGCCTGTGGAGAGAGTAAGAGAGAGAGAGAAAGGGAGAGAAAGCGAGAAAGAGAGAGAGAGAGTGTAAGAGAGAGAGAAAGCGAGAGAGAGTGTAAGAGAGAGAGAGAACGCGAGAGAGAGAGAGAGTGTAAGAGAGAGAGAGAGAGAGAGAGAGAGAGAGAGAGAGAGAGAGAGAGAGAGAGAGAGAGAGAGAGAGAGAATCCACCAAAGTCAGCTTCACCCTTTCAGATCTTCAGGCAGGTCTAGGGAGACTTAGAAACTCTAGACTTAGAACAGAGCAGCAGCAGGCCTACACCTCATGGACAGCTCACCATTCGAGTCACGCACACACTGCCAGCATCCAGACACACTCACACACACACACACACAGACACACACACACTCACAAACTGCTACGGTAATACACAAATACTTATGTACTGCTGAGTCCACTAAATCTCCAGGTGTACGTTCAATACATCATATTGTCTTTGACCTGCTGTGGTTTTTCACTGCTCACAGGATTCTGTGTATAAAGCAATCTCATAGTTAAGGGAAGGCAGCCTTGTGACCTCAACTGTCTTAACATCTGCTGGATGAGGACAGTAATTCATTTAAAAAGATGCTCAGAATTCTAAAAGATATTCATACTTTGCAGAAAGGACATACAACCAGACATGCCACTGGTAACTGAAAAAAACAAACACAGTTTAAAAACAATGGCAGATAAATCTAAATACTGACTCTCTCTTCTGAGGGATAAAGAAACACGGCAGGCTATTCACTATCATGTGTTTCCTGGTAAGAAATAAAGATATATTCAAAGCTTGAAGCTGACTATTATGAGCTCACAAAAGGTGGTCCTCCGCAGCGCAGTAGTTTAGAGATGTTCGTGTTGTATCGTGAATATTCATGTTTGCCCTTTCAAGTGGAACGTTTTTGTAAAAACAGTATCAGGCTAACAGATAAACCATATCTTTCATAGGACTCACGATTATCAGCCTGCCATGATTTTAGGTCTTTCTTTGTCTTCTCCCATCTTATATCAAGCCAAGACAATGTAACCAGAATTTTAAGCTGTGGTTCATGAATTATATATAAAACGCCCCGCTAAACCATTATCTACTTAACCAACATTATAGTTACTTCCATATCAAGACCGCTTTGGAGGCTAATCCCATGAATTTTAATATGGAGAACTTCACTGAAGCACTGGCAATACAGTGCTCTAACCATTGCAAATGGTAAAGTCTATATTCAAAGTATAGACTCAAATGTAACTGAAAACAAATACTTTGGGTATACCAATAGCCAACGGCAAAATCTTCACCACTCCATCCACCAGAGCAATGGAGAATGAGTGGGTGGTAATGACCCAGAATGAAAGAAGGAGAGGCTAATTGCGTGCCTCGTGAATCTCACATAAACTGACAATCTATCAATCCAACGCAACCCAACCGGGAGCAACGGCAAAGACAAACAGGTTTATAAATTACACAGTTTGCACTAGTTTGCCTGAGTGCCGTGTTGTGTTGTGCTGTGCGGTGAGGTGAGGTGTGGTGATAGGCCAGGGAGCTGGCTGATGGGGTACCTCTGTGTGGAGCTGGACTTGCCCTTCGTCCTCTCGCTGCCTATGGTTGAGGTCTGCACGAAGTGAGGGTTCAGTTTGAAGAGATCCTGGAGGAGTTTCTGTTCGTATTCTTGATGCTTTCCCGCCTGAATGCACGCACACACACAGGCACACACACACACATACACACACGTTAATGCCCAAGTGAAAACAACAGCATTTCGTACAGATAGTGGAGAGGAATATGGAAACTGCTCTTACCTGCATCTCCTCCTTTGTGAAACTAGCCGCCTCGTCCCCCAACTCATGTAGATACATGCAGTCCGGTTTTGGACACTGCATGCTCTTCAGAAAATAACTGCAGTATTTTGTTGTACCTAAAGAAGCCTATTGGACGGAATAGGCCAGGTACAAAATCCATTTACTTTCCATGCGTTTACATGGTTGATGGAAAAACACCACTATATATGTTTCTCATACGAACAGTATGGTAAGGGTTCAATGCGAAGTGACCAAGTTGACATTTAAAGTTCCCTTACTGACCTTAAGAGTTCTGCCATCAACTACCACATTGTTGACGCTTTGTATAGCTTTAAGGGCATCTTCTGAGCGTATATAAGTGACGTATGCACTGGCACTGGGACCCTGCAGAAAGAAAAAATAAATAAATAAATAAAATAAAACACTTCATTTGAAATACAAATAGCAACTACAATCAACCACAGCAACTAACTGCAAATGCAGAACTGGCAACCATGACAAAACATGCTGTATAAATGGAAACATACCATGGCCCTAATGGTCATTTACACACATATACACATCATAAATATCATATATGTCAAATTTAACAACCCATTAGCACCAAGAAAGCAACAAATGAGGGTGCCGTCAGTCCTTCACCTGTGAGCCTGCGTATGATGTGCTGTTGTTGATGACCACTTTGTGAATCTTCCCAAACTTCCCAAAATACTCTGGCCTCTTTAAAACCTGCAGGGGGAGAACAGAGGAAGGAGGTCAATGCACACTTCCAAGTGCACACTTCCAAGGCTCCCAAGGGAGGATGTAATAGTATACAATATCCGACACTCACACTACAGCCCAACATCACTGATTACAGACCACATCGAACAGAACATTTCATTCATCGTCGACAGTGTTCTAACCTCACCTACATAAATGTACCTTAACTTAAACATTGTTCTGACCCCGCCTTCATAAGTGTACCTTAACTTAAACAGTGTAAGGTTAATTCAGTTCTTTCAAGTCAAGCCACCGTTCAATACTTTAGTCAAACTCCATCTCAGGCGACATGAGTGGCTGGCAGACACAAATAGCTCCAGAAGGAGGAGGCAGCGCAGGAGACCTGATTTTCCTGTCATTTAGGGGACAGCGAGCGGTTGATTAGCCGGTAAATATGCAAATGATGGCAATTTAAGAGCTGAGGAGGGAGGCTAATTTGGTGGGCTGAGGGAATTTTGGGGGGAAGGGAGGGGGGGGTCAATGGGGTCTCACTTCTCCTGGCTCACTCGAAAAGTCTTTGCAGGGGGTCAATCAGAGGAGAGGAAGAAACAAGCGAGACTCTGATCCAGGAGTAAACACAAATACAGGATTCAACAAAATAGTCTCGGAGTTGCAGACTATTTAGACGGCCAAACTGAAATACAACAGAAGGGCTGGTATGTATTTTTCAAAGCGTTTATAGACCCATAATGCATACATAATATAGATTAAACACAAAGCATTGACAGGATACAACAATACATAACATACACACAATAAACCTTTCAATCCACTGAAGCTTAACTACATGAATAACAGATTTGCTTTGATGCCTGAATATGCTTTTTTTTTTCCAGAGCAGCGAATAGCTGTAACCATATGAAAAACAAGATCAGTACAAAACAGCAACACAGGAACTAGGCCATGGAGAGAGAGATTAGTTTTCAGGGAATGAATGGATGGATGTATGCACTGACAGGACAGCCTGAAAAACAGGCCTGTGGAGAGAAGAGGGGTGGGCAGAGAAGAGGACTCTGTGTGTGTGTGTGTGTGTGTGTGTGTGTGTGTGTGTGTGTTTGTCTCCCTCCCTCCCTCTCTGTATGTGTGTGTGTGTGCTTGCTTGTCTACCTCTCTCTCTGTATGCATGTGTGTGTGTGTGTGTATCATTTCCAGGTGGAAGTTGTTTACAGCAGGACCCTGGTCGGTAGCATTTCAAATGAGATGCATCATTAGCATTTAGACAACATGTTTGTTTACTGTTCTTAGCTCAACATGATTCCACTTGACACAGGCCGATGACATCACAGTTAGACCAACTCCAACCACCCATTAGACAGGGGAGGAGAAATCTGAGAATGTGAAATGTGATGTGTGTGTATCTGGACTTCAAATGAGTGTGTATGTGCAAGACTCAACATTAACGGTTGACCGGTTAACCTCCATTTCATTACCCCTATGGCCACCGCATTTTCATGACATTCATATCCAAACATTGTCTTAGACAAAATGCACTGCATTTCGCGGCTAATATTAGAAGGCTACTGTAAAAACTTAGACTATACCCGTTATATTCCTGACACTGATCTCAACTTGTCAAAACCGAAACTTGTGTATGTTGTGTTGTTGGTGACAATGTTGTTCAAATGTTTTTCTCCAAAAGGCACCAAGTAACAAATTTAGATACTTTACTTTACTCTGCCTAGCAGTGAGCACTCATCTCAGTAGCCAGGCACAGGTAGCAGCAGCGATCATTGTTGGCTGACTGCAGTGGCATGTGTTCATCTGGAGTGATTGCACTAGCATGTTGCAACGTTACTGAAGGCTTTGCCCTTTTCAGATTGTTAATGCTACTTGGTGGAGCAAATTGTGACTTCCTAACCAATCGATTGTACTCTGAACTGAATGTGTTTAAATTAAAGGTTTTCGGCATTTCATCTGGTGATTTGTTTGCCAAACTTACTTGATAAGCCTAAATAGTTCAACAACCACACATTTCTTATCATAAAAAATGTGCTGTGTTTATTTTACTTTCACAAATACAAATATATGATAATAAATAAACAAACAAATCTAAACTAACACATTTCAAATTCCAAGATGCCAAGCTTGGCAACCTGTTTTTAAAGTGTGTGTGTGTCAGTAAATGTGGTGTGAGTGTGCTGTGGTGTGAGTGTGCTCTGGTGTGTGTGTGAGTGTGCTCTGGTGTGTGTGTGAGTGTGTGTGTGTGAGTGTCGCTCTCTGACTGTCTCATTCAGAGGAGCACAGGCAGGCTTTTGAGATTCTGGTCACTGGCGGGGCTGTGACCAGACTGCGGACGGTTTCTTTGTGGCCTTTGTTTGACCACAGCACTTGCTGCTTCTTTTTTCCCCTCTGTTGCTGCCTCCTCCTCCTCTTTCCACTCAGAGAGGGAGAGAGAGAAAGAGAGAGAGAGAGAGAGAGAGGAAGAGAGAAAGAGAGAGAGTGAGAGAGGAAGAGAGAAAGAGAGAGAGAATGAGAGAGAGAGAGAGAGAGAGAGAGAGAGAGAGAGAGAGAGAGAGAGAGAGAGGAAACAGGAGAAAGGGGGAGACTGAAAACTAGAAAATCAAGAGAGGACTATGAAACTCTAAAAGGAGGCAGGGGGACAGAAAAACTATTCGATCTGAGAAGTAAAAAATTTTTTTTTTAAAAATAAAAAAAAAACTCATTCCAAATCTCTTGTGAGCTGCTGCAGCTCAAATGGGTGAGTCAGGTGCCATCAAGGGCATAGGTTCAAACCCAGGACACATCCTGATGATGAAGATGATGATGATGATGGTGTATGTCTGCATGTGCAGGCAATTTTCGCTGGATAATGTCTGATGTAAACCTCAGAAAGAGGTCTTTGCAGAAGCACACTGGAGGCGCAGACAGGGTTAAGCTGTGGACGGAGGCAAAGCCTCTTGGCGTGGCGGCCACTGGTCGCTCTTTCCAGCTCTGGGCTTTAGAATCCAACCCCAAGGCTTTGTGCTGCTGGACTGTGGTCTCTTCCGCCCTGGCCCCGTCCTACACGAGGCCTGACGTGAGGCTGTTTATGTGGGAGCACGTGGCAATCCCACATTGGCACCCTTTCCAAAAGGCTGGCAATAAAGACCAGCCTCCCCCCCTACACACACACACACACACACACACACACACACACACACACACACACACACACACACACACACACACACACACACACACACACACACACACACACACACACACACACACACACACACACACACACACACACACACACACCTGATTTGTTTAGACACCAGGGTCATTCTGAATGGTCACTGGGTCAGTTGCCAGAAATGCTCAGTAATACAGGCCGTCAGCAATGGTCAGGCCGATCATGTTGCCATTCAAGTGCCAAACCAGTAAGCATGAAAACCACACTGGCAAGTCCCCAGGCCTTCCTATTTCACTGGATATTGGCGCCAGTATATTTTGGATCATGTGGAACCCAAGCGCACACCGTGTGCCTCACACAGCTAAGCAGCTCCCAGTAAGGCCTGGTTCTGGCAAACCACAAATATAATGAAGTTGGCTGCTTGGGAGCTGCTCACAAAAACAAAAAGATGCAATCGTGACCGTCGTGAAACACTGTCCTGTGGTCTCGTCTTGTATTTAACACGCTGTTAGTGTAGACAGGGCAGCCGGTCGTGTTGACATCGGTATGTTCAAACGTCTGCCTTCAGTCAACAAAGGGCTCACAACAAAGACCTCTGGTCATTCGCCTCTGCAGCTCCCTTGTCCAAAATTCAGGTTATTACTGCTAATTAGGACATGGCAGGTTGTAAATATTTTGGCAAAAGGCACTCTCATTTAAATCCTGAGCACTTTCAAAAGAGGGTCCTGGGCGTGCCAAGGGACAGCCTGCTGGTTTG
This sequence comes from Clupea harengus, assembly GCF_900700415.2. Lineage (NCBI taxonomy): Eukaryota > Metazoa > Chordata > Actinopteri > Clupeiformes > Clupeidae > Clupea > Clupea harengus. Next base: position 19,305,239 of record NC_045167.1, on the reverse strand, counting down.
TGTCAATGTGAAACCATGCTGGCACTAGACTCCTAACACCAGACATCAGTGATGTAGAACACAACGACCGAAGGAGGAAAAAGAGCTTTTCAAATATACTATGCTAGCAAGCGAGGATGTGAGTGTGTGTGTGTGTGTGTGTGTAACAGGGTTGAAAATTAGCACCTGTCAAATGACAGTGAATTCTGTGAAGTGGCAGATGAATTTGATCAACCTACCAGTCACAGTGACGGGTAAACAAAGAGGGCTTTTAATAAACATAATTGATGCCATTGAATCGTTCTGTGAAAATAAAAACTCAACTCAGTCGTCAGGCAGCCTCACTAAATAGTGTTGTTACTTATTAGCTGTCAGGTAAAAGTTAGCTGCGTCTCCTCCTGCATCTCAGCCAATCAGAGCAAGGTTCGGGCCACTGACCTCCAATTGTTTTGTTTCTGCTTTCGATTTGTTTTGATATATTATTGTGATTTAATTGTACAGCACTTTGGTCAACGTGAGTTGTTTTTAAATGTGCTTTATAAATAAATTTGACTTGACTTCCTTATCAGTCAATCGTTCATTCATTTCACAAAGTTGAGTAGCCTAATCTGACGAACTATTTTAACAACCATGCAGCGTTACATTGCGGGTGTCAAGAGAGCAGTAGATTTCAGTACGCCTATGCAGGAGGAGACAACTCAAGTTACCGAACCAAAAGTTAAAAGGCAATTTTTAATGAAAAAGTTACGTGACTGGCTAGTTATCGATGAAAGTAGGCTAGTCAGTCAATGTTTTGCTCCCATCGTCTGCAACAGGCTTGGGCCCAGCAGCAAGACAAATAAACGCTTTATTGTGGGGAACCAAACATTTTTAATTAGAGGCTGTCAAGGACCACAGAGCCTTCAAATGCCACAAGGAAGTGATCTGCATCGGCTCCAGAGAAAATGGAATCTCTTTCCGATTCGGATGAGGAGGAGGGAGAGAGACGGGGTGTGTGTGTGTGTGTGTGTGTGTGTGTGTGTGTGTGTGTGTGTGTGTGTGTGTGTGTGTGTGTGATGTGAGAGAGAGAACTGAAAATGGATAACCGTAAGCGAATAAATATCAATGAGTGACTGGTAGAATTTAGAATTCAGAAATTAGACACCACCACCTGTTGTTTGTCTCCAAAAAGTCAATAAGCCATTATAACTACTATTAAACAAAAATTCCCTCTAGAAATTTGTTTTGTTGGGATAAACACATGGCTTTCCACAAAACTGAAGCACTGCACGTGTCCAGGGGGAGTGGGGTCCTATTATATGACTGTAGATACATACAACATACATCACAGGATCTACATATGTGAAAGCGTTTCATGCCTTCAGTCATCGTTTGTGTGTCTTTGTGTGTGCATATCTGCAATAGTGTGTGTGTGTGTGTGTGTGTGTGTGTGTGTGTCCGTCGACAAAGTGTGAGAGAGTGTAGGAGGCTGGGGAGGGAGGCTGTATGCTATATCTGCACGTACGTACGTACGTACGTATGCATGTATGGATGCATACGTATTTGTCTGTGTCTGTATGAGCGGGCCTCTCTCACCTCAGGGTCCGCAAGCCTTTGCGACAGCCCCACCACGAAGAGCAGGTTGCGCTGCACGACGCGCACGCTGGCCAAGTGCTTGCGGTTCTCCGTGATCTTCTGTTTGCGCTCGTTCTGCTTCTGCTTCTTCTCGTTCTTTATCTGCTGCAGCTCCTCCTGGGACAGGGGCTTGTACACCGCCGGGTCTTCTGGGTAAGGCTGTGAGACCGGGAAAAAAAAAAAAAAAGTGAGACACAAAGAGAGATACATAGAAAAAGAGAAGCTTTGAAATCAAGTGACGCCAACGAAAGAGACAGAGAGCAAAAGATAAGTTTTGCCCCTTAAGCTAACAGGCAATATGCTGTGCCACATGTGACACAGCCCAACAATATCTGAAGTGTAGACTAGTCTAATATCTGATCTTTACAAATTGAGATACACATCCCCGAAAAACTGGTTGAACAGCAGTGCATGTGATACCTTGAACTGCTCCTCTGGTTCATATTTATGTGAATATCAGCATATTTGATGAGATGATGATGATGATGATACCATAACTGTTTCTTCTCTAATAAACCACTGCTGTTTTGAGATCTATGGGTGATCAGCATGAAGCAGCATTTCAACATATCGCTCACAGAAACCAGCGTCAACCACACACACAAAATATCATTCATAAATTATATTCATATATATTCATAATAAATGGCGCCACCGGTAGCGATGCTCACTTAAAAGCAAAACTCTGCCTGTGTGGACTACCCCAGGTGTGGAGAAACTGAGGGAGGAGTTGTTCCACGACTGATCCAATACCGCTTTTCTCTGAAGTTCAGACGCTGCTGACAATATTGACTGTTCTGAGAACAACAGGGGAGGGGACATTTTCTCAATCGTTCTCCCACTTAGGCGTACAACATTTCCAGTAAGCCCTCTCTGACAAGATGAAAATGAATGCTGGGTAGCGAAAGCGACTCTGAAGCAGACGCCTCTGATGGAAATCAAAGGCATGCACCGGAGCTCCGCTGGGCTCCACCGCACACAGCTCTTCTGCACTGCGGAGCGTCTCTCAAAGACGCATCTGAGGGGAATTTAAGACTTCATACAGTTAAGGTGAACCGCTCTTTTATAACCTCAAAGAGACAGTTGATTTCTTGCATCTCTGTACGGATTATTATCAGAGGACAGACACTGACAATCAGCTAGCCTAGTATTAGAAGCTGTTCAACTGGTAGCCTAACTGACAATCAGCTAGTCTAGTACTGGAAGCTGTTTAACCTCTTCAACATGACCCTGCAGGCATGACATTACAACCAGATGGGGACTGAGGACTGTGCGGTAGAACAGCGCAACATTAAAACTAAAGAGAGGACTGTCGTCAGCCTCAGCATCATCCGATCCTCTCCATCCTCAACATCAGCACCATCCTGCAAGCACCATGTCCTGCCTTCATCTCTCCATCCCTACCCGAGCAGGGAAGCAGTAATCGAAAGTCCACCTAGCTCTTTCCGGCGGCCATGCTTCCCCCAGCGGAGGGTTCTACTCAGTGTTCTCTCCATCATCATACATTGCTGGAGATGTACATTTAAGGACACATAGTTCCTGTTTGAGACTAGTCTCGTACACACATAGCCCAAATAAAAGATAATCCTTGGTTGGCACTCAGCTGTGTTCCTGCAGCTCCACAGGTAGGCCAGATGCAAACACCAAGGTCATGGGGTACCACACCCTCAGAACACACATCCTGATGGAAATGTGTGTCTCTACAGTACTGTATCGTAACAGTGTCAATTATAGGACGGCGTGTGTTATCGGCAAACGTTCGCGTTGTGATGTTAGTCCATTATTAAACTGAGCATATCGATTGTTGATCCATTATTAAACTTAGCATTTTAATTGTTTAACAGAATGGCCGATGTTTGACACTGTCCGATAACTGACATAGCTACGCTAGGTCGCTTATGTAAAAATGTCTGCTAAATTAATAAATAATAGTCCAACAGGTGGACACACACACAAACACACACACACACACACACACACACCTTTCTGCAGGCGGGGCAGAGGCCGTTCTCGTCTGTGCGGATGCGGTGCCAGCAGAAGCGGCAGATCTGGTAGCCGCAGGTGCAGGGGAAGAAGTTGACGTCGTCAATCTCCAGAGGCTCCATGCACAGGGGGCACTCCGTGAGGTCATCCTTCAGCTCGGGGCTGCGGGACATCCTACCGCGGGGGAGAAGCGGCGGAGAGGAGAGCGTGAGGAGGAGGAGAGAGAGGCAGGGAGGTGGGGGAGGGACAACGGCACCGATGCGGTCCTTCGTTCTTACGGCGGGTGTGGGGGCCTGTACACGAGGGCTGGAGAGAGGAAGAGGAAGAGGAAGAGATAGTGGTCCATTAACTTCATGCTCCAACAACAATGAGCGGTAATACAACCGCAGAGGTGCAGATAGAAAACTATAGCCACTATTGACCACAGTATTTTTCAACCATCTTTCCTTATGCTGTAAGACAGACCGTAGGCTTCATTTTGAACTCATGTCTTGTTATTTCCATGTGTGTGTGTGTGTGACGATGTCATTGCCTAGCGGCGTGTGTATACATGTGTAAGAGTGCGAGAGAGAGATCAGTGGAGAAATAGGGAGGTGGAGAGAGAGATAGGAGGTGTTATCGACCCGTCGTCTGACATGACAGCTAGCCCTGGCAGGTAAGCACCGTGAGAATAATAAGCCCTCATAGGAGGACTAGCAGAGGCCATCTTAGAGCCTCCCTGCTTATTGCTCACTCCATCATGTGGTCAGGCCAAAGGCAACGACAAAGACTTTCAGGCTACCGAGACATGCACACCAGGCATCTGTCCCCCTTCCACACACACACACACAGCCACACAGCCACAGCCACGGCCACGGCCACACACACACACACAATCTTGGAGCCGAGTAGGTTTGTCTCTCTACCAAAAACTAAACATCAAGATTTATTGCAAAGTTTCCACTGCTTTTCCACAAGAAATCACTGGTGAAATTAGTGTGCGCGTCATCTGGGTTTGTGCTACTTTAGTGACAGGCAGTATGCTTCTAGCACGCTAAATTGTTTTGGAACCAAAGCACTGGAAAGCTACAAGGAGCTACTAGCACCAGTGCTGACACTGAACGTTTCTTTGCCATACCATCCCCATCACAGAGGTTAAACAAATAACCTACGTGAATTTGTAAGTGCATGTTTTATCACTTTATAAATCACAGAGCTTCCGAGATGTGACGCTCTAGAAACTGGGACAGACTTCGCCCGTCGCACCTGATTTGAAAACGAGCAAGTCAGAGCTGCCAATGCTTTTCTCCCCTTCTCCCTTTTATAAGCACATTCATGCACCACTGAAATAACACAGATGAATCAGTCACCAGTCAATCAGTTGGTTCTGTGCCGCCATCTTGGCTCTGCTCACATTTGGCTCATCGGGGCAGGCAGCTCAAGCCCATCACTTCCGCCAAGTCGGAAACAAGTCAGAGCAAACACACCAGACAACTGATAATCTCCAATGATTTCATCAAATGCCTCGAGGAACGTTCCGGACGCAGAGAGCGGGGCTTCACCCCCTCCCTGAGGTTTGGGGTCTCATGAACTAGGTGCACCGCCAGTCCACAGATCACCGACAAAAAAAATTCTTTCAGCGTACAATCAAGACTGGGTCGCTAGTCTACATAATTTCACCACATAAAAGACGGGTGACTGATATACCTTTAGCGGATAGCGTAGGCTTGTAGTGGCCAGACCTCCGACCCCTGGAGTCTCGCTGTTATTCGCTCGTCAGTGACCAAAACACATCCACATCCGCTTCAAGGTACACAAATAACCCTGAACTTCCTGCAGTCTGAGCAGAGAGATATGTGTGTGTGTGCGTGTGTGTGTGTCTGTACTTTTGTGTGTGTGTGTCTGCACTTTTGTGTGTGTGTGTCTGCACTTTTGTGTACATGTGTGTGTGCCCTTTTGTGTACATGTGTGTGTTTGGACAGGAGCAGGCTGTGCTCCGCGGCCAGGCCTTGCAAACAATGGCTCAGGCAAATAGGCCCGCTGCTGCCGGCTTTCTGATCAACAAGCAAAGACAAAGAGAGGGGGGGGGGTTGAGTCATCCTGCTCCAGCCTCCCTCGCCACCAGTGTGCAGGCAATGTGTGACTGACCCCAAATCAGTCGCGCCTCCACACGGTTCTATATACCCAGACAGAGAGTTTTGTTGAGGGCACAGAGTTCGTTGATGTTCAAGCAAAACCTTTCAGGACCTGGTTGGGCTGGCTGTAAAAGGGTCTTCTTTTACTTGGGTGCGAGCTGCACTCCTGGGGATTGCACACTGCCTACAGATGCGTGTGTGTGTGTGTGTGTGTGTGTGTGTGTGTGTGTGTGTGTTCATCTCTGCACACATACAGACAGTTTGAGGGTGCAAAGCAGAGGAGTGGAAGACTGTGCTCAGAACTCTCAGAAGTCCAAATAAACATAGCAGGAGAGACTCCACTTAAGCAAGGAGAGAAGGAGAAGGAGAGAGAGACAGAGAGACAGAAAGAAAGAGAGAGAGGGGGAAGAGGGCAAGGAGGGCTGAAAGTAGCTGAAAGGGGGTGAGAGAAAGCAGAGTGCCAGATAAATCTAAATAAGTGACGTTCAAAGAAAAAGGGAGCTAAAGAGTGTGACGTGAAAAGAGAGGGGAGATGGGCAAGGGTAGAAAGAGGACAGAGACATACAGTAGAGGAGAGTTGGGTAAGGGGTAGGGGAATCGGAGGAAGGAGGGAGGTGTGTGCGTGTGGGGCATAGACTATCCTGCTATAAATATCCAGCGCTGGTCAGTGGTGATGGGGGTGGAGCTAGCGTGTGAGATCTCTCTTTAAAAGGGGAAGTGGAAACGTCAAGCAGGGGGCCAACCCCTCAACTACACACCCCTCACGCCCCCACCCCACCCCCCAGCCGCGCTCCTCTCTCCTGCTCTACATGTACGGTCATCTCCTCTGCCTCGGCCTCTGCCTCGGTCTCTCCTGCGGCACCGGTGCCCAGAGCAGCAGCCCACGAGCACAAGCAGCGTAGCCTCCATCACCCAGATCGAATTAGTAACAGGGCAGGGGCAACTAACCAGAGGCCAGGTCTTTTTTTAGGTCCGTAACAATCACACGCCTGGATATTAGTGGATCAGTGAGGGGGGGCACCCTCTGCCGTCACGCACCCTACCACCACCACTGCCAACTATCACACTCCCTTTGCAAGGGGGAAGAGGGAGAAGAGAGGATGACGATGAGGTGAAAGTCTGGTAGATATGGGAAGACAAACAATATAGCTTGTGATTGCCCCTGACTGAGAAACACATACAGGAGAAAGACACGTCTTAATTACAAACAAGTGACAAAGCAAAGAAATACAATCCCTGTTTTGTCAGCAACCTGTCCTGAGTGTCTTACCATGAGGACTGCTCCATTAGCTATGAGAACCTGCTCTTAGCAGGGCAGTGCTGTAGCTAGTAGGCCTTAAGACATACAACAGACCCCCAGGCAGACCTAGCTTGTTTATGTGTTGGGGGCAGTTGGGGCAGTTGTGCCAGGAGCAGAATTCTAGCACAATGTAGAGAAGGGGCAATAGAAGGCCCACTGTCTGAACTTTGAGCGTACGTGCGAGAGGCAAGTTTGCAATGTAGACAGGCGGCCACACAGACCCCATACCAGCAGTCCAGTCCCCACTGTACGGATGACCTCGCAGGGCCACCAGTCAGGAAGTGGGCTGAACTCTCCTGCTCTAGCTGAACAAATGAGGAAACAGGAGAACCACGACGAGGTTTTGGTATGAATGAAAAGGACAGACTAAAAAAACATTAATCTCAAAAACAGTAACAAAGAACAATGGCAGTTTGGAGAGCAGACATTGACGACAATGACGTTACAAAGCATTCCTCACAAGCGCTTGTTTAGGTCATACAACAACTCTGCCAAGACAGTTTGAAAGGCCCCAGAAGACGCAGTGCCCGTCCACGCCAATGCTTCTCTTAACTTCCCTCTGACTTTTTTTTTGTTATGTATTGTAAGTCACTTTGGACAAAGGGCTCTGCTTTATACTATAACTATATATATACTATAACTGATGGAAATTGATATTGCCATTAATTTATAGACTTACATTGCATTGCAAGCATGTTCTCCTGTGTGTGTGTATGTGTGTGTGTGCCATGTGCATTGATACACCTTTGTTTAAAGCCCTAGCAGACATCCCCTCCCCCTGCCCCAGGTGAAGGAATACACATCTATTGTCCACCATTTTGGCTTTGTGTGCGTGTTCCGGAACCTTCCGTAAGAAGATCACCTCCCCTTCCCAATCTTGACCTGTAAGAACATCCCCAATGTTGACCCTTGACCCCACTGTAAACTCCCATTATTGACTTGTATATATATACTGTAACACTGTGAGGCTCTTTAGTCTTTTGCCTGCCTCTACTCGATGTGGAATTGACTCCCTGCAGGAGCACCTTGAAATACACCTCCAGAAACCTTTGATTCGCCTCGTGGTCCTTTGTCTAGAAGAGTGTCGGCCTAAGAAACCCCGTCACTATACTATTGAAATCAGTGTAAATCTCGTTCACTCACTGAACAAGAGAAATAAAATGTTACCCATATAGCAATTCATAAAAAAGGAAGCTCACATATTGATTGCAGTGATGTTTGAGGTACATATACTGTATGCTTTTGCATACATAAAATGACCCTCTGCCCCGGCACCTTATCGGTTCTGCCCATAAATAAAACTACTGGAACACTGCACAACACCTGGAGGTTCACTAGATAGGGAGTCTGCGACACAGATAACAGACATGTTGTTTGAACACTTTTGGGCTCAGAGCACATCAAGGAGTATCTTTCATCTCTGTTTATATTTCAGGGAAACTTCCCTTAATGTATAAACTGAGAGATTAGCCATAGAGGACAGACACACACACACACACACACACACACACACACACACACACACACACACACACACACACACACACACACACACACACACACACACACACACACACACACACACACACACACACACACACACACACAGGAGAAGCAGACCTGGGGTAACACAAGGACACAGCTTTATAGTTTAGCATAACCGAGGATGGCAAGTGGGCATGCAGAGGTGCCAACACTCAGGGTGCACTTGGCAGCGGTTTCCTACATGGCAGTTACACATTAGGCTAACGCTGGGTGCTGAGAGCAGGTCACCTGGTGGAGGCAAACAGAGTCCCTGAAAAGGGCTACTGTCCTGAAGCCGGGGGTCAGCAAATAAGAGACCTGTGTTTGTCATGCCCACAAGGGCCAGTTTCCATGACAAGGCTAACGAGCTTTCCCACACACTTCCTTTGCAGGGGGAGAGTGTTATGTAAAACTACACTATGTGTACTTAAGGAAAACACACACACACACACACACACACACACACACCTCCACAACAATAATGCTGCTGATCACAAATGTTCAAGGTGGCGCATATAGTGTTTGTGAATAAACAATGGCTATCAAACAACATCAGTCTAGCGATGACATGTCAATGACATGCAATACTGCAGTGTTCTTTTACCAGAAGTGAACCATGAGGTTCCCTGCAAAATGACCTCACTCATGTACATGTGAATCTGAATGTATGCTACAGCCATTATCTTGTGAATGATTGACCAGGTGGGCTGTTGCGTGTGTGTTTGTCCAAACCGATGACCAATCAGCAGCGAGTCAGGCCTTCTCCTAGATTGTCATAAAGGACAACACACACACACACACACACACACACACACACACCTCACCCTCGCACTCCACCCCCCCTAGACATACACACACTCTATGGAAAACAAAGTCAGCAAGCACAGGAGTGACCTCAAAAACAAGACTTCCCTCACTGTAACACATGCATGGCCTATTTAGCCGACTGCCTGCATTTTACATTGGGAAAAATCAATTCCCGTGCCTTAAAGAGCTAAGACAGCACAGAAGCAAAGGGACCTTATCGTTCGTACCTTAAAGTGAACCAAAACACGAGGTACACACACAAAACATTGGTCTAGGATTGAGTTTCACTAAGGTGTTCACGGTCAGTGAATACAATAGCTGCAATGATGTTGACGATGCTCGATCAGCCTTATTATGTATGACTTATGCATATTTACAGTATGCATCAAGTTGCCACTTTCTGAGGTATGCTTTTATAGGCAACTTGATTTGGTATCATCTTCAAAATGAATTTTGATGGTATATGGGTCATGTGAAGGACAGATAAACACACTGCGGTTTCGGGTTGGGCCACCCCGTGAAAATGTAAGACAAGCTTTCACCGCAAGCTTTCATCACCAACTATATCGTCGAAAGACACCAGTTTAGCATGCTAGCAAGCTTTCATCAATGCCAGATGTACTGTTGTTGGTGTTTGCCAGGTTTTTGCATGCCTTTTATGAAGTCAGCTCGCTAGTTTTAGACCAAAACTACCCTAATTGTAATGTAAAGAAATATGGTGATAATTTGTCCTGACAATTTGTTGACATTCTGTCACACTTCCTGCTTATCTATTTTCTGGGCTTTTTTAAACATTTTGACCTGGTAGTTATGAGTCCTACTGTCACACATACATGTCATACTAACATAGATAATTCAATTCAAATGTTGTTTTCTTGTTTTCTTTGTTGTTCTCCCCTAACAGAATGTTCACCATCTCGCCACACAACCTTTCTGGGGGGAAACCCCGCTAAGATGGTCATTCTCAGAGCTCTATCCTCAAGGCTGGAGGGAAGGGCTTGACCTGTTTCCCACATGTACTGTACACAAAGCAGGTCATTTAAAAAGAGGCTTCACACACCAGGCGATGCACAGACTGCCCTCGTTCCATCTGACGAGATCTGACTGAAACACTGCGCAATACTCTAACTCTGTACAGTTCAGGAAAGGCCTTGACCGCATTCTGTTTCCATGTTTCAGCAACGCCGTTCACTGTTAGGTCATGCTTGTTATTTCTGTGGTTTGTTACTCCACACACATAGGCCTACATCTACACTGGACACAGCGAGGCCAATTTGTCTTTGACTCCTTTCACACTGCTGTTCACATACATCAATGCCAGGTAAGCCATGCTTGTATCCAGCCTCAAACAACTTGTTGATCTCCTTTGGGTTGGAGGATGACAAACAAACAAACACACAAACAGTGGCTCCTCACATCCACTTCCCACTACAACAAAAAAAGGCCACCACTGCAGTTAGCTAAGAGGAAGTGGACAGTGCTGTGGGGGATGAGGTGGTGCTGATTCACATGGTCTCAGTGCTGCATGCACCAGAGGTAGCAATAGGGCATAGACAGAGCACACAAAAGTCCACTTTCCATCACATGCCTAAGCACCCCCAGTCTCCTCGTGACAGCGCTGTCTACACTTTATTGAAGGTTCAGATGGCATCTAACATGTGTAAGGACAGGAGGAAAGGTGCTAACATACTGACAACCAATGTTGAGAAAAGAGACTCTCAGTGTGTGTTAGTACATACAAAGTAGCAACAAATTGCTGGAAAAACAGCTGTGTTCATCTTCAGCACACACTGAGGAGAGAATGGACAGTGAGTGCACATTCTCTCACTGGATACAAATATAAATCAAGGGACATGACACAGACACAAAGTGGCTAAGGCAGACATATATCAACTCGAACAAAAGGCCTGACAGATTTGAAGCTTAGGAGTGAAACCATAAACATACTGCACAACCTAATACCTCATACACGCTTGGTAAGCTTGGGAAACAGTCATGCTGCATGCCACTGTTGTTTACGTACTTAAAACCAGTTGTTACAGTTTTTTGTGTTCTTGTAGGTGACTCTTTTTTTATTATTGTCCTCAAACTTTGCTGGTACTGGATCACGGGAAGGGGAAACAAAGACACCTGTCATTCCTATTCTCTATGCTTCAGCTAAAGCTTGACATCACCAAATATATCACTGAAATACATTAGTCTGCAAGCCAGAGAGCTTTTGTCTACCAGTGCCAACTATGCTGTTTTTGGTCTTTACAAGCCCAGTCTGTTGGCAGATTCCCAGTTAGCTTGCTAGTTTTAGAGAAACTCTGTAATGTCTCTGCTAAGTTATGACACTCAGACTAATACCAGTGCAAGAAACCTTCCAAAAAAATACAAAAAAGGACACTGGTACCAAAGCTGAGGCTAATTATTAGTGTGAATAAGGCCACACTGAAGGGAATATGGGACTGTCATTGGAACAAAGCAAACACACATTCGACCTATGTCCGTAGAGTTTTGCTACTGACACTGTGACACATGAAAGGCTGACTGCTCTATTAGAGACAAGCCACCAAAGCTCTAAAGATCCTTACAGAAAGCAACGTGTCTTTTCAGAAGAACAGGTCTGCCCCAGGTAGCAGTATCAGGTTATCAGCACTGACCCTTGGCAAAGGCTACACAACTACACCACAGAGCAAAGGTGGACCGCCCACCAAATAGCACCTCTGCCCAGTACCTACACAGCCTGAGAGGCAAATCCATCTCTTTAGAGAGATGTGGCCTTTGCAGATCATCGTCTGATTACAAGGGGTAGAGGAGACAGAGTTGGGCGCCCCTCACTGCTCAGTACGGTGGAACTCCGATGGTCAAGGTTGGCATGGCCACTTAGCCACATCCCTGACACGCCACTGCCCAGCCTCATTAACCGAAGGCACTTCCAGCCCGTGTGTGAAAACATGTGGCACTGCAGCAGGAAAAGGCCAAGAGTTCAGAGGAGTTATCTAGTTTCTAAAGATTTACTGTAAAGGTTCCGCAGAAGACCTTTGCTCAAAGGTAGCTTCCTGGAAATATGTTATGCCGATGTGTACTAATCTACTGTTCATCTACTATACAACATGTTTGATGGCGGGAATAAAATGAATAACTAAACTGTCACAGTGTCATTTATGCATGGTAATCGAAAAACCAGTCAACTCTCACCAGTTAATTGTGGGTAAATGAGCTCGTTTACTCTTGTCAACAGTTACATATTAACATCAGAAGGATTTAACCGTAGCATACCGACTGTCATTTGAATGCTTTAGCCGTGTCTCCCTTTAATTACAAGGCAAATAGCTATGTGACTTTCCTAGCTAGCTAGCTTCATAGGAAGCTAAAAGCTTGTAAACCAGCGTTATCTAGGTTTGTCCATACAGTGTGCCGAGAACAGATTCACCAACTAATTTAAAGCCCAGACTGGTTTCAGTTGTCATACTCATTTACACAACCGAACCGATTAATAACCTCAACGGGCGTGAATGTCGTTAAAGGCAGCATGAACGTTACAAGTTTGCGACAGTTGGAGACATCCGAGTTAGCCAGACATAAAAATAAACTAATGTTAGCTTACAATACCAAACGCTAACGTCGAATCTTACTTGGCGTCACTCTCGTTTATCGACTGGAAATTCAACGGAGACAATCTGGCACTGCCACGTCACTAATGTTTGCTTGAGAAAACAATTTTAACACTTTGATCAATTAGGGTCAAGTCAGCGTTAGCTCACACTGGCTACACACCTAGGCTAAGTTGTCGTTAGCTGGGAGAACTAGCTAGCATAGTAGGGTAGCAAGTTCGCTAGGATATCCTAGTTCTACTGTTAGCGACAGCTAGCTAGACATGGGTGTGGAGTATGTAGGGCAAGTTAGACAGATAAACAAATCACTCTTGTCATTTCATGTAATCTATATGGTCCTGCCTGAGCACAGTTTGTAAAGATCTCTGTTTAAGTCCTGCATGTTCTGATCGTAGGAAAAACAAATGTTTACCGCTTTGTCAAAAGCCGGTCAAGTGACACGACTACTGCCGCTGGCGAGAGGAGTAATGCTACCCGTTCACGGACGTTAGCTAATCGGCTAGCTAGCTCGTTGAACGCGATATTGATAACAGAGTAGCCTAATAAGATATGTAGACAGACAAACCTGGAAAAAAGTTATCGCTTCACAACATACCATATACACATGTCATTTAAACTACTTTCAAACAGAAAATAACAACAAAAGGTTAGAATGGTTTAGTAAATCAGTTGGCCAACACCGTCGTTTTGGTCGTACTAGGTACGCGGCCTACACTGCCCCGGCAAGCCTGCGGCTCTCCCTCATACCAACACCAAGACTTTGACATTATAGTCAACCTTTAATGTACAACTGTGGCACATTTAGGAGCCACGATGAAAGGACATAACACTTTGATAAAACCGATATGGTTTACACATATTGAGAAAGTTCCCCAAGGCTACTTTTACCATTCTTGTGAGCTTTCTGGTCAGTTTATGGTGAGAGTTTGTGGGATAACGTTAACGTTACTCACCCTGTCTATTTGCTGGGATTCCTCTCCAAGGAATATTCACAGAACAAGTGGGGCGGGGATTGATTATCTTTCTGAGCTGTATGACAGCAGGCACCTTGAAATCTTTCGGCGTTTGTTTTCGGTATTTGATTTGAAGGGGAAAACGCCTGTATATTCTTTCAGCCTCTGTGTGTACAGCAGCAGCACTCTGACCACCATCTTACATTGAACTCTGCAGAGGGAGGGGAAAGGAACTATTCACAACCACTGAGCATGCTCTGTTTGCACTCTCAAAATTATGACGGGTAATGTAGTTACAAATTTCTGCATTCCTTAGCTAAAGTGATCGAATCCATTTTTGACGTACACTTAAACGACACATTACAACATATTTTATTTCATATATATTATCAAAATACGCGCGACAATATAGACAAATATTAACACATTTCCAATTATTGCATTTGTTAAACTAGTTATTACTGTTAATCCCATGATTCCCTTGAATCCCACGGCGGTCGCAAGGTTGGCGAAACGTCTGGGAAACTATCTGAAAAGTGGACATAGCAGAGTGGTACATGCGTTAATTAGACGCGGTAGTGCGTCACTGACCAATACCTGAAAAGATTTAGGGCGAGAGGTCCATATGCTTCTGCGAACAATACCTATGTAATAGCCTTATTCTTCATTCTAAACCCGCAAACAAATAACATATATTGGCAGGTCCCATCAGAGAAATGAAGTGTATGGTTCACTGCATACTGAGAACCGGGCTTTGTCTATATATTGTAGGCCCAAAACGCAAAAACATTTTAATTTAAAAAGTTTTATTTTTGTTTTGATCACACATTTCACAAAAGGATACATTTACTCCCAAAAACCATGGAAGCACAGATCAATACAGATTATAATTTTAGATGAGAGAAATTCGTTTACAAATATTCTTCATTTCTTAAATATAACAGTAGATGGAGACATTTTCAATTCCGTGGAGCCTCAGGATGTTTGACGCAAAAGGCTGTTAAACTTAAAATGTATGATAATAAAGGTGTATTAAAAGGATGAATGTTCCAAATTGCCTGAAACTTTTAAAATGATCTTCTCAATGCATTTTAAGTAGGCTACATGTTGTGTGTGCAATTACGTTGATACTTGTGAACATCAAAATAAATATACATAATGTGATTATATGTAAGCAAGTCATGTCAAAGCAGTTACATTTATATGTACATTTAGCTTTTTTGCATATTACATTGTATTCTACATACAGATTTTAACCTTCGTTTGCTAACAAGGAGCATGTATCCATTATATTTGTTGCTACATTCCTCAATGCAATTCCCTTGTCCCCAATTTGTAACATGGATCTGAGACTACTCCAGAATATATGTTTTTTGCATTCGTCCTTAGGCCACTCCAGGTATGTCTGCTGCCTGAGAAGGGTCCTCAGCTTCAAGAACTTGCTGGGCAGAGAGTCAGGTGGGATAGGCTCTAGCAGAATAAACACCACAGAGTCTTGGTCCACACTGATGGCCCTGTGCTGGGCAAAGAAGAGCTCATAGTTGCACCACTCACTCTGAACAAAGTTCTGAGAGAGCACGAATATGGTCTTATAGCTGGCCTCCACGCAGTTGATGATGTTGTCCACAATCCACTGCCCCGGTACGAAGTCACGTTCATGAATGCAAAGTGACAGACCTGTCCCCTCCAGTGTTGGCACCAGCTGGGTATCCACCCAGGCTGAGTCATGTTGGCTGTAGGAGATAAAAGCATGATAGTTGAAAGAACCCTTCAACAGCCTGTCCTCCCCTTTACGAGCTCTCCGTTTGACTCTGATCCAAACCCACAGCATCTTGGTGTACCAAACACCATCACAGACATGAAATACGATGGCAAAAACGGCAATAATGACGGTTAAAACCGAAAAAGACACAACTGCCTGAAGCCATGGGTGGCAGGACAGATTTCCAGGCTTAAAATTGACCAGCGATGTATCAGCATAAGATGGAGGGGTACTGCAACTGTAGTCCAGGGGCCAGTCTGGCAATAGAGACTTGTTCATGGCTGTCACGAACCAGTAAGAATCACAGGTACAGCTGAATGGGTTTTTCCCTGCAACTAGTGTCTCCAGTTTGGGCAAGCCGTCCAACACACCCTCGCTAATGTATGCAATTGCATTCTGGTCGATGAACAGGGCCTGCAGCACTGGTGCTCTGAGGTTCAATGGGATGACTTGAATGTTGTTGGAACTCAAAATAAGATGTGTCAGACTGGGAAATTGTGACAGTACTTTTTGGCTTATGGTGGTAATTCCAGTTTTTGAGAGATCAAGTCTTTTGAAGTTAGTTGAGAGGTATTTGAAGACACCATTGCCCAGGTTGTTGTGGCTGAGACTCAGCTCTGTTAGGTGAGGGGACCAGGAGCATGGGCCTGTCAGGCGGATGGAGTTGAAGCTCAAGTCCAGAGATTCCAGGAGTTTGATCTGACTGGATTGCTTAGAGATGAGAGCCAGATCGAAGAAGCGGTTATGACTCAAAGAGAGGTGTCTGAGGGATGGGAAAATCTCTGTTGGTTTGCAGAGGGGCCACCAAAAACCAGACTCTTCCAGTAGATTGTCCGAAAGATCCAATATCTGTAATGACGGTATGGCAGAGATCAAATTACAGGGGAGAATGTTCATTCCTGTGCCTGAGAACTTCAGATACGACAAGTGTGTGAAATGTTCCACACTAATGTTAAATTTGGGGTATCTGTATTGATAATGCTTGATGCCATCAAATGTAATTGATTTGAGTTTTGTTGTGGTATTCTGGTTTGGGAATTGCATTCCATCAGGAGTGTCTTCATTGTAAACAATATTGATAAAAGTTAAATCTTCAATTGGAGAATGCCAAACATTTTTTAGTAATTTGACCATGACTGTGCTATTTATCCAGGTTTGTATTATAGTTATTTTCCTTAGACCATCAAAGTTCTTTAAAGCTGTGAAAGGATCAACCAACACATGACAATCATCAGGAACAAACTTTACTAAACTCAGCTCCTGTGTTTGTGTTTGGTTAAGATCCACAAGAATTTGGTCAAAAATGACAAAACTCTGGCAAAAAGACACATTTAGAGTAATTCTTTTCAGATACCTCAACTGAGCTAAAGATCCAGGTTCATATTCTTGCACCTGGATGCCCTCACCTAGAATAAGCTGCTCTAAATGTATGTCTTTCAGAGGAGTGAAGTCTTTCAGTTTCAGTGAAATTGTATTTTTACTTCCAAGAGCAAGGATCTCAAGATGTGTAAAATTGGAAAAATGATCTGGAAGCGCATAGCCGTAGTATTCGTTGCCTGAAAGGTCTATGACCCTTAATGTGTTGAGGTTCATGTTAGAGATGATTTTCAAAAGATTGTTGGACACATTCAGCACCTTGATTTCCTTGTTGTTGGCAAAGGCATCCGGAGAAATAAACCTAAGATTACAGTTGGTTGCTTTCAAGAAACAAAGCTGGGTAAGATTAATTAGCTGTCCATCTTCAATTCTTGCAATGTTGTTATAAGAAATGTCCAAATATTCAGTTTGTGCTGGAAGGTTCGGTGGAATTGCATTGAGATTGTGGTGGCGTAAGTCTTTTGTGTTTTCTCTCAACGTCATACACATTTGGAATCCTTTCTCTGCAGTGTTGAAAGCCATAGTCCCGTGGAGTAAAATCCCAATGGACGGTACTGCAATAATCCAAAATGTAAGGTACATTCTGAAAAAAGGATCCGTTGAAATCACAATTATTAATGAGATCAAAGATATGACAAACCATTGTAAGCCTTTGATGTTGTCATTCATGATGTCATTCTGTCTCTAAAAATGTGTACAGAATATAGATACAGTATGTCCCCACTGTATGTGCATCAGTTCAAAAACTGGGCTGTAAATAAACAAATATAATAAAACATATCTGTGGCATATTACTTACTTGTGTGCCTCTCTGCTCATGTTGTGCCTCCCCTGCACGTACTTTACTTAGACACCATCTGTGCTAATGTGAAAATTCTCTGTTTAGTCTCATGCTCTTTAAGTATCTGTTTGGTACAGAAAAAAGTTAGTGGTGAGGACATTTCTTTAAAACTTCCCCTCATTTGCAATACTACACTTCTCTTATTGTGAAAAGTTTTTTTTTCTGTGTGTGTGTGTTCACAAAGGCATCCTGAAATTGAGATTAGATTTACAGAGTACAATTTTCCCAGCTTCCTTTATATTCCAATATGTTAGTGTCACAGTCACTTTCTTTTGTTTCTGTCGTTGTGTTTTATCATTCCGACATCACCCCCTTTTTTTATTTATTAGTTATTTCTTCCTCTGTAATGGTGCATTTCCACTTTCTGTCAAGGACCTGTTCTGTAATAGCTTTTAATTGATCAGGACAGAATTCATCTGGGATATCAAACCTGGTGGAGTCTACAATGAATATGAATCAGAGTTGCATTTCCCAAAAGCATTGCCATGGCAGGGCCTCAAGAGATAAAACAGCAGTGTTCAATATAATAATCTTTCTATCTTTTAACAATAGTCACAGCGCAAATAAGCTGTGGGGAAATATGGTTTATATATCATGTAATCATAATCCAGTTGCAGAAGGAAGGTTACTTGTTGAACGGAGACAATCTGAAAAGTGGACGTAGCAGAGTGGTACAAGCGTTAATTAGACGTGGTAGTGTGTCACTGACCAATACCTGAAAAGATTTAGGGCGAGAGGTCCATGAGTATGCTTCTGCGAACAATATCTAAGTACTAGCCTTATTATTCATTCTAAACCCACAAACACATAACATATATTGGCAGGTCCCATCAGAGAAATGAAGTGTATGGTTCACTGCATACTGAGAACCGGACTCTGTATTGTAGCCCCAAAACGCAAAAACATTTTAATTTAAAAAGTTTTATTTTTGTTTTGATCAGACATTTCCTAAAAGGATAAATTCACTCCCAAAAACCATGGAAGCACAGATCAATACAGATTAGAATTTCAGATGAGAGAAATTTGTTTACAAAAACTGTTTCACTTCTTAAATATAACAGTAGATGAAGACATTTTCATTTCCGTGACGATCCTCAGGATGTTTGACGCAAAAGGCTGTTAAACTTAAAATGTATGATAATAAAGGTGCATTTAAAGGATGATTATTCCAAATAGCCTGAAACTTTTAAAATGATCTTCTCAATGCCTTTTAAGTATGCTACATGTTGTGTGTGCAATTACGTTGATACTTGTGAACATCAAAATATATATACATAATGTGTTTATATGTAAGCAAGTCATGTCAAAGCAGTTACATTTATATGTACATTTTGCTTTTGTGCATATTACATTGTATTGTACATAGACTTTAACCTTGGTTCGCTAACAAGGAGCATGTATCCATAATATTTGTTGCTACATTCCTCAATGCAATTCCCTTGTCCCCAATTTGTAACATGGATCTGAGACTACTCCAGAATATATGTTTTTTGCATTCGTCCTTAGGCCACTCCAGGTATGTCTGCTGCCTGAGAAGGGTCCTCAGCTTCAAGAACGTGCTGGGCAGAGAGTCAGGTGGGATAGGCTCTAGCAGAATAAACACCACAGAGTCTTGGTCCACACTGATGGCCCTGTGCTGGGCAAAGAAGAGCTCATAGTTGCACCACTCACTCTGAACAAAGTTCTGAGAGAGCACGAATATGGTCTTATAGCTGGCCTCCACGCAGTTGATGATGTTGTCCACAATCCACTGCCCCGGTACGAAGTCACGTTCATGAATGCAAAGTGACAGACCTGTCCCCTCCAGTGTTGGCACCAGCTGGGTATCCACCCAGGTTGAGTCATGTTGGCTGTAGGAGATGAAAGCATGATAGTTGAAAGAACACTTCAACAGCCTGTCTTCCCCTTTACGAGCTCTCCGTTTGACTCTGATCCAAACCCACAGCATCTTGGTGTACCAAACACCATCACAGACATGAAATACAATGGCAAAAACGACAATGATGACGGTTAAAACCGAAAAAGACACAGCTGCCTGAAGCCATGGTTTGCAGGACAGATTTCCAGGCTTAAAATTTACCAGCGATGTATCAGCATAGGATGGAGGTGTACTGCAACTGTAGTCCATGGGCCAGTCTGACAAGAGGGACTTGTTCATGGCTGTCACAAACCAGTAAGAATCACAGGTACAGCTGAATGGGTTTTTCCCTGCAACTAGTGTCTCCAGTTTGGGCAAGCCGTCCAACACACCCTCGCTAATGTATGCAATTGCATTCTGGTCAATGAACAGGGCCTGCAGCACTGGTGCTCTGAGGTTCAATGGGATGACTTGAATGCTGTTGGAACTCAAAATAAGATGTGTCAGACTGGGAAATTGTGACAGTACCTCTTGGCTTATGGTGGTAATTCCAGTTTTTGAGAGATCAAGTCTTTTGAAGTTAGTTGAGAGGTATTTGAAGACACCATTGCCGAGGTTGTTGTGGCTGAGACTCAGCTCTGTTAGGTGAGGGGACCAGGAGCATGGGCCGGTCAGGCGGATGGAGTTGAAGCTCAAGTCCAGAGATTCCAGGAGTTTGATCTGACTGGATTGCTTAGAGATGTGAGCCAGATCGATGAAGCGGTTATTACTCAAAGAGAGGTGTCTGAGGGATGGGAAAATCTCTGTTGGTTTGCAGAGGGGCCACCAAAAACCAGCCTCTTTCAGTAGGTTGTCCGACAGATCCAATGTCTGTAATGACGGTATGGCAGAGATCAAATTACAGGGGAGAATGTTCATTCCTGTACCTGAGAACTTCAGATACGACAAGTGTGTGAAATGTTCCATACTAATGTTAAATTTGGGGTATTGGTATTGATAATGCTTGATGCCATCAAATGTAATTGATTTGACTTTTGTTGTGGTATTCTGGTTTGGAAATTGCATTCCATCAGGAGTGTCTTCATTGTAAACAATATTGATAAAAGTTAAATCTTCAATTGGAGAATGCCAAACATTTTGTAGTAATTTGACCATGACTGTGCTATTTATCCAGGTTTGTGTTATAGTTATTTTCCTTAGACCATCAAAGTTCTTTAAAGCTGTGAAAGGATCAACCAACACGTGACAATCATCAGGAACAAACTTTACTAAACTCAGCTCCTGTGTTTGTGTTTGGTTAAGATCCACAAGAATTTGGTCAAAAATGACAAAACTCTGGCAAAAAGACACATTTAGAGTAATTCTTTTCAGATACCTCAACTGAGCTAAAGATCCAGGTTCATATTCTTGCACCTGGATGCCCTCACCTAGAATAAGCTGCTCTAAATGTATGTCTTTCAAAGGAGTGAAGTCTTTCAGTTTCAGTGAAATAGTATTTTTACTTCCAAGAGCAAGGATCTGAAGATGTGTAAAATTGGAAAAACTATCTGGAAGAGCATAGCTGTAGTATTCGTTGCCGGAAAGGTCAATGACCCTTAAGGTGTTGAGGTTCATTTTAGGGATGATTTTCAAAAGATTATTGGATACATTCAGCACCTTGATTTCCTTGTTGTTGGCAAAGGCCTCAGGAGAAATAAACCTAAGATTACAGTTGGTTGCTTTCAAGAAACAAAGGTGGGTAAGATGAATTAGTTGTCCATCTTCAATTCTTGCAATGTTGTTATAAGAAATGTCCAAATATTCAGTTTGTGCTGGAAGGTTTGGTGGAATTGCAGTGAGATTGTGGTGGCGTAAGTCTTTTGTGTTTTCTTTCAACGTCATACACATTTGGAATCCTTTCTCTGCAGTGTTGAAAGCCATAGTCCCGTGGAGTAAAATCCCAATGGACAGTACAGCAATAACCCAAAATGTAAGGTACATTCTGAAAAAAGGATCCGTTGAAATCACAATTATTAATGAGATCAAAGATATGACAAACCATTGTAAGCCTTTGATGTTGTCATTCATGATGTCATTCTGTCTCTAAAAATTTGTACAGAATATAGATACAGTATGTCCCCACTGTATGTGCATCAGTTCAAAAACTGGGCTGTAAATTAGCAAATATAATAAAACATATCTGTGGCATATTACTTACGTGTGTGCCTCTCTGCTCATGTTTTTGCCTCCACAGCAGGTACTTTACTTAGACATCACCTGAGATAATGAAAATGTCTCTGTTTTGTCTCACGCTCTTTAAGTACCTGTTTGGTATAGAAAAAAAAGAAAGACAAGTTAGTGGTTAGGACATTTATTGAAAACTTCCCCTTACTTGCAGTATTTTACTTCTCCTTTTTTAGAAAAGGTTTTTGTTCCTGTGTGTGTTAACAAAGGAATCCTGAAATTGAGATTAGATAACAGAGGACATAAAAGTTGCATTTCCCAAGAGTTGCATTTCCCAAAAGCATTGCTGTGGCTGGGCATCAAGAGCACAAACAGCAAGTGTTGTGGTATTTTTTCAGTGTCTGCACATGACAACCTATTGAGACTCAATATGTCAACTTTGGAATGATTTCGGCATGAATTATTTAAAAGAAGCGTTATGATGGAACACTTTGTCACAACTGTAAACAAACTATTTCATCAAAGTAAACACAGAATGGTTCTCCATGCATCATGACTCAGTGCAATATTTTATAGCGGTCCAAAGCTTTATTAGTTTCCCCATTCTGGCAGACAGTATGAGTTCCTCATTCTATGTTGGTACATATGATATCCTCAAAAATCACATGTTATGAAACACCATTTCTTAGAACATTATTCTGAAATGTTTTTCCCAAGAAATAGTACCCTCATAGGAAAGTCTCTGGTATTATTGCTATAATCCACGCAGGTGCTCTGTAAACATTCATTTGAATCTGTAGGAATCCCCTGAACACAAGTCTGGCATTAAAGTTCTGGCCCTCGGATAAACAACTTGGACTGTTCAGGGGACACGCTTGCCCAGTGAGAGGCTCTCAGGCAGCCAGAGCTGGTGTTAATGCATCCCAGCAATAGGAATGTGGGGCAAAACAGGCATGCCAGTGGAGAAGGGCAGAAATAAATAATTAACTTGGCACGAGACACTGGACCATGGGCATGTGGAATGATACAATCAAATGAATATTAGGTTTTTTTTTTCCAACATCTGTTGAGAAGAATTAAGAGCATGTGTAGAATATCGTATTTAGTCTTTTGTTCAAATTGAAAAATAAATACATTTGAAAATATGACATATTCACCCTCGAAGATGCACAGTGTTACACCAAAATCTTTTATACAAAATACATAAATAAATCATTGCATACCCTAAACTGAACATACTGTTGACTGTGGTTCAAGTGTTTCTTTGCCCAAAAATTCTGACCTGCATAAGATGCAATTCACCAACATCCTGATCAACAGAAGTGTGTCAACAGGAACTGAAATCTGGCAGGAGTATCCTCACTGTAACCAACAATGGAGCAAAAGGAAAAGTAACATGTTTGATTGGGGAGTCTCAAACATTCTTTAGCAGTTTGATCAAGAATGTGCAATTTATCCAGGTTTTTGTAATATTGCGAAGTTTTGAAAGTTTTGAATCAACAACCACATCGCAATCATCAGGAACCAACGAGACGTTCAGTCATTTCTTTCAGATACCTCAACTGAGCCAAAGATACATGTTCATATTCTTGTAGCTGGATGCCCTCACGCTTAAGAAAGGCTTTTTTATCAACCAAAATCAACCAGAGTTTGTTTATATTTTTCATTGGAGAAGACTTATTAACTCTTTTGCTTTTTATTATTTAATTATTTAGCATTTAATTTACATTTATCACAGAAAATCCATCCCCTTTTTAAGTTGCACTGTATTTAAAAAATACATATTTTGGTAGGAAAATTAAGTATAGGTTCATATAATACATAATTTCAGAGTTGAGAGCCATCTTATTGTAATAATCAAGAGGCAATCAAGGCTCATTACATCTTGTCTGAAGACTTACACAACGTTAGATTAAAACAGATATATTTAGAAAATTAGGAAGTAACCATCATGCAATAAAATGGTAATAAAAGTAAAACCATCCATTATGATAACAACAACAATAAGAATAATCCCAAAACTATAATTATATTTAGAAAACTGAAACACCCTGCATGCTCTTGACATATTTAATTTTGTTTGTTCACTTGTCTTTTACTCATGTCAATCACACTCTATAGCTGACAAACACAAGAAAAAGACATGTTACGCAAGTGCTATCCAAGTCATCCTTGTTCCTTGTACTCTCATAATAGATTTTAAAGTTCATTTGATGGGCTTTGCATGGGCTTGGTTGTGTCTTCCTGTTTTTCTCCCATCCCATATATCCACGAGAGGTTTTGTTTGTTTGTTCACTTGTGCAGTCACTTGTTTCACTTGTTTAATTGTCGATTTACTACTGAATCATTCAAGAAATTAGAAGTTGGATGATGATGAGACAATTTTATTGTTTAGGGCACTATATAAATAAAATTGAAATGAATTGAATTGATGGTTAACAGGAATAAGGTTTTCCTCCTGTACTGTATCTGCTCCAGAGTACACTCTCTAACACACCATAACTCCACCCCCATCCCATCACAACTCTGCTAGCATGCACGTAGAGTGGGGAACTGTTACATGACAGTACAACATCAGGCACGGCTTTTGATTATGGCAGTTGGCTTATAGACATGTTCACACAGAGGTTAATTTGTTCGAAATAAGCTTTAAGTGGATTTCTGTAAAATCAGAGAAAAGACCAGCTTGGACAAACATTTATGGTTTATAACATAATCTTGAACTAGTAAAGTAAAGTAAAATGAACAGTACTTTTGCAATGGATCCAAACACAACAGTATTTTGCTAACTTTAGTGTCTACCCAGCACTCTCTAAAGTGTAGTGCGGTCATAAAAAAATTATAAAATAGACACAGTAGTTCAGTAGTTTACTTTAAATAGCACAGCTTCAGCACAGTACTTATTATGACATTCACAAGCACAAAATAGACTCCAGAGACCCACTGCCATGATAAACATTTTATTTCCACCCATGGCGCAGAAAAGAATTTCAGACAGCAACAGGTTATAACAGTTCATCATTCTAAGACAACACATCTGACAAATACACATTAAACAGTGTTTGGAACTGTTAGGAAATTGTCATATTATTTTTGTAAGAGGCTGGCTTCTCCTAAAAAGAGGAAACATAGTGCCCTTAGAAGTAATATTTTTTTAACTACATTTATGTCATATTCTGTAATACTCAACATGAAACTTCCAATGCTTCTATAACCTGGAGACAGAGTCAGGCAACTGTTAGGGTTTGGTAAAATCTGCCTATAAGGGAAAAATGAAAACATTGATTACCAATCTGTGAAAAGATCTATCACCATCCATAGATATTTGCCCCATACTACGAATGTCTGCAAAAAAGAATGCCCGTTTATGGTGCATTCCCCATGCATGACAGCATGCAGCAGACTTGCATTTTTCTCATCGTTAGCAAACAGGAATGTAATACTGTGTACCCGGGTGCATGCGTCACTTTACTGAGGTGGTGGCTCTACCTGGGGTGCGGGAGAGGCCCTTCAAACGGCACTTCTTCTGGGGGAGGCTGCATGTGTAGAGCCCCAGACAGCCAGAGCAATCCTCCGCAGCAACGCAGTGACGCGACCGGATGCCACTGCAGGCATGCTAATGCAGACCATATGAGTAGAAATGAGCTCTTAAGCCATAATGTGAACAAGCGAGCAGAACAACCAGCATAACATTTGTTATCATCAAGTAGTTCTACTTAGCATTTTAGTCAATAGTAGTAAGTATAAGAAAGTTGTAGAAACGTATGGCTTTTTTTTGTTGCTGTAATTATGTAGTTTTCTATAGAATAATGGATAAATTACATGCACAGTGATCCACATAAAAATATACATCAAATAAATATAAAACATAAAACATAAAAACTAGGATAGAGTGCATAAAAATAAATAAAATGAACACAGTCATTTCTATGTGCATGTAATTTCTTTGCTGTTAAGCACTTTGAGCTGCATTGTTTTGAATGATAGGTGCTATACAAATAAGTTTATTATTATTATTATTATTATTATTATTACAGCTATGATTCATGGATAACCAAAATGGAAGATCAATAAAAACATTTAAATGAATAATAACGTATTTTGCCCACCGTATCAGCGTTGAACTGACCACTGTGCTGACCATCTTGAACTTGTTCTCTCATCCCAAAACTCCCAAATTGGCCATGGCTGAGGTGATCAAAAGCCTTGTTGCTCTGATGTAAGCCATTGATGGTGTGCCCAGCACGAAGAGCTCTGGAGTACATATGCCGACCCTTCTGTGTTAGGGAGCTTTTTTCACCCGTCCAGCTAATCCGAAATCCTCTGTTTCCCTTTTTGCCAACCAGACTGACCTGAGTGCAGCAGATAAACTGGGCTAAAAGCAATAAGAGTACACACAAGGGTTTCATCACTAGGATCCTTCACTGCCAGGCAAGAGATCGGCATGGACAGACCCTTAGTAAGTAATGATCATGATCAAGATCATCACTGTATTTATATACGTTTCCAACACAAAGTCTATAACCTCCTCATGGAATATATCACTAAAACAAATAGAGAGGGGATGGTTGCAGTAATCATGTTTTATCAGGTCTCATAATTGAATAAAGGATCCGAAAGGAAAGTATCAAGAGAATGAAGTCCCTCCTTCAAATTAAACAATGTGTACCACAATAATGGCCAAATAATTTGAAGAGTGATGCTTTCAAACACAGCACTTAGCTACAGGGGACATTGATCTTTTCCCTCAATAATCTTCGAGTACACAGAAGATTCTGGAATTTTCCATCACATAACAAAGACCTGCCGACCACCTGTTTTCGGATGCTTCTCGTCTCCTAGGACAGTGATTTATATTTGGTATCCAAGCATGAGACTTTGCTGTTTAATCTCCATACTGAATACTGAACACTAGATAAAAGTAATGGAGAGACTGACAGGTCACATGTCCTCTCAGGCACGCAATGAGAAATAGTATAGGGTCTCAAGCGTAATTGAATTAATTGTTTCTAACAGATTTTTTTTCAAAATAAATATGCATTCAATTCTGTGCAAATACCAGATTAAAATGTAACAGAATTCAGCTCAATGAAGAGAAATGTGTGTTCTCTGTGGGCCACCACAAGTGTGTGTGTATGTGTGTGTGTGTGTGTGTGTGTGTGTGTGTGTGTGTGTGTGTGTGTGTGTGTGTGTGTGTGTGTGTGTGTGTCTTTGTGTGTACAAGGTGTTGTCACTGGCAATATCTTTCGCCTTGTGTTCTGTGCTGTTTATCAAGGAGCTGCTTTCTTATGCCTCATTACTATAAGGAAATGTGTCCAAAAATGGTATGGTCTCCATGTGGTATAATTCAATGTCCATTCTGCTGTTATACCGCATCACCTATCGCTATTGGCTATTGGCTATCGGCTATCGTCTTTGAAGCAAAAAGATGCTTGCAAGATGCTTGAAGCGAGTCTTGATTTTCTTGATTTTGAACAAACCATTTTTTTCCCCATAATGAAATTTAAAAATGCATAAGCGCATTTGTATCTGAAAATGAGCATACTTGAATGAAAAAAGGTATTGTCTGGTCAATAACTTATGTCAATATAAATCATGCTGGATACATAACATTCACAAAGATCATGGGATCCCTTTGAATGCTATTTCAAACTTAAGGCTGAGTAAAAAGGAAACTAAATGGCAAAATAATTTATGATGAATAATGTATGAACAATTAGACCATCATGATTGTGACAGCTGTGTTGCTATTTAGATGAAAAATGAACAGGATCAGCAAAAGAGAGGAGGGAACTCTTCCAGCTTGCGAAACACCTGCATCCATCTGTCCACAGCTCTAGACCTCTTCAAAGCGGGTGAGTTATCCCAGTGGTTTAATCACCTTGGAGAGCAATCCTGCAAAACCCACTCCCTTGCTTCTCAATGCATTTTCAAATACATTACATGTGTTGTTTTGGTCTAGTTTTTCCAGAGTGGCAGGTCCCGATGTAAGGTGTGAGACCTTTCTGTTGTGTGTGTATTACCAAAGGGGGGAAACAGGGTGGTCAACACAAGGGCCTTGTAACCAGGAAGAAATCCAGAGAGTATTTCACTGAGAGTGAGAGTGATGAAAGAATGAACAATGAAGCCCACTGTGTTTACCTGTCTCCCTCTGATCCGAAACCAAGCAACCATGAACAGCAATGACATTGTGCGGTGCACAGCAAGAGCGGAACAAAGCATTAGGTTTTTCACCTTTGAAGGTTTTTTTGTTTCAGCTTTAAAGAAAAATATATATATTTTCAATTAAAAATGTTTGGTACGCACAATAATGTGATGGGGAGATATGGGGAGATAAGCACACCTGTTGACAGGCTAGTCACTCCATAGCTTTGTGGTCCTGGCACAAAATCCCGCAACAATGTGAGAACAGCTCTTACACCGAAACACTTTTCCATCAAATACACTGTTGAAATGTATCAGTTAGCAAACAAACTAGTTTTTATCAGTGCCAGCTGTGCTGATGTTGGTGTTTGTAGATGGAATGTGAATTAGTCCTCTAGATTTAGATTTTTTTTAAACCCGTCACTGCGTCTTTAATATGACCATGAATCATGAAGAGTGTGGAGTATCCAAATGCGTTGTATGTTTCATTGTTGTGACATGGAAGTACATCTACACAAATAAGGTGTCTGAACTCTTTCTGGCTAGTATTTTTCTTGTGCTTTGCTGTCAACTAAAATGGTTGACGGCAGACCTGCTATGATTTGCTCCACAACCATTTGTGTCAACTTCGTTTTAATATGTGGATTATACTGTATAGTTCATTGACATGCCAGATTGTGAAATATAATAATACTATATTTAGTTGTCAAGATGGAGGGACTCTGGGTGCCAAAGTAACCCCACAGCTTAACAAATGGTGTCTGTGATACAACTCCACAGAATAGAGCACAGCCACCAGGCCAGTATGGAGACGACTCCACATTCCTGTCTAGACAGATGGCAGTCTTTCCTTTAGGTATCCTAGCAACTCCGTGTTCTCAATCGAGGAAATGCTGCTCAGTTTGACGACACTCGAGAGTGAGTAAAAAATAGCTGCACACGGATTTTTATTTTTATTCTACCAACATGCAACTCCTTGTGATCATCTTTATAATCATAAAAAATATTACTGCTGAGCCAAATGAGAGACAATTTCTAGATGCCGAACATTACAACCACAAGATAGCAATATAAGATGTCTTAGTTATTGCATAGTGTTATTATTATAACACATGTTTGTTCTAGCCACTGAATTAACCTTGTGATGTGGCATGTGCTTTGTTTTTTCATGAGGGATAAGCCATGACAAGTACCATTAAAACAATATCGTGAAGTGCATTGTTACACAAAGAGGACAGGAAGCTGTGGGACTGTGGGTTGACTGTTTTTAGATAACTTCCTGAAAAAAAAAAAAAACATAAATAAAAAAATCACACATAATGTTCTGGACTGCACTATCTCTGCCACTCCTATTCACAAAGCGTTGTGCCTATGAGTGAAATGACTGGGACAATCTGTCGAAAACATGGATGATCCACTTTTCTCTTACATTTGAGATTTTTCGTACATTGTGCATTTAAGTCCAAAATACATAATAGAAAACTGTTCCATGTCTTGATTATATTATAGGCTATAGGCAACATTACCTACTTACATACGTCCTTTGTAAGTTCACTGCTTGATGTTCCATAATGAGTTAAGGAGCCAGCAAAATACCCTCAAAAGCACGGGGATGTTCCACGAGTGATAGGTGGGAGTTAAGGAGAGCGGACTGATGTCACAACTGCACTTTTTGTCACTATGCCAAATTCATGATCTCATGATTTGATACGATTCTGACGTGATAGACCCGGCGCTCGTGCCCCCTGGCGGTGGCCTCTGGAGAAGCTCGCGGCCGACTGAGCATCGGTTTTCCGGAAACAGGCGAAACCCGGGCGCTCGCCTTCAACATAAACAGCAATGGCGGAGGCAGCGGCAGCATCGACAGCGGCCCCAGCAATATCGGGAAGCTGGACTAAAAACGTAACCTGCAGGTGAGGCAGAATTTATACGATGTTGTTCATGTGAGAATTCGACGTAGGTGTTGGTGTTAGGCCTCACTGTTGTCGTTTTAACCGCTTGATAGGCAAGGTAAACGCTGTCTTTGTGCTGGTTCGAAATGTGGTATTTGTTTTGATCCAGCCACCAGCCTCAAGCTAGCTATCACTAGCACACTCGGTCGTTTGAGCAACGTTAGTATATATTCCCCCTACGCTTCAAAGTAAACACACAGTTGTGGCACTAACGTTACCCAAGGTGGCACAACAATGGACACCACAAGCTCGAAACTTGCTTGAACGTGAAACTGGCTGTCAAAACAAACACTGAAATTGAGTAACAGAATAACATCACAGTTTGGGAAACAGCCAACTGCCATGTAGTTAAAGTGTGAATTAACATTCATGGCCGTGGTTCAGTATCATAAGCTAATAATGTTTATCGTCAAGGTCTGCGTCGTTTCTAACGACCGTCGAAGTAGACTTGACGTACAAAGATTGCGGAGGAATTTTTTCACTGGAGAGAGGATTGTGTTAACAATTGTCCAAGTCACAGCATATGGGTTGGCTTGTGAACAAGGTTTTAATTGCTATCAGCTCTTCTCTGTTAGTCGTCTTTCTTTTCAAAGACAACCCCAGGCCCCGTCGATTTTAAGTTTAACGACCAAAAAGAAGACCATTGAAATAAATTGTTTTGAGAAGGGTGATTGCCATCGTCCATAGGTAACCCGCTGACTTTTTTCAGGTGTGGGACATGGACAGAGGTTATTTTCATGTGAAATGGTGAAAACAGTTAACATGGCTACATTATTGATAATGCAGTGCGCAACTCAAAGCGTTCAAATTCCTTTTATTTGTAGGTATTTCATGCATGGTCTTTGCAAAGAAGGGAACAACTGTCGATACTCTCATGACCTCACCACCAGCAAGCCAGCCATGATTTGCAAGTTCTTTCAGAAAGGAAACTGTGCTTTTGGGGACCGTTGCAGGTAAGCCATTTCTCTGGCTGCTGATGTCATGTTCTGTTCAGAACTCCTAGCTACTACTTCCATTGTTGTGTCAGGATGAAGGCATAGTGTCTGCTCTCATTTGTGTCTGTTTGCCTGTGTGACAACTCAATACACGTCCTCAAGGAGTATGATTAGCACAGGTGCTTGCCACAAACTAGACTACATACAGGCTGAAGTGACTTCTGAGAATTGTTGTGGTATGCTACTCTGATGGTAGTGTCATTTGAGTAGCGCGGTGTGTAATATCAACATGTTGTTGACGCCATCGATAACAGTTGTCTGCACATGTAAGGAAACGCTTGAAGGACATGTTTTGAGTTTGTCACCTGTTTAGTGCCTTTGTGTGTTTGTTTTTTTGTCCATACGTTGGTGGTGGTTGTTGTTGTTATTATTATTATATTCGTATACACGTAGCCTTGGTCTGCTCTGATAATGAGGTGTTGAGTTGAACAGCCATCTTGGGGGTATTTCAAGTTTGTGGTTTAGTGACAAACCTGGGTGATTTAACTCAGTCAGTGGTAAACCTCCTGATATAAGAGCCCTATGGCTTCATTCTCCTCGCAAAACAAAGCTATAGGGCTGTTTTTGTAGGTTTTGTAGGTTCACTCTGAGTTAACGTGCGTTGTTGGAATTACCCCCCTGGTGTGATGTGTAGCATGAAAGCAGATCCACTCCTGGAGCTTCTGCCTCTCCATGAGGAGGAGGAGGGGGGGACTTGGGAGCGAGACTCCAGCTGTAGTGTGTGTGGTGGGGGGGCGGCGTCATTAGGGATTAAGGGTGCGCTTATCAGCTGCAAACAAATCAACAGCATGCAGTCCATCTGACATGCCTTCAGATGAGCATCCCAGGCAAGATGTGGGAATATTTTAGGTGATGTGGTGGTGATGGTGGGGTGGGGGGGTGGATGTACTTTGGTTAAGTCTGAGTCTGGAGCATTATCAAAATTAGCCTTGCGGCTAGACAGGCCAGACAATGTTTGCCCCCCGAGAGTGTGTCTGGGTTCAAGAGCATCCCCATAGTTACGGGTGCCGCTCTGAGGGCCCTGCTGTGCGAGAATGTCTTTTGTGTGTGTGAGGGCTCACTCCCTCGACAGCATATGTGCCCATGGTGAGCCCCTCTCTCTCTCTTGCGCGCTCTCTCTACCTCACTTCCCAGGGCTGGTCCATGGGGGATTGCATGTTTTGATAGTGGGGGGTGCACATGGGGGTTTTGTTGTCCAAACATCCATAGTTGCGCAAGGATGATTGGGTCCTCCGTCTCTGTATGGAGGCTGTCCTTATTGTTGTTTCCATGCAGAGGGGAGGAGCTCATTGAATGGGTTGCTGTGTGGAGGAGGAGGAGGAGGAGGAGGAGGAGGAGGAGGAGGAGGAGGAGGAGGCGGCGGCGGCGGCAGCAGCAGCAGCAGAGGGAGGTGGAGTGGGGGTTTATTATGGATGGATTCAGCAGCCTTTGCCATTGTGTCCAGCTTGCTCTGCCTGTTCTCTCCCCCTCTCTCTTTCGCTTGCTCTCTATTTCTTTCTTTCTTTCTCTCTCTCATGTTGACTTGCTCCCTCTCTTTCCCTTCCTGCAGACCTGGGGGGTAGACAGTGCAGTCTGCATAGCAATTACGTAACCCTCTGTGTTGCTCGCTCGCTCTCTCTCTCTCTCTCTCTCTCTCTCTCTCTCTCTCTTTCTCGCTGTACCCCCCTCTCCATTGCCCTTGCTGCTGGGTTCATTCGGTTCATGCCGCCATTCTGTGGCAGCTTCGTGTGTGCCTGCTTCTCTGTCATTTATTTATGCACTCTTCTGTTCCTACACAGCAGAGCAAAGCCACTTTAAAGAGTACAGGCGAGTTTCTTGAATGAGCATTGAGTTCAGGCTGAGGAGAAAGCCGTGGTAGTGAAAGTAGAATGAAGAAGGATCTTAGTGCTGGATCATGCAGAGAGAGGATGCTCCATGCAGTGTGTGTGTGTGTGTGTGGTCATGGCAGCTACACACTCCTTGTCTTAGGATAAGTCATCCTATGCATTTATACTGCAACGGAAGATCAGTAACACTACGGATTGGCCTGTATGTCCAATACAAAAACTGGGCAAGAGAGGCAGTCTAATGTTTTCAGCATGCCAAAGTCATTTGATGCCTTTTATATTAAAACTACCACTCATTGCCTTTGATTGGTGGAGAAAGAAGGTCAAGGAAGCTTCCGGATCCATCTTGAAAGTAATGTGGTCTGCCCGCATCAGGGAACGGAAGTTCACAGGGAGTGTCTGTGCCGCCGTTTGGAGGCTGGTGCGAGGGCAGTGGGGGGCAGCCTTATCTTTTATGCGTGTGAACGGATGGCGTCGCGGCTTGTCAGCGCCTTTTTGTTGATCTTCCGTTACGTCTCGATAGTGCCACTGAGAAGTCAAGGACTTTGCCTTTTTCAGACTCACGTATCGCATGCAAGGAGGCAAGCGTCTGGTCTGGGCACTAGAATGGCCACGGCCAATGTCTGGCGTCAAGACTCCTCGAAAGGCATGGTTGATATATGAATGCGATTCAAATGCTGTTGTAACATGTTTTTGCCTGACTTGGGAAATGGCCACTGTTATGTCTACGATATGGGGCAAGGAGGTGTTGTTTGGAAGTAAAAAGTCAGTATCATCGTGATTGTGTTTCTTAGATACGCCGCCATGACATTTGACATGACATTAACGCTTAAACTGGGCTTGTTGTGGGAAATTGACATTTAATAAGTCCATGTTCTTCACATAAATGTCCAAACTTCACTGTAACATCACGAGGGTGAGTCACACAGGTTGGTCTATCTAGTAATGTAATCCAGTGGACTATACGATTACACGTGATTGCATGATTTATACCAAGCTCATAGGATCAATATCCAGGGACAATCAAAAAAACAAAGGCATGGATACCTTACCCCTACCCTTGCTCTAGACTTTCCTGTTAAGCTATAGGACTTGTAAATGAAATGTACTCCTTGAGGGGCAGATGGAGTAAGCCTACGACCTAAACCCAGCTCACTTGCACCTCCCTCAGGTTTGAACACACCAAACCAACCAAGCAAGACGACCTGACGGGCCCCAAGACGTCCCCGCTGCCGCCCTCCTCTGCCTCCTCTGCCCCTTCGCAGGCCAGCACCAGCGGCCCAGAGGCTTCACCCAGTGGGCCCAGTGGCCCCGCTGACGACCAGGACAAGATGAACGTCTCTGGTGCAGAGGACTGGGTCAACGCCGCCGAGTTTGTGCCGGGCCAGCCCTACTGTGGGAGAGGTGAGGGTCCGTGTGTGTGTGTGTTTTTTTTGGTGTGTCTGTGTGTGGGGGAAGTTGGTCAGGGCTGAGGGTTCTGCGTGCTTAGCCACGACCACAGAAAGTGTTGAACAGGATAGATAGATAGATAGATGACCAAATCTCAGTCCAGGATGTTCTGTGATCATCCTGTTCGATCCTGCCCTGCTGCTAAATTTATGAATGAATTGATTTAACCTCGTCTTGAAAGCGTCTGGTACTTACATGATCAGGCCACTTCCAGTTCAGACTGTAGGCTCCTTTCCTCCTCTTTGAGACGTGTGAGACGCGTATCTATTTATATCACCGCGCCAGCCAGACGACGACCTCCGCGCCAGTGTTTACAGAGAGAAAGAAGTTAAATGTGCAGCTGCAGCATTGGCAATCGGGGCTTGCTTCACATGACACGCATTGACTAGGAATGTGTCATTAAAAAAACGTACATCTCACCACATATTTCATTTAATTGTTTGGGAAGTTGTGTTAGGCTTTTGACATACAAATACTCCAATACCATATCCTTTGATTTCGACCAGGGAACAATAGTCTGCAGTCTTTGCTCGCCCTGGTGATATCACGTGATTCACGGGAGCTGGCTGTGGTGAAATCCAGTGAGACTGACATGTTGTTCAAGTCTCCACGTGATCACTCACACGCTCTGAGGAACATTTAAAAACATTAAAAAAAAGTTGTGTCTGCAACTGTGAAATCACCTTCCAAACCTTGAGTGGTGTTGTATATAAATCCTAACCTCTTCAGTATGTAGATATTTATTTATTTATTTGTTTTGTTTGTTTGAAAGAAGTTCTTTTGCGTTTTTCCCCATTGCCTTACTTAGCGTGCAGTTTGCACGGGGAGGGCCATAAATCTTCAGACGTGTTATCCAGTCTGTGTCCTTTTACCTTTTTGTTGGTCCTCATTTATCATGCATTATGGCAGCTTTTATGCGACACAGAATTGGTCTGTGAGATAAGAAACCTGTGACGAACGTTATTGTCGGGATGCACATTTGGAAATAATGTGCATCTTCAAAGAGACTTTAAATAAAAACAGAATACTGCACCGTCACACTTTGGTATCTTTGAAAAAGCAGATTTAGGTAACGGCTTAATGCCACCATATCCACCCAACAAACCTCTCTCTCTGTCCCTAAATCTCTGTCCCCCTCTGTCCATGCACTTGTCCAGTCAGCCAGAAGATTTTTATGAACTTGTTGAGGAAACATGTCACGGGGGGGGGGGGGGTGGTGGTTATTCTCCTTTGTCAACACATGGCCATTAACTTCCACATGCCTCGTCTGTTTCACAAACAGAAGAGATCGGCGTGTTTGGGTCTCGGAGAGAGTGGGTCACCATTGAGTCCTTTGGTGTGTTTTTATGACTTAATGGGCTATTCTCTGCCCTCACACTGACCTCTCCAGCAGGGGACACATTAGCGGAGGCATTCCTCGGACAAATGTTGGACTGGTGCCAACAACACACACACAGACACATGCAAATGCGCACACACACACACACACACACACACACACACACACACACACATGCAGATGCTCGCACAGACGCTCACACAGACACACACCACTCTCAGAAGAGTGGGAGAAATGGTTGGGAGTCCCCTTTTCACACAACATGTGTCAGAATGCAGATCTCTGATGGCTCTTAGTTAAAGGAATTTATCCACCATTGCAGGTCATTGCTCCAGACCAGGGGCGGCTCGTCCATAAGGGCGATTGGGGCGACGCACTGCCTAGGGGAAAAGGAAAAAAAAAAAAGAAAAAAGAAAAACTCCTTATGTATAAACGCAATATCATTGTAAGTCGCGTAAATGACACGTAAATTTAAATGTAATAATTTTTTTTCTGTCGGATTCTACCACTAGACCGTCTGATCTGCCTCTGTATGTCATTGTCGAATCAGGTAACAGTCGTTCAGTCAGCCTAAAGTCGTGCTTCAAATGGCCCCACCCCTTCTGGGGCGATTTGGGGCGAAATGAAAATCGCCCCAGACCTCTCCCATTGACTCCCATGTTAAATCCATTTTTTTCACAAAACAGAGCTCTCAATGCATTCTCTATGGCTTCCGGGAGGGCTCGCCCCTCCTGGTCTTGTCATAAGTAGTGGACGTAAAAGCCTATACGAACGTCATACAGCTTCGACGGAGGCATATTCTGTCAAGATGGCTGCCCTGTCCAGTGCAATAACTCGATTCGCTCTTTGACAGAAACTCCTTTTTAGTCGGCGTACTAATGAAGATAAATTGACAACAAAACAATTAGGACTTCCTAGACCAAATGTATCCATTCAACAGGTTTCTACAAAGGGAGGGAAATCCTACATCTAAGAATTGGAACGAAAGAAAATCGCGTGGCTAATGCGGTCTGTATTTCATATACCCACTGTCACTTTTCATAGGTTTTACAGTGTGTTTCACAGTTCGCTTCTTGCACTAACACTGAATAATTTTTTATGTGATGACTTATTTTGCTTTTGTAAGCCAATACTTTCAAGATCAGTCAATAAATATTGTTGTCTTTGACTTATGTTACCCCTTCTTTATGATGTTACTGGACATATCATGTGTCCTGTTAAGCTATGTTACATCATACAACATTTGAGACACGTGGATAATGAAAAAGTGGGATAATTTAATGTGGAGCCACATCATGTTTGCTTATGAAGGCTCCTGGATGCAACTTTCTTCCATAGCTTTCCACCTGTAACTTGCTACTCTAGCTATGTAGCAAGAGGGGACATATTACTGTTGTGTGCTGCCAATAGTGGACAAAAAGGTATTGCTGTATGAGTTAATCAGCTAACTTAATGTACTTACTGAATGGGTCGCCTTAATCATTATAAAAAAAAATTGCCCCCCCTGAGAATTTTTTCAGGAGCCGCCACTGCTCCAGACTAATATATCACCAGCGCAACCAGCTTCCACAAATAAGAGCCTGTGCACCTGATTTCATTTGACAGTTAGCCTACTGCTGCTACAGTTGTTTGGTTTTAAGATCAGCGTACAAAAACATGGATGCAAAACGTGGTGATTTATTTGCAGCCTAGCTACTTTCTTTCAGCAAGTTATATTTCAATTTCGTTTTTCCACGCTTCCTGGTTCCTTTCTATGGTTCCTGCCATAAAGGCATTCATTGTTCATTGACCATGATGTTTTTGTGACCAAATGTTTTTTTTTTGTTCCCTGTGCAAAAAAAATGTCAGTATAAAACTTGTGTACAACTACGTTGTAGATTTATATAACAACAAAGCTCATACATTACATCAGTGATATTGATAACCTATCGGTTAACTTGACGTGATTACCGTATCTTGTCGATGAGCTGACTGAAGAACCCAAAAACAGAGGATAAAATGACATAAACCGAAGTTTCAAAAACTCTTAACCCATTTCGTGACGTGTTTCCCCCCCCCCCCCCCTGCAGCGGACCCTGCTGTTCCGGAGGGCTCAGATCCTATCATCATTGAAGAGGAGTATGAGAAGGAGCAGGCCGACGCCGCGCTGAAGAAGACTCTCTGTCCGTACGCCGCCATGGGCGAGTGCCGTTATGGCCTCAACTGCGCCTATCTCCATGGCGACGTGTGCGACATGTGCGGGCTGCAGGTGCTCCACCCCTCCGATAATGCTCAACGTTCACTGCACATCAAGGTGAGTGGCTAGCGCCCACACCCACCAACAAGGCCTCCTCTGATTGGGCGGCTACGGTTAAAGAGCCCATTGTTGAACTGGCAGTTAAGCAGTTCTGTCTAATCACCCCATACTTGTGCTGAAATTTGCTTATTAATTTGGTTACGCTGCTCTTTAAAATGACTTCAGTGTCTAGATCTAAATAGCGTGTGTGAAAACAACTTTAGTTGTGCTCATCACAGTATTTTGTCTGTTACAAAACATGTGCACGCTGTAAACTGAAGAGCCCATTTATTTCACTCCTAATTAATTCCCTAATTAAGGAGGACAGCTGATGACCAGCAGGCTGATCATAAGAGTCAATACTTGGGTTCCGTGCCAATGCCAAAATTGCCCGCAGCACTGGTAGTGTTAATTCTCACCATCGCACAGGGTAACCTTGGCACCACACTTCGGCCTATAAGCGGAGGACAGCTTAGGAACATGAAACCAAAACAAACAAAAAGTCCTGTAGCACCACACCCTGCGTGTTCACCCAGTCTCACCCCATGCCTCTGTTTGTTTTCCATGGAGTAACTATTTAACCAGGTCCTTTTAAAGTAAGAAAGTATATATGTAACTAGGAACTTAACTGAGAGGAAGGGAGGGAGAGAGAGGGGGGGGGTAGAGGGAGAGAGGGAGAGATGATTAAATATGTACTTGACCTTGAATGCAGGAGATATGCAATGTGTCTGAATTAGGTACTCGGTTTTTCTCAGGAAATTGGCAACTCTGGAAATTGGCTTAATAGCTTAAGCTGTGGGCTGCAGGAGTTCAGGTTTGGATCTCTGTCAAGTGAGGGCATTTTAACAGCCTACCCACTTCTGTATCTGTATTCTAACCAGCATGGATGTATTTTGGGATTGAGGTCCTAGTCATAGTACTATTTTAGCATTTTCAGATTTAGAAAAGCCCTAGTAGTAGTCGATGATTACTGACAGCGTGTCACTCGTGTTTCACAGGCAAGACTATTCGACATTTTGCGTCTTGGCCACAATTTTATTCTCTTGTGTGTTTTGGCCTATTTCACTCTGTGTTGTGTGGATGTAAAATGAGAGTGTTTGAATAGGCACTGAGGGTCTGTGTCCCTGGTGCTGCTCAGAAAGTCAGCAGATGCCTAGAAGGAGCATCACCCTGACAGAAAGAGTCACCCTGACGTTGTAGAAAAAACAAATCAAACCTTTCACACTTTTTAGGCAACATTTATGCATTGCCTGCATATTAGTATAAAGTGACCAGGCTACACTCGGCAAAATAACACCTCTCCCTTTTTGAGCTATGAGTAACAGGACTCAATAGGCTACAGTTTGTGTCCTAATGTTTGCTAGGTTAAGATCACCACTGTATGCAGCAGAACCATTTTAGCAGCATAATAAATAATTCAGATGTGTACTATGCAACACTGGCAGTAAAGCAAACAGAAACAGCAATGTTAAAAGCATCTGGTCAAATAGCCACTGGTGACTTTTTTTTAAATATGGATTATTTTGTTAGACTGGGGTTAGAACATAAGTATGTAGTGACAGAGATAATTTTGAAATACTGTTAATGCCTTAAGAATATATAAATTTATTAATAAAGTGCCTTGTATTAATAATTACCTTGTATGAATCATGTGCTTATGTAAGCAGGAACATGGCTTTTCTGTGTTCCTGTGTGTGTATGTGTGTAACTTTGATTATTAGGTACTGGTGCCACTTAGTCTGCATATGTGTAAGATCTTCATGCGTAAGTGAAGGAACCTCTTGTCTATGTTTGGGTGAGCTCAAAGGTGATAAGAAGGGTCGAACTGTGCTTGTTCAACCCTGAGAAAACTGACATCCTTGTATCTCAGCAGTTGGGATATATATATATAAACCCTGTGCGATGTTAGTGAAATTGCTTCACTTTCATCCTTGTGCCGTGAGTGAGCCCGATCTACAACTCCGGAGTCCTGAGAGAACTTGAGTGTGAATTTTCACCTATCATAATTGGGGGCTTCGTCCGGGATTCCAACAACCTGATGGGAGTATGGGACTTTTTTTCTTAAGACCTTTGCCTTGAATTGGAAGGCAGCCTGGGCCTGCAAGTGAAGAGAGGCAAAGGTGAAGGAATCGAACAGGACTGGGGGGGGATTGGACTGCGAGCTGTGTGTACACTAACTGATAGGGCTAGGGGTATACGAGAAGGTATAGTCAGGTCTCCTGGAGCGAGACGAATTAGGAGAGCTAGCTCCGGTCCTCTGGCAAACATAGCGAAGGTCTCCTTTCTTTGTGTGTACACACACTGTGATGGCGCTAGGGGTATACGGGAAGGTATATTCCAGGAGAGCTAGCTCCGGTCCTCTGGCAAACATAGCGAAGGGTATACAGTTGTTGTTTAATAAATATACTTATATGCAACTCCGGAGTCCTGAGGTAACTAGAGTGAATTTTCACCTAACATGTAGGTTTATTGTTATTTGAAATGAATATATGATCTGGAACTGAAAACGTTAAAATTGTCTTTGGGGACTTTTCTATCAACACAGGGACAACTGGTACGGACCACAGCTAAACGATGCCCAACCCACATCCATGCACTCTACCTCTTTCGAAATGTGAGTTTTTAGGGTATCTGTCTCTAAACCTCGCTGTTTCCCGTCCTCTGTCCCCCTGCCAGGCCTGCATCGAGGCTCACGAGAAGGACATGGAGCTGTCGTTCGCCATCCAGCGCAGTAAGGACATGATGTGCGGCGTGTGCATGGAGGTGGTGTTCGAGAAGACCAACCCCAGCGAGCGGCGCTTCGGCATCCTGTCCAACTGCAGCCACTGCTACTGCCTCAAGTGCATCCGCAAGTGGAGGAGCGCCAAGCAGTTTGAGAGCAAGATCATCAAGTAAGAGCATTGTGTCTGTCTGTGTCTGTGTGTGTCTGTGTCTGTGTCTGTGTCTGTGTCTGTGTCTGTGTCTGTCTGTGTTTGTGTGTGTGTGTCTCCAGGTGTATTTGCATGAATGAGAACATGTCTGGGTATGTGTTTGAATTTCTATGTTACATTGACACAAGGTGTTTGTGAGTGTGTTAAATGTTCTTGGTTAAATGTATCCAATAGATTTCACCACTAGGATGTGCTAATGAGCAAGAGTGATCCACAAAGCATGTATGTTCATATGCTGTGTGTTATTTATAGAAATGTGCCTGACCTTACCTTTTTCCATTTATCGATACAAAAACAGTCAGATGTAAACAATGTCGTTTTTAAAACAAACAAAAACTAACAAACGCACACAAAAACATTGGCAGACATTTTATTAGGTAGGACATGGCTTCATACCGCTCAGAAGGCCGTAGGAACACAGACACTCTTTGTTTTTGTTTTTTTCCGATGATAGAATTTGCATCAGACTTACCCTGGAGAGTTGAGGAAAGTGGGTGGTTGTTGATTGTGTGTTTTATTTGTTTTATTTGTTTGCTTGTGCTGTGCATAAGAAGAGGGTGGTGAGAACACTGCGTTACACTTCATGTTCTACACTGAATACTGCACACTTTAAGGCCGTGAGCATTGTGTGGGCGGTTGTTTTTGTTTAGGCCTGTATATGCGCGTTTTATGAGAGAGTAGT
This sequence comes from Clupea harengus, assembly GCF_900700415.2. NCBI lineage: Eukaryota > Metazoa > Chordata > Actinopteri > Clupeiformes > Clupeidae > Clupea > Clupea harengus. Next base: position 19,263,773 of record NC_045167.1, on the reverse strand, counting down.
GGAAAAACAAATAAAAGAAAACCTTGTGCCTTTATGCCTTTTAACTAAATTAGCTAAAACAGTATTTGTTTTGTTACCGCCATGCAGCAAGTGCTTGACCAAGTCATGTTAACTGTTGCTGGAATATTCAAAATGACCGCTTTAGTTTATATTCTATTAATTCTCTTATTCTATGCTCTTTCGGTGTACAGATACACGTGTGACATGTGCGGTAGAGCGATCTGGCCTTGGTGAGGGGGCCCCCGTGCTCCTCCACATCGACCTTAACATTCCGTCTCGTGTATTATTAAACATATTATCGACCCCCCCCCCCCCCCCCCCCCCGTATTTAACGTTATTTAATCAGTAATAGATTAAACCACCCATTCCTGTCTCGCCCTGTGTACCAACATCCATAGTATTTTGTACAGCCGTGTATAATTCAAACAAATGACCCTTTTGCATTTCTTTTTTTTTTTATCTGTCCTTGACAATCCAGAAGGCAGATTGAGGAGGAAACATGAATATGCGTGTGTCCTAGGCGTCATGTGCTTTCATCTTCAGGGCAACAGTTGTGTATGTGAAGGGTAGTATTCAAATAAAGGAGTCATTTGCCATTCTATAAAAAGCCTCTGACTGTCTTGGAGGGAGACTAAATATGCATGAATATGCATGAATATGTACATATCTTAGAGGTTTCATCTGCAATGCCACAGTAACTTTTGTTCCTTTTTTTTTTTTTTTTTTTTGTTGCATGGCACCACCTCTGTTCTGAGGCTGACCCACACAGGAAATTAGTTGTGGGGGCTGAAGTAGACAAAACTGACAAGAGGCCAACACTTCATGTTGGTAGCTCTTCATTGAATGAGTCACAGTGTAGTCACATACGCAAACATACTGATACCTTTTTCCTAGCCGCACTCTGTCAGGCTAGGTGGACTGTTACTGGAAAGTGATGACAAATTGTGTCTGCAGCTTTTTACTGAAAAAGTTGTATTTTGGGGTTTTTTCCCCCTTAGTACATACATGGCTGATTCAAGAGACATATTTAGGATGGTATTGTTAGGGTTTTCTCAAACTTAAAAAAGGCTATGTGTGAATTGATCTTTACCTCTCTCTCTTTCTCTCTACCTCTCTCTACCTCTCTCTCTCTCTCTCTCTCTCTCTCTCTCTCTCTCTCTACCTCTCTCTGTACCTCTCTTTACCTCTCTCCCCCTCAACTTCCCATCACAGGTCCTGCCCAGAATGTCGAATCACATCCAACTTTGTCATCCCTAGCGAGTACTGGGTGGAAGACAAAGAGGAGAAGCAGAAGCTCATTCAGAAGTACAAGGATGGCATGGGGTACAGATGAACACTCATTCATATGGCCTTCTAACTGCCTTTACTAGTCTGTCTGTCTGTCTGTCTGTCATGTCTTATTGCAACCTGCAACTGACCAAAGGAGGTTTATCAAGCCTCTAGTCATGAAGTCCACGACTTATCAAGTCATCATCACCAGTGGCCTCGTGTGTGTGTGTGTGTGTGTGTGTGTGTGTGTGTGTGTGTGTGTGTGTGTGTGTGTGTGTGTGTGTGTGTGTGTGTGTGTGTGTGTGTGTGTGTGTGTGTGTGTGTGTGTGTGTGTGTGTGTGTTTGTGTGGTGTAATGTAATGTTTCACACTTACTATAGAATCGCTCCCAAAGACTTGGCTATTTCTTCGAGTTCTAAAGCCTGTGCGTGTCTACCGTCTGTCGCCCTGAGGTGACTCGAGACCTTTTCTCTCTCCCTCTCCTCGGCCACCAGGTGCAAGCCGTGTCGGTACTTTGACGAAGGCCGCGGCACGTGCCCGTTCGGGGCCAACTGCTTCTACAAGCACGCGTTTCCCGACGGGCGCTTGGAGGAGGCCCAGCCTCAGCAGCGACGCCAGACCGGCTCCAACGGGAGGAACCGGGTAAGAACCACAGTTCTGTCGGTTCTAACGAGAAATGTGAATTTAAAAAAAAAAAAAATTGATACAATTATGTCTTAGTCTTTAGGTCATTGACTTCAGGGTTACTCTGCATGTGGAATTTTTTTATGTTTTGTATTTGTTTTCTCAGAGCAGCATGGTTATATGATAGTTGTTTTTGACCATAAATGATAGCTCCAGTTTGAGGGAGTGTTAGCCTCTTGTGAGCAGACAGACGGGCAGGTACTTTTTAGATAGACGCCTGTTTAGATTCCTGTGCATCGTTTTGCTGTTTTTCGTTTCTTCTGTATGGTGGTGGTCTGTCTGTTTATCCGTTTTCCTTGTTCTTCCCATGTCCTCCCTGCCTCGCTGTCTGTCCTCCAGAACTCGCGGCGGACACCGCTCTGGGACCTCCTCGATGAGCGGGAGAGCAGCGACTCCTTCGACAACGAAGACGAGGAGATGGTGACCTTCGAGCTGAGCGAGATGCTGCTGATGCTCCTGGCGGCCGGGACGGACGACGATGTCACAGACTCGGAGGACGAGTGGGACTTGTTTCACGAGGAGCTGGACGATTACTACGAGCTCTATCTATAGCCCACCACCGCCCCACCCCCCCCTCCCCCCACCACAGTCACTATAATATCGCTTTCCTAATTCTCACCCTTACTAGACCTTAGAATGGACTGTCTCGTGAGTGTGTTGGACAGTAGCTTCTTTCCCTTGTGTGTGGCAGTGCCTTCAAGCAGGCCATTAAAACATGATGAATTCAATTCAGGAATGAGGTGAAAGTAACTTGATGGGGGGAAAAAAGAAACAAAACACAACAGACAAAAAGACAAAACAGACGGAACGCAGGTCCGTGCACTTGTGCTAAACATTTTCTGAGAAAACAAGCTCTCCATTCTGTGAGTCTGTCCCTTGTTCCGTTTCTGTGGAAAACAAATATAAAAGCAAAAAAAAACAAAAAAACAACAACAACAAAAAAAAAAAACACACAGTGATGAAATTTGAACAATATCACTAATAAACCTTGTTGACTTTACTCTCATGAGTGAGTTTCACTTGTTTATCATCGACCCAGGTGTTTTTTTGTTTGTCTTTTCTTTTTTTAAGAAAAAGAAAAAAAAAAGACTTTTCTGACTCGTAGAGAATGCAGAAGCTCTACGTGACTTCACTGTATCCGGTGGCGTATGTGGTTGTTCTGGATTACTCCTCTGGTCATGCACTGACTGTTGGCTGGACGGTAGCATTAAGCTTCCTGATGGTCAAATCGCACAAATGCACTCTTAATAAGAAAAGAAGAAAAAAGGTTCATAGAGACTGGTCAGGTCATTGAATGATATAATATTATCTCCAGGTTTCCCCCTTCCCTTCTTTTGTCAATCGACCTGGGTGTCGTCTCTCTCTTCTTTTTTTTTTTTTTTTTTTTTCTGTCCAAGAATTGTTCCCCCTCAGGAACACCTGTGGTAGCAAGTCCCTCCTAAGATATACCTTTGTGATTTGGACTCCACTCCGAAGACTTAAATGCATTACAGGATGAAGCCGAATGTTTTATCAGATCAACTGGCTATTACTGTAGTTTTTTTTTTTTTTTTTTCTGCTTCAGAAACTATTGCATATTAAGACCGGCTGGCGGAAGCCAATCCACAAATACCCAATTGTTTTTCAGTTCTTGTTGAACTTGGTTGAAATGCATATGTTTATAATGATATGTGCTTGTTTTCTATGGTCCAGACACCATCAACATAACTTGAAAATAAAGTTTATTATCAAACTAATGGACAGTTTACTGAATTCATTTTTTCTTACCAGATGTGTATTTGTGGTTCGGTAGTGTAATGTACATGTTCAGTCATTATGGCCATCACAAAATGTTATAAATATGAGTGGATTTCCATGGAAGGTGGGTAACATTGGTGCTCCCTGAGGGTGAAATATACACATGTAAGGACTAAGGGACAGAGCAACTGTAATGTTTACAGAGTTGGGCTTCTATGAAAACATACATTTTTCATTATTCTCAAAATTGATATTGACAACATGGTTGTGTGACTCAAGTTACACATTAGTGGTATTTATATTTTGACTAGAAGAGTGAGAACGGGGATGGGGGCCGGCTTTGGGCGATTCAGACAGGCCTATCTAATAATACTAATACTCTGAACTTCTCTTTTTATTATGATGGTTATGAATACAATGAGTTGGAAAACACGTCTGGGTAATCTCGACAACCCTGACAAAATGAATGGGACTCTGGAACATCCATTACATAACATAAATCCCCAACTCCCTGGTCTGAATTTGTTTACACGGTCGGTTGATGTCTTCCCTTGCCAGTGACGAGGGGAGGAAAAAAGCAAAACGGAGACCGCTGAAGGACGCTGTTGTCGGGCAGAATACACAATGCGCATGGCAGTCATACCGAGACAATTTCTCTCTTGTTCGTGAAGTACAAAAGTGTACCAATTATGCAGTTATGTAGCAGACCCACGCAAGGCACTCCCACGTCGGAGATGCCTTTGAGGTGAACGGCAGAACTTTATAAAATGTGGATATCGGAAAAACCATTAACTTGATGCTAGACATTCTCTCAACCGTGACCTTAACGTTTTAAACGAGATAAAATAGTTTTAAGTATTAGTATACATCTTTAGCTTAGGCAATATTGAGTAAAATAAATGATTAGATCTGCGTGGAATTATTTTCTGAGAACAGAGAAGCATTCCATTCCACGAAGACGGGAATCCATGACGGGATTCAGGCATCCCTGCCTCGCTCCTTATAGCATCTTTCACAAGGAGTGAAGGAAAGAAAAGGAGAGATAAGGCGAACGCAGGAATACAATGTTAGGAGACATTATTAAAGCCAATCCCGAGGCTAACTATCCCCGACCTGAAGCGGCGATCTGCCCAGATTCCCCAATCTGTGCGGCACCGGATAACGGGCAACTGTTTACCAGGAGCGCCTCGTCCAGGAGAGACACCCAGACGTCCAGCGGCAGTGCCAACCCAGAAGAGAGCAGCATCCAGCCCCTAGTCTCATCTGCTGCTGCCGCTGCTGCTGCCTACATGATGACATCGGGTGAATTCATGCAGACCGCTCCTCTTTTCGTCCACAAATCCAAGAGGAATCTTTTTTACAAAATGATGTGCTTTGCCTTGCTGGTCCTGCAGGGCGGTATCCTGGATGTGTACCTGATCGCCTTCACTGATCTCTACTGGTGTTCCTGGATTGCCACCGATGTGGTGGTGGTGTCAGGCTGGGGCATCTTCTTCGTAAAAAACGCCCGGAGCAAGCGAGAGCGCGCCTGTGGGTTCCACCAGAAGAGCTCCATCTTTGGCTGCAACCTCGGGGAGTTCACCTTTGCGTATCTGGCATGGCTCATATATGTGATAGCGTGCACACCTAAAGTGGTGCTCATCTTGGAGACATCCATCCTTGAAATCATTGCGATTAAAGTGCCGTTCGGGATCACTGGCTTCAAAATAATAATGCTGCTCTCCGTGCCTCTGCTCTTCTGTCTCATCAACTCTATCATCGAGGACTTCAACGGGGCGACGCGTTACCATTCCCAAAGTTGTTTTGTGAGTAGCTGCATGGACATTCTGGACTGTTTCGTCCTTTTGGAAATGCTTCTGAAGAACGAGATTCTCAACATCTACCTGCGGTATACGATCATATCAGTGTATTTCGTCGCCCTTATCGTTCCAGTCATCTGGCTTTACGAACTGACTGCGTCGGAGATGAACTGTCGCTGGATTTGGGCGAGGTTTTTCCCCGGAGTACTTGTCAACGCACCTCTCCTGGTGGTCAGGTGTTTTCAGGTCTTTGTTTACAACCTGCCCGTCTCAGTGTTCATGTTCAAGAACGTGTTCTTCTTGGGCTGGAAGTGCATAGAGTTAATTGAGCAATGCTTTACCATGAGGGGTGTCCGGAGGTACGCCAGTGGAAGCAACCAGGCCCAGTTCTCACACTGTGTTTCTGAGAACGACATGTGCCCTCACGGATATGTCAACACGTTAGCTGTCAATACTCAGTCTTAGGTGGTCCATGCCAGCAAAGTCGGTCAAAACATGTGACTCCACACTCGATATCCGAGGCATCGGTGCAGGTGTTTAATTTCAGCCTTATGAAAATTTCCAACGCTCAATTTCCAACAGGTGCTAAAACCAAACCGTAGTCTACCATATGCATTCCTACACCTGCCAATGACTGGACTCTTTCTAATGCCTTTACAAGAAAACTATCCTCGTTGACCAGTGGTTGTAATAGTGATTTGTGAATTGCAGTGATTTGCACTCGTAATATGTGGGGCACTTTAAGAGCGAGAATACATTTATTGATCTAGTATTACGCAGGTGCAATATGGAATATGTGGTGTTCAGTAAGAAATGTCTGAATTCTTTTTTGATGTAAATTGGTGTTTTATACTTACAACGTAGCCTAATGTCTCATAAATGTCGTGGGTTTTCCAAAACTTTGCCGACCAGTTTTCTAAAATTAACTCTGAGAACAGAACATCATTGTGGACAGTTGAATCTGTAGGCTTCTTCCTGTCCTTTTCCTTAAATGTCTCATGTGAGGATTAAAATAGTGTCGTCCACGGTGCGACCCTAGGCTATATAATTAGTCGCATAATTAACTAGGGTACTGATGTGCAAAATGCAGTGCCATTCCTGGCGTACAAGTTGCTTACAATAACGATAATTTAAAACTTCACTCCTATTTCTTAACAAATATTTGTGTTAATATTTTGTATGATGGCGACTGAACTCCATTGCTTTGTCGAACTACCTCTTTGTTTTAAAAACAAATGTCCTTGTTTGTGGATCGAATTCACGTGCCTGTGGAGCCGTAACCTACTTATTGAAAGGCTTTTACTTTCCAGTTTCTGAGTCAGAAGTCCATCATCCATTATGCCTATAAACAATGAAGGATGTTCCCGTGGCGGTCGTCATAATAACATTTCGATCGATCAGACAATCTGCCAAGGCGCACTCAATTATGCCAAATCAAAATAGATTGGAACAAACGTGAACTGAAAAAAAACAACAAAAGAACAACACACCTTGCAATTATTATGCATGGTGTGCTTCATTCGTGGCATAACTAAACTTGTCCATTAATATTTTGTGACATTAAAGAGGCAGCAAAATAGGCCAACAAAAGAAGGGAGACAAGAACTTAGTCTCTAGAAGTACAAAATGGAGTAAACCAATTGCAGGCAAATCAAATCATTTTTTCTCCAAACTAGAATCGGTTCCGCATGGCTGCATTTGAGTGATTTAAGCGGCTGGAGTCCAGACAACCACTACTGAAATAATGAAAACAAAGCCAGACTGCGTTTGCCTTCCGTCAAACCGTGATCCCTTCGAAAGAATTAGTAAATGAATATAATGAAATACAACTGCGATCTGAAACACACCGCCTTAGGCGTGATTTATTATGTTCTGAAAGCGACTGAATATGCAGGCCAGCAGTGCATTAAGTAAATGAAACATGTTATTTTGTGCCTCCTTGTGCTTTTAGGCTCTGTCCATTTCAAAGCTCGCACGCAAATTGAAAACTTTGTCGTTTGAGAAAGACCTACAGTGCAATTGTGTTAAAATTTCCCGTCACTATTAGGTTCCCCCCAAGGGCTCTTATTTTCTAGACATGTTCTGAATATCATAACAAAGTCTTTAAAGGTATACTAAAATTCAAAAGGTTAAATCAAAGAGGAATACAAAAACATTCATTCTTTTTTAACATATTAATGATCTACTCAATGTAAAAAGTAGAGTAGAGTGAGTAGCGCACTAGTTTGCAATGCATTGGATTTAGCATTATGAAAGAGTCCGCTATAAATATATAGGTGAAAAGCACAGTAAATGGAAACCTACCAAAGAAAGTGGTGAAGTAGTACAGAGTAGGTTGTTGAACATTTGTTTAAAACAAACATAAAGGATGCACACACAGACTTTTCCACAAAATCAGTTTCTCTGACCACACAATTGTTTGTGAATTGTTGGCAGAACATATGTCCAGATTCCACTTGTTTACCGAAAGTATATCATATGTGTATAACAACATGTATATCTGTAAACTGATATGAATCTTTTTTAAGTACTTACTATATGTACGATCAAATATGAAATAATAAGCAATCAAAATAAACAAATAAAACATGCTTGGCATTGTTGATTAATGTATATACAAACAGTGACTGATGAGTGAAGCAAAGCAGAATAATTTGTATTAACAAAGATAATCATTTGACGGGACATACTGTTGATGATCGGTGCTTGGTGCGGTCTCAGAGCCAAACCCTGAGGTCCTAGGGCTCGCCATGAACAGAGACTGCTGTAGAGCCGCCAAAGCCATCAGGGAGGACGCAGGCGGGGGTTCGATGGTTGGTGTTTCCCTCGAGCCGTAGCCTTGGTCGGACCCGTGCGACCGCCTCTTCCCAGAGTTCCGCTCGAGCCCCCCCACCAGCACTTCTTCCCTCACCACCACGTCTCCCTCTCCAATGTTCTCCACCACCTCCACCTCTTCTGCCTCCGCTTCCTCGTACTCTCCCTCCCCTTCTGCCATCTCCACTGGCTGCTGAGATGGGATCCCCTGCAAGGGCAGGGGTGGAGGCTGAGCTCTCAGTTCACGAGGGGTGGGTACATCCAGAGGTGTGAGGCATTGCTGGAGAGCTAGCAACTGCTGCAGTGCCTGGGGAGAGGGCCTGTTGTAGGACGTGTTAACAGATTGTGGCACTTCCTCATTCACACAGACCTCTTGCAGGACTGGTTTTGCCCTTAGGTGTGGCTCATGATTCAAGACGAGTTGACTCGCAGCAGAGACACCCTCCGCCGCACCGGGCTGAACATCCAGGTGTAAAAGATGCATGGGCCGGTTCCCAGGTGCGTTTCTTAGGTCCACCTCCTGCACCGAGGTCCCCACGCTGCTCTCGTTGATCTCTGGGGTCAGCTCGTGAACGCGCTGCGCCGGGTGCGCGTTGGGATGGACGTTGACTTCTTGGACGAGGATGGAAGGGCCTTCGTTGAGGAGCGGCTCGCACTTCAGAATTGGAGGAATCAAACTCATGTCGATCAGCGGCTCACGTTCGGTGTTCGCCTCCTCTTCGTTGTCCACACATTCCCTCTCGAACCAGTCAGGGTTGTCTAGCTGGTAAGCGCGGAAGGCCTCGATGGCCTCCCTCAGTGCCTGGCCCGAGGGACAGTTGAAGTAGTCGTCCATGCCGATGCCCTCGATGGTGTTTACTCGGTCCGGCTGGTACTTCTCCATGTCCTGGATGCGGAAGAAGAGCTCCTCGAAGTGCTTCATCAGCCGGTACCTAATGGCAATGTTGAAGACAGATGGTACATCCTGCTCGCAGCTGACATCGTCGAAGTACGCCACCAGGTACTTGCCTAGCGATGCGGCGCGCTGAAGATCGGGCAGGATCAGATTAAAGGCGGCTGTCGTCATGTCGTCAGTGGGCGAGCGCACGTCCTCGCGCAACATCACAGGCCGCTGCCCGCACATGGCGTCCCACTTGGCCCGCACACCACGAGAAGACAGGATCAGGACCTTGTCGATGCGCCGCCTCTGCTGCTCCAGCCAGGGCAGCCGGCCCACAGTGCCGAGCCAGGCCGAGTCCAGCAGGTCCACCACCACCTCCGTGGCACACTTGGCCCGCAGGAAGGCGCAGAGCTTCAGCACAATCTCTGTGTAGAGGCGGTGGTCCTGCGAGTAGATGACCAGTATGGTGCGGGGGACAGGCTTGAGGGGCTCATTCCGCGGAGGTGGTTGAATGGGGACCACTTTTCATGCAAATGCAATACAAACAAACCGTGTTAAAAAGCAAGGTCAAAGACACTATTCAAAACACAGCTCATTGTACATGAAATGAAATGAGCAGGGTAGGAAATATTGGTTTTAAAAGGAGATACAAATCCCCAAGAATAGAGCATTAAACAAATAAACATATATATTAAACATTGTATATAATAGTAGGACCACATTTCTTTCCATGTTGGTACAGGTAAGTGTTTTCACCATGCACTTTTAGTGAGACAGAGACATGGTGGAGTGGGCCAAAATGTCACAGAACAGTAAATGAAAAGAATAGTAGAATTAAGCATGATCTGTACAAGATGGGAACAGTTTGGGGGCAGGATACAGTGTTATAGTGCAGTGTGTCGTGTTTTGGAAAACGAGTAACAAACCTTTTGGGTCGTTTCTGCAACGTAGATACACCCATGCTGAACAGCATGCGACAGCACAGGTGAATAGCAGTCCAGCAATGATGGCTGTGAATTTCCAAGGACTGTCTGTGTCTGGTGGGTCAGTTGGTGGTGGTACTAAACCAGGTCAAAGAAATGGATTTGATTAACAACAACCAATGAGAAGTATCGTCTTCACAGTGTTCGTAAAAAAATGTAAACGTTTAAAATAAAGTTACCTGGACATATGTTGAAGTTCTTTTTAATACGGATGCAGTCATTGGAACACAATGGAAAAAATGGCTGGATCTAGGCATCAAACATAACATTTTGTTTAAGTTTATTATTTTTGTGCTTAAACAAAACAGTTTGCTTGGTTTGCTTCCTGGACTAAGGAACATATGGCACTTTGGTATATATATTCATATGGACACAAATATTATACAATACTCGTTATTATTGAAGTTATTGAACTGTGCGTATCCTGTTCAGCACGGAGGGATTATACAGTAACCAAACTAAAACATTTACATTTAAGACAATACTTCTATGGCCTATCACACTGTAACCAGACAGGCTGCATCAAAGCAGGGGATGAGCAGACAAGTTGCAAAAGCCAGAAGTGACCCACAAAAATAAATGACATCAGCAAACTGAGTAAGTAAGAAGTCACTGAGGTGAAAACAGCATCCAGGTCTCACACCTCCATACCTCAACCGCTTTGGTTTCCTCAACAGACATAAAGACCTAAATAATTGTTTTCATAGCAGGCATTTCAGCATTTCAGCATTCAGACATTCAGTTAGGAAAAGATACGTGCTATGTATGTTTATTGAGGTATAGGTTTGATTTGATCAAGTGAGTTAACACGAGAACAACAGAACAAGTGTAAACAACAGAAGAAAGGAGAAAGTTGATTCTGATTGAATAAGAGGTTAATATTTTAATATTTAACCTTAAATAAATATTAAAATAAAATATTTATTAATATAAATTTTTGTACCACCAACAACAAAAGAGAGGTGACCCCTGATACTGGCACTATAGCACACACCTTAACGTCAAAGTTACAGCAATTCCAGGGAAACTCCTTAAGGTCATACACTGCAGTCAGGTACACTGTGTTATCAATCTGAAAGGCAAACACAGTCATTTAAGACCACATTACTACGTATCCTCACACAACTGAAAATGCAGCTTCTGCATGTGAAATGTGAATGTGAAAACTTGATTATTTTTACTTGAAGTCTGTCAATTAATCAACCAATTGATGCAATCAAGCACCAGCTAAAATAAATGAATAAATGAATGAATAAATAAATAAAAATGACTTAACAAAAGAAAAGAAAAGAAAAAAAAAACAGGCTTGGGAGACATGCTTCGTAAAATCATTAGTGCATATAAAATGTAGTGTCCTTTGCCAGACTCAAGTAAATCTGTGACACAATATTAAACAGCTTTTTTTCTGAGTTGATTCCTAAAATAAAACACCTTTGCTAACTTGTGTCGTATAGTGCAAACAAGAAGTGCTAAAAGTGAGCTTGTTTTTGTGACTGTGGGCAAACTCACAGTTTGATCTGATAAGATCTAGGGTATAGAGGTAACCGCACGCTAGAAACACAGTATTTTTCAGACAGTCTGTTAGAAACAGGATGTGCTTGGGGCTCCTTCTGTTTGCTTTGAATTAAGCAACTCACATTATGTCAACACTTAGAATTTAAGTCTGTGAACCGTGTGCTATTATAAAACATCATGTATGTTTACTTTTTTCATGTATTGAAACATGTGTCCATGTGTATACATAAGGCTTCGTAGCTCTATGGAAAGGGGTGTATATCTTTCAGTACATGGATGTGTATATTTATTTATGTGTCGTCTTTTTTTTTTTTCATTGCTTGTTGTAACAATCAATTATCAGTTAATCTTTATTGTTATCATTATGCTGTGGTAATGACTATGTACCATCTCACTCCTGGTTTCATAAGCATCATTTATTAAGAATGAACAAGCCATGGAATGAGTCAGAAACGTGAGCAGAAATGCTAGGTACCTTCCGCAGGGTCTGAGGCTGTTGTTTCTTCTCACATTTGAGGGACACACGGTACTCGTCTGAGCTTTCTGCAGTGATGAAGCTCACGTTCAGCGCCCCCTGGTAACCAGACCCATTGGACTTGATCACGGTGATGTTGGGTTGCCACTGGGACCCTAAGTCGAATTGTATACGGTACAGAGGAGTCAAACCGCAAACATATACAAAAATGTATGAACAAAAGCCCTGACACTAGTATTACAGATCATCATACTCAGATCATTTATTAATGTTTATCTCATAATAATTTTAAATTATACACGCTTATTAAAAATCCAGTTGAGATAAACTCATTCATTATAATAGTCTGAAAATGGACCTTGGACCCCAGGCACTCACCATTATCCAAACAGCTTTTGGTTCTCTGTATTTTTGAATCAGTGCAACCTGACAAAAAGGAAAATCAAATCATGACATCTTTAATGGAGGCATTCAAATACCTTTTCCCCAAGAAACAAGTCCAAACACAAGTGCAAACAAGCAAACACTGAATGAAAACGGTATTTTATGACATACTGATAAAATCATGTATGCACACAATGTAGTGGTAGGCGTCAGGTTCTCAGATGATCTATGTGTTTACCTGGAACGTGAACATTCTCTTCTATATTGTAACCAGTGTAGCCAAGGTTTGGCTTGGGCAGGTTGGAAACAGTCACCAGGTAGTCCTGTTCAGGGTCAAGCACCAATTGATCTGTTGAAAAGGACCACTGAATAGAAAACAAACGAATATCTGGATTAATCATTGCGCAAAGGAGGTCTGTAAAACATAAAAACAAACACTTTAGCACAACAGTTCTGATGGGAGGCCCAACACATCACACATCTTACAATTGATACTGCTCTTACCAGTTCTCGATGACTCCTCATCCCTGGAAATTTATCCGGGAAAACGTATTGCATACAGAAACGGTGATTGGTACCCAGGTGCAAGAGAGCGATCTGAGTTCCACGGAGGAAACGAATGCTTCCTTTTAAAAGAAGGTATGAGGAAATTAGGTTCACACGTATGCACGTCGGAGCTTTCAATGCAAAGTGAAACCGCAGTCACATACCCAGACTGAGCAAATAGCAGAACATGATTCTCTCCACTGAGGTCTCCTGAAAAACAGATCTGCGTGACTGGTAACTGGTTCACCTACCGTCATCGTTTGCTTTCCAGTGAGCCACAAGCACAGAATGCAGGTCACCGTTCTCATCCTCTCTCACGTCCACCCGGACCTCCAAATCCCTCGGGGGGCCGGGAGTAAACTTTTTCGCCACAAACCACCCTTCATCCAGACAATTATCTTATGGGTTTGAGAACAGATTACATAATAAAAGCTGGAGTGAGTGACCTCATGGCAATGAAAGACAGATCTCTACTTGGATTTAGAATCTAATTATTCTTGACAAGCCAAACACAAATATCCAAGAGTAGAGCAATACGATGCTTATACTTACTTTCAGTGACGTTGCACCTCAGATTCTAAAAAGCACAAGGTTTAAGTAAATAAGAATCACACACAAACAGGTTTTTCTTCAGTAGCCTGTGAAAAACTTGCTGATCATAGATCAGGCTACTGTACAGACTGAAGGAGTCTGATGGGGGCACCAAGTCTGAATTTGGCAACAATTTTAACATTTGTTTCAGAATGCCAATTTTCAGTAGGCTAAAACATTGGCATATAACAGTATCATACAGGTGTAATATGTTTATATTTGTTGACACTGAAACTGCATGTTCATGATTCCCACCCATTTTCATTGAGAACATTGAGACAACTTCTCCATGATTTTTCATGGAAACCTTAATGACATTTCCATGACTTTTCACTACTTACATGCACACAAAATTGCGTACTTTACTCCATAGGTTGCGCCTAATTGTTGAATGAAAATTAAACAACAACCTTTTGAATTGCCTTTCTCATAGATAGGCTTAGGTTATCACGCTGCCGAAATTCGCTCAACAAAACATTATCCATGGAGGAGTATATCATAATTCATTTCCTTACGATGTTTCATGACGTTTCTGATTAATTTAATGAATTTTCAGGCCAGGAAAATGGGCTTTTATATAATGCCATGACTTTTACAGGACTTCCATGACTGTGTTAACCCTACAGGTTGCATTTTTGAAACTAGTATAGAATTAGAATCTTGTACTATAGCCCTAATGGCAAAATAAATGATCTGTGGTCAGACTTACCGGTTGAGTACAGTTCAGAGTGGAAGGGTTTAGAATTCTCTGTCCAGATATCCCAGGAATCAACGTGAACAGTACACTGCCCAAGAAAATTAACGTCATTGTTGAAAAACACTTCGGCCAGATAATGTAAAGTAATGTCTAACGTGAGTCTAGGTCACAACGTTCAATTATCTGCCCATGGCTCAGCTTTTAGGCTAGCCCTATCGCCTGAAATTACACATATCTTCGCGGAATCTACAAAACAGCGATGAACGAAGCGCAGACCACGAGATGAGTGCAACTGTTAACGACCTATATAAACTTCCTGGACTCCAGGCAAATGTCAGCAATTACGCTTACACCTGGTTTACTGGTAATGTCGTAGACGCGCCTCGCCTTCAGTCTGTGGGCGTGTACTAAACATGAAACCAAAATACATTTACAGGGTGAGGTAACATTGCGGATTTGATTAAACAGTAAACTTGAATTAACCCACACTTTATGAACAGCAGCCCAGGCTATGGCCAATGCAAACCTGCCATGTGCCTGAATTGTTTTCAAAATATAATATAGCCTATGTAATAAATAAGATATTGCACAGATAATTGCTATAGGCAGCTGTAGCAAGAAAATACCTTTCCCACTCTGAAAATAAAAGAAAACAGCTCGCACATTAACTTGTTTGAGTGTTGCTTAGGCACACAGCACAGCAGTCGTATTTGTTCACGTCATGTATAGATTTTTTTTCTTCCTAACCATTGAGAATAATCTCGGGGAAATCTTATCACTATGGGTTTTCTTGCGGTTCATATCCTCCTCAAAAATGATTTGCGAGATCAAACTTGGGGTGGCGCTGTTACACAAATAATTCTTAAACCATGTAGAAAGGAAATCATCGCGCTTTGAAATAATGGCCGTGGACAGCAATCATCTTTAAATGCACATATCCACGAAGTAGCCTTCTACTACACTACTTAGCCTAAGACACGTGGCTGCTTTGAAAACAAAAATGCTATTTATTGCATGAAGAGAGATTTGTGCACCCTACACAGATTGTGGCTTTGATCCATAAACATTATATTTCCATTGGCTAACCCAAATAGGTCCGAGCCAAATCTATCCCAAAGAAAGGTCCCGCTAACCCTGAAAAACGGTATCATGTAGGCCTACTATGGTTATGGAGCAAATTAGGGCGCATGCGTTTTAGGGAGGTTTGCCCCCACCCATACAGGCTACCACCCCAAGAGAGAAGAAAGGGGCAGGTGTGACAGCAGGAGGCAGGCGAATGGATGATGTCTCTCATTCTGTCCCTTAGTTACTGTAACCATCTTACGCACTGTGCTTCTTGGTGACCAGACGGACGACCTACTAATGACAGTTAGAACAGGTCTTTGCTAGCCATTTAGTCAAACTGCATGTCCACTTTTTCTCCTTGCCTTTCGGAGTGTTTCAGGCTTGCTGACCGGACACGTCGATCTAACCGAACGTGGATCTATCCAAAGGTGAGTTGCTAGCTAACCGAAATTGACATCAGCCGTCTGTAACCAGCTAACTGAAGTTAGCTTTTAGCTACTGCGTGTAACATTAAATTGCTATTCAACATGAACGTAAGCATAAAGCTGCCTCACTTGCCTAATGTGCAAGGTAACGTTAGCTTACAGGCATGTTGACACAATGTTTGGCTAACTAGTAAGTTGCCACACATCGCTTAATAGCGCCATTAGGTGGTTTCTGCTGGCTAGTTGCAACAGTGACATTAACAGCCTAATTGCGCGTTTCCCAGTTAAACATTGCGTCTAACATTATAGGATACCGCATCAGTTGCCCGGTGATTTCATGTTCCCTAGTTCATGAACATCTCGAGGATGCAATGCTGCAGTTTCATGGAATCTCTACGATGAAGGAACGATTTATATTATATTCAGAAATGTAAGACTGTTCGAAATATGTTACATGTAATCATTTGTAACCCTCTGCACATCAACACTGTCTCTTTAATGTAGTCTACGCTCCTAACGTTATTGCCTGTTGTGGTAATCTTCACTGTCCCATGTTTTTCATGCTCGCCTTAAAGGTCTCGTAAGGGCTGTGTAGCTAGTGGTGTGCCATCAATGGTTTTTGCGCAATCATCTAAAAATTAAGTTTGTTAGAAGCTCACAGAGTCCTTATTTTATCTTATTGACGTTGTTTAGGATGTCTGGCTGGCAATCATGTTTAGTTGGCTGTGTGGTGCCACCACTTTAAGCTGTCTTATGATTTGACTAATGTCCAATCTGGATGCCTGGCCCCCATCCCCCCACGCCTTGCATAGTAGAGGGATTGGTCGAAGTCTGAGTCGATGGACTAAAGAAGTGTTCCGTGCAAAGGTTGCGCCTTTGAGAAGCTGTAATATTGTTTGACACTGAGCCATTCGTTTTACAGCTGTCTGAATCAATTCCTATTTGGAGAGGCTTTGAAACCATTTGGTAGCCAATGAGTGTTATACTGGCCCATGCAGTAGAAGGCTTCTGTGATTGATATGTAATGCAAACATAATTACATTTAGGCCTTGGCTACATACCAGATCTCAAGTGAAAGGTAGGACTCTTCAATGCCCAGCAGTATGAGATGAGAAATGAAACAATCACATCATATAACTAGGCTATATTGTGGTGTGTCTTCAAGCTCATTTGTACTCTTGAAAACTGTGAGTGACAGCCGTATAGATGCAGAGCGTCCTGTGGGCGATTTGTTCCTGGGAAGTCAACCATTTTAGTTTATCAGTTTGCCTGGCATGCCTCTCAGAATGACATTTGATCCATCCCAAAGATGGTGACAGTGGGTCCATTGTCTCCATGTTGGAATCCCCTCTGTCTGAACCCCTCCAACCACCCCAGCCCCCAACCAAGGCACACAAACACACACACACACATGCCCTGCCTACTGTCCCGTAATAACTTGATCGCTGGACCGTGGACAGTCAGGGTGCAGGCTGATTCCATCATCACGCATCATCTGCCTAGAGGAGAATCCACCTCAGAGAATCTCTGACCAGGCCGCCCAGTGCCAGGGTTAGCCTCACCAGCGCTCAGTCTCAGCCTACCTCCGACCTCCGACCTCCGACCTCCGACCTCCCCTGAACTGCTCCTCGGCTGTGGCTGTGCCTAAGTAATCCACTGGGCTGGCTTATCAAGTCTGCTGTCTGGTGGACAGCAGGCACCTCCTGCTGTGGGCTCGCACTTACAAGCTCGGGGCAGGGGGGGGGAGAGAATAACAAATGCACTGATTTGAACTCAACACCCGGGGTAGTTTTAGGAGAGAGTCGAAGAATAGCGTGTGAGCAGGGTTATGGGTGGTGTGGTGGGGTCTTTGGTCTGCAAGGCCTGATGGAGGGTGATCAGAGGGAAAGTGGGCTATCTTTGCCTTGTTAGAGTGAAATATAGCTAGATCATCACTATCATAGCTCTCCTGTTACCCCTCTCTCTCTGGTTGTATTAGCCACATAGCATTTGATCAAAAGCCAGGATCATCTCTGCTCTTTTGCCCCTCTCTGTCCTCTGTTCCCCTTTTTCTGCCCCTGAAGCCTCTAGTCTGGATGAATTTGATTCACTGACTGAGGTTTCAGTGCCAGATGGATTGTAGTTTCTTCACAATGCGTAGATATAGCCACCTCATTTATAAACGTCTGCTGAAAATATTGGTATGCTTTACCAGTTGAGCTAAAGGTACTGCAGGATATGTAAGAGAAATAAGGATTGTGGTGAGATAAGCAGTACCCTGAGTAGCACAGTGAGAAAACCAGAGGAAATTGCTTTCATTTTTGTCTAGCTGTCAGTGCCATCGTTGCTGGTTCTTTTCTTTCTATAGGCCCAATCTATAGGATCATATGCATGTTTTATTGTTTTCACTCCCTAGGTGTGGTGCACACCGTCTCAAGCTATTTTTAGACACCGTGATCACTACAGCATCACACCTTCAATACAGGTTTGGTCATAAGGCTCTAGATTGACTGGCAGAACACACATTGGTGTCGTTTGAAAAGAAAATGAGAGGAAGGCTGCTGGGCGTTTTTTTTTTTTTTTTTTAAAGAAGCCAGACTTGCTTTGCACATAGTGGATAGATGTGTCCCTGGTATGTCAACACATTGGTTTAAACTGGCACTAACACTGCTCTTTGATGTGTAGGGTTTTGTTTGGGAGGCTGTAAAAAGGTACTGGGGGGTGGGTGGGGTGGGTGGGTGTAGTTTTCAAGGATGACATTGGGTTAATGGTTGAACCATGACTGGCTCCAGATAAGCAGATGACATGTAGATAGGATGAAGAGGAAATGAGGATTTGGTCCCTGGACATCATGGGAGGCAGAGACAATCCATCCTTTGTGTGCTGGACTGCGTCTGAGCTGATGCGTCTCAGTTGACAGTGCTCCAGAAGGTCTGAAAGATATTAAGACGAGAAGCTTGGACGAGGAGCACCGCAGCTATTTAGATGTGGATCTCTCTCTCTCTCTCTCTCTCTCTCTTTGGCAGTCTTGTTTTCTCCCATTATCTCTCTCTTCCTCTCTCTCATTGCTGGGCCTTTCTCTGTGATGTGCATGGTAGGGAGCTCATCATGGCTGCTCATTGTGGAATTGTTCTGATGTTCATCGGAAGACAACAAGACACTGTGATCAGAATAGTTTTTATTTAGTTTTATTGTTATTTATATATTTTTTAAATCACGCTTTTGGTGTTTCTGCAATTTTTGCATTACCGGCAGTATTTCTGTAGGCTGACCGGGGAGAACGGTTCTGTCCAGTCATAGTATTCGTTCCTCCTTGTCGCCCACATCTTCCATGTCATTCTGCCTATACCTCCTAGCCTGTGAGATTAGCTCAGCTAGCGCTATCTCACCACCGCGTCTCTGCAGCTAGACACCATGTGCCATTTCTCTGCTGTGGTCGGTGACTGTTAGTGCCGCTCCTTTGCGCACAAGCTGTGCACCAATGCGCTCCCTCTGTCCTGAGGGGAATGTTCATCTGACAGCCAGCCAACGTTGCCCCGGCTCACTGGCACACGGCTGTCGCGGCGTCACCGGCTGGGAGGCCGCCTTCTGCAGATCGCATGGATCTCACCAGTCGGCAGTGCCGTTGAGGGCGAGGGGGGGAAAAAGAGCTATTTTTCTGAGCCATAGAATGACAGGAAGAGAGATAGATAGGCTCCATTTGGAGTGTGGAGGGTGATCTACAGCAACACCCTGCCTGCCTGGGCCCGGAAATCGATGTAAATACTCTGTCAGCAAATGGAATTAGACAGGCAGGTGGCCATACGAGGTAGAGTTCAGCTCAGTCTCTCAGTCACAGACTGGCTGCAACCCACCTCATGGGGATGCTACATGCTAGCCACACAGAGGCTAAACAGAGAACAAAGGCACTACTAGGCCTACCTTACCATTTACACAGGAGGGATGGATTGTGTGAGGGAACGAATGAGAGTGTGTAGGAGTTAACAAAAGAGGATGGAGACAGACAGGAGGAGACAGCCAGTCAGCCCTGACTCAGTATGGGTCCAGGTGCATCGGTGGCGTACGAAGGCCGCGGAATGACAGATTATCTAGTGGGCTGCCTGCCTTTGTGTTCTAAAATAACATTCCCTGGCTTTGTTCCCCACACTTTATTACCTTTGCCTCGGCCGGGCTATTCATTTTATCTCACGATTTCGTGTTCTAGCTGACTCAAGACGCCCACTCATACCTGCAGTGCGAGAACCGTCCAAGGAATTGGAAGAAGCAAAGCATTTTTCCTCTACTCTTGATTTGCTTTCTCAGCGTCCTACCACTCTAGATGTCAATTGAATATGGAAAAATGTCCCAAGCTTATTTTGTTTACTATCGAAACCATCATTATTTACCATCATCATATAGCAAAATGGGGTGAATAGAATTTTGGTTGAGCCATAAAGCAATAAATCATTGAACTGTTCAAATAGCCATACAGGTAGTCTAGGTGGAATTTGGCATACAATAAACATGACTGCATGGAACACAACTGCATTTGTACACAGTGCAGTGTAGTGCAGTGCAGTGCACAGGCACTGAGTCGCCCACTTTTTCATGAGAGGCTAGATTTGCAATCCCACTCTGTGGGTTTAACATACTGTGGTACCAGTTACTTCAAACACACCTCTCCAGCACTTTGAAATGGGGTAACTTACAGCCAACATGTTTTTTTTGTCAGGCAACATGTCATTTTTCTGCCATCGACTGTGCTATGCTCATAGTGAAAAATGGTCCAGTTACTCCACATGCGAGGCTTCCTGTGTGTAGCCCCTCCAATGGCGTCTGAGGGTCAGCTGCAGCTGTGTTGTGACCCTTCCCCGCCCTCCTCTTCCTCAGCAAACCCAAACATTGATTTCTCCAAACCGACTACAGGAAGCCTCTGGTTGATAAATGGATGTTATAAATCACGCCAGACGTCAGAGAATGAGTGATGAAGAGAGGCAGCACAGAGGAGTGGTATGAAAGAGGGAACGGGTGGGGATTTTTCCCCCTGGCTAGGGAATAGTATGGTGGGGGGAAGATGTAAGACTAATGGGGACGGGGGGTGGGGGGTGAGCTTGTTGTGGGCTAGAGGCTCAAATTAGGCTTTGGGTGATATTTATCTTGAGCTACAGTGATTTGTGCTCAGTAGGGGGGAGCTGTGGTGTGAAAAATGGCTTTGGGTGTTTTGTCATTTTTCTCGCACCTCTGTTCATAGGTGTGGGAATAATATTTGATTCTCCAGGAATCCCCTACTTGTATAGTAATGCGGGATGTGCAGATTGGACGTGTGAATTGGCCTTCTCGCAATCAACCAGCAATACAAGTCCTTGCTAAAACCCTGTATCTCACAGTGCCCATGTGCGTTGCTGTCTTTCTCCAGAGTTTTATGAAGGCAGTGGCTTGTGCAAGCCAATTAAAGTTTATTAAACTCTGGTGATGTGCAATGATTCGTCCAGCTTCCAGAGGTTAGGCAGTTAGCGTACACCATGAATGAGTTACACGGGGGGGCTTAAGCCCAAGCCAACAATGCTGTGCATTCTCTGGCACGCAGAGTAGTGTTAGCGGTAGCGGTTGGATAATCCACAGTCCAGAGATCAGTGGTAGAATAGGCAGAGTTTCATTCCCCTCACCCCTTTGTGGCACCGCGTGAGGCTAAATGTTGCCAGTGGTGGATGATTTATGTTGGCGACTTATTATTTTCAGCTTCGCAATTTTCGAACTCACGACTTCGCTCGCCTGCCGCAAGATCAGCACCACAAAAGCTATTATCGGGTTGCAGCCTTGCTGACAGCCTTGGCCTGTGTCCTGAGCTCGCGAAATTCTCACTGCTTGCTGTGACTGACCCGCAACCTGTTGGGAGGGCAGTGGGGATGAAAAAGCCATGCTGCAGGCCTGATCTGTGATGCCTCGAAAAAAAAGGTTTGTCTTTAATTCTTATAAGAGTGTTGGGTTCCTGTATTGCTGGAAAGCGATCACTATGCTTGGTAGCCTACGGATAGGTGGCCTGTGTGAATATTTGATGAATGTTTGTATACATATCAGGTGTTCACCCAGTTCTGCCAAGGGATGAAGGTGACCAGCAGAGCATCTCCCTCCCTCTCCTGAAATACCCATAAAGCAGTAGCTTCATATCACACAGCTGCCTGCCTGCCTGTCACCACAGTTCTCACAGTTCCTCCCACGAAGGGTGACACCTCAGAGAGCATTTAGCCTCTGCTTATACACACACGCACACACACGCACTTACGCACACACACACACACACACACACACACACACGCACACATGTGCACGCACACATGCACATGCACACACACACACACACACACATACGGGCGCACACATACGCACGCACACACATGCACACACATGCACACGCACGCACACACACACACACACACACACACATATGGGCACACACGCACACACACATACGCACGCACACACATGCACACGCACGCACACACACACACACACACACAGCCTCCAGAGCTAATGGTAACATAGCCTTGGGCCCAGGTTCAGAGACGTAATAACAGCCCTGTGTTGTTGCCGAAGAGCAATTGTTTCAGCGCCATGGCAAGAGAGGCCACTCTATTTGGTCCTCAAGGAAACAGACCTGTCCCTCCTGCTGTAAGAGGATCCAACCATCTCCATGGTGACTGTGGGAGTGGGGGTGTGGAGGGGTGGCTAGTGTTGCGGACGGCAGTCGGCAGGCCCATCTTCCCTAGGGGGAGCAGAGAGATGGGTTTCACCCGGTGCTGCACAGGTGCTGGGGGCTGTCGCCGGGTCACCCACAACTCTACACCACTCTCTCTTTCTCTCTCTTTCTCTTTCTTACTCCCCTCTCTCTCTCGCGCTCTTTGCTGTGGTGTCTTTCATCTGTCTCTCCCTCTCTCTCTTTACTTTATCTCTATATAATCTCTCTCACTGTCTTACTGTCTCTCTCTCTCTCTCTCTCTCTCTCTCTCTGTCTTTATTTTTCTCTCTGTCTCGGCTTTAAGGCTGAGCCTGATGCTGCAGAGAGAACCTGATAACATGACCCTGATATATGATACGGAGCAACTAAACATAGGCTAATAAGTAGTTAGAAGCCAGGCTAAAACTTTCGAGGCAATGTCCAGGTTGTAGGCTGGGCCGACCGGTAGGTCGAAACGTAGGCCATCACCAAAATAGATGCTCTGAGACTGTAAATGTGCCGTCTGAGGCTCCTCGATACTCAGCAACTAAATATTTTAACACGCAGTTAAGGTTTATCGACCAGGCAGGACGTTTCCAAAGACACCGGCCTCCCTACCTGGCCCTTGATTTGGAGGTGCACAGCATAGTGAGGGAAGGGAGTGGATTCCCCGAGGACTACATCTGGTGGAAGTTAACTTGGATAACTAACATGGCAGCTCCATCTCTCTTGTGCACTCTCGCTGTCTCTCGCTATGGTAGACACAGACACAGACAGACACAGACAGACACAGACAGACACAGACAGACAGACACAGACAGACACAGACAGACACAGACAGACACAGACAGACACAGACAGACACAGACAGACACACACACACTCACACACTCTTTCTCTGCCTGTCTCTTGTTCCCCCTCTGGGCTGTATCAGTTGTCTGCAGGAGTGCAGTTGTTTTCCTAAAGGTGCTCCCCGTGATGGGTGGATGTTTGGTGTCCCCCCCCCCCTCCGCCCTACTGTCTCTCTCTGTGTCTCTGTCATGGTTTGGCAGTAGTCAGGTCTCTCTCCTGCTGGGATGCTTTGGCACACAGCTGACGTTTTCATATGACAGGTGGCTGCATCTCGCCTCAGCGTGGGAGTTCAAATCTGTCCTCCTTCCTGACAGCTCTAACTCTCGCTCTCTCTCTTTCTCTCTTTCTCTCTCTTTCTCTCTCTTGTTGTTTTGCTTCATCATCTCTTTCGTCACTCTTCCATCCACTAGTCTATTTTCGCCATCCCCCTGCTGTTGGTTTGTGTCTTGTTTGTTTTTTCTCCCTGTGTGTTTGTGCGTGTGTGTGTGTGTGTGTGTGTGCGTGTGTGCCTCTGTCCGTCTAACTCTTAATCTCTCTTTACCTCTCTAGGCATCTCTCCCCTCCCTCTCGATCTTTCACTTGCTTTCTGTTACACACACACACACACACACACACACACACACACACACACACACACACACACACACACACACACTCACTCTCCCTCACTCCCACCCTTCCCGGGGCCTTAGAGAGGGGTGTGCTGGACCAGACTCCTTCCTGATGCAGATTACCCACAACCCCTTGCTCTCTCTCTCTCTCTGCCACTGAGATCCAGGCAGGATTAGGGGCAGCAGGCAGCACCCTTCCCCAGAACATGAGGCAGCGGTGGGGCCCGCCAGAGCACTCTGTGGCCTCCTTCAGATCAGAACTCTCCAGCACTGGCACTATAGAGGCAGCAGTTCACTTGAATGGTGAAGAGTTTAAGCCATTTTGGTTATTAGTTGTTTTGTTTATTTGGAACCAGCAGAATTCTGTGTTTGTTTTTGTTAGTGTGACAGGCTAGCCTTGTAATGTCATTGGGGATTTGGGGTGAATTGTCAGTCTTACATTAGTAACGTTGCTAGAACAATTTAATTAAACCTTAGCCAAAAAGGGGTGTGCAAAAATATAATTTTATCGTCATCAATCTTTGTAAATATGGAAATATAGTATTTCATGTCTCATTCCTATCCATATCGAATTGGAATCAAATCGAATTGAGAATCGAAATCTAATCAAATCGGGGCATCTGTGCCAATACCCTAAATGTTGTCAATATTTGTGTGCCTTGTTCATGTTCTGACCAAAGTTCAAAGTTCAAAGTACTTTATTTGTCATTGTCACAAAAACAACGAGACAGTAGAGGCAGCAACAGACAGCTAAAAATTTAAATTGCTGTGGACATTAACTGCCACAGCTAAATAATAATAAATAACAATCAATGAATAGATAAATAAATATCCCTGAGTAAATTAAAAAAAGAAATATATACATTGAGGTGCATCAATAGTTGCAGGGTGGAGTGTTAAGAGTGCAGTCTATGAGGCCGGGCCGGGCCGGGCCGGGCCGGGGGGAGGTGGGTTGGTTTTGGGTGAGCTGTTGAGAAGCCTTATTGCACGAGGGTAAAAGCCATTGGGCTGTTCCAGAGATGGAGGTCCTAATGAACATGTGAGTGTGTGTGTGAATGTGAGTGTGTGTCTGTGTGTGTGTGTGTGTGTGTGTGTGTGTGTGTGTGTGTGTGTGTGAGAGAGTGTGAGTGTGAGTGTGAGTGTGTGTGTGAAGTGTGCACACTGACTTACATGAGGCTCTAAGCAGGCTAAAGCATGACAGCATGTGATGTACAGTGACAGGCCTCAGGCCAGCTGGAGCCTCATGCATAATGCAGGTCTCCCCGCCGCTCTGCATCCAATCTGCCTGAGCATGCAGATATATGGCAGGGCACAGGTAATGGCACAGTCCTACAGGCGCACATTGGCCTCTGTGTGTGTGTGTGTGTGTGTGTGTGCGTGTGTGTGTGTGCGTGTGCGTGTGCGTGTGCGTGTGCGTGTGCGTGTGCGTGTGCGTGTGCGTGTGCGTGTGTGTGTGTGTGTGTGTGTGTGTGTGTGTGTGTGTGTGTGTGTGTGTGTGTGTGTGTGTGTGTGTGTGTGTGTGTATGAGACAGTTTTATGTCTTTTAGGATGTGTACGCGTATTTCCCAGCAAGGGAAATATGAGTTTAGGCTACATGCTGTATTTCCTGTGTGTGTGTGTGTGTGTGTTTGCGGGCGTGTGCGCACATGCACACACATTTGTCTGTGCTGAGTGTTTGTGTACCTCTCCAGGGCGGTGTGTGTGTCAGGATATCCAGCAGTAATTTATAGCATAGTGTTGCCCTTACACTCTATTCTTTTCCTTCCATTTTCTTCTGCAATACCACTGAGAGACTGTGAATATATGGCTTGGCATTTAAAAGCCCTCGGTGTCAGCAGCGTCCATTTTAAAACAAGCCGGCCTGGCAACAAGGTGGCGACGCTGCAGTCTGCCCGTACTGCCACGTGTTGACGCCTGTACCCCCAGTGATCCGGTGTCGGTGCTTCTATCCCCATTCCAACCTGTTTGATTGGCAGCTACAGTGTCCATTCAGATTGCCTCTCAGCCCATTCTTACCAGATGGATGATGTCTGTAGTGGAGTTCGAAGTGAGGGAAATGAGTGCAGGAAACTGATGGATGGCCCGTATTGCAACTTCAAAAGGGGGACTATTGATGGCCGTGGCTGTGAGTTTAACCTTTGGAACCGGAGCAGAGGTGTGTCTTGATGAGGTATTGGCGAGAGAGTAGAGGAGGAAGCTTTCCGTGGTGTTTGTGCATGCCGACCCCCTGGGACTGGGTGGGGGAGCTCAAACTGAGAGAATGGACAGTTTAGTTTTTTTAACTTTTCTTATAGTTGCTGTTGTTGTTTTTGTTTTTGTTTTGTCATGCCTAATAGAGGAGCAGAAGAGTGCTTATATGACAAACAAAACTGCTGAACTTTTCATCGAGCGCAGAGAAGTGTTGAGTGTGTGCGGTTGAGGTTAGCAGCAATAGACCCGTTTGAAAAAGTGAAAAAGCTTTTGCTCATTTACAGTTAGTAGACGCTGCCAGTTGGACTGTGACCGTGTCTGGAAAAGCTGTAGCTTCTGTTATTCTGAGGTCTCCTCTGCCCACTGGAACCATTCAGCAGCACAAAAGCACAAAAGAAGCACTTTTCAAAAACTCTGGTTAGTTTTTTTTGGCCGAATTAGTTATTGGCAATTGGCAATTAGTTCTTGGCAGCCGATGTTGATGCCTTGTTTTGGCTCAGACCTTCATCAGCGTACCCAGCCTATGAGGATACTCTGCTGCGTTTCTGCTCCTCGTCCCGTTAGCATTCAGCAACAGCTGTCTCCCCCCAGGGTGTTATTACCCAACCTGGCCTGCCCTTATCACGCCGTTCATCACTCTTCACCAGGGGGCTCGGCCGATGTGAACAAATAACAACTCTCTTTGTCCCTTTTCTCATCTCCTGTTCCCCTTTTTTTGTTCTCCAGGAGACCTAGACTGCAGACAGACACGTGTTCCGAGGAGCGCCAACGCCAGTCGGGGCCAGACCCCTGGAGACGCCCGCCCGCCTGCCAGCGCTGTCGTTCTCCCAGCCATTCAGTTTCCCTCTTCCACAAAAGACATTGATTAAAATGGTGGGTCTGTCAGGCTGTGTCCTGTTTCTGTCCAGCCAACAATGCCATTGTCACAGAGGGTTGAGAAGGGGCCTCCATTTAGCAGTAAATGCTCGCACGACTACACAATCTGTCATTCAGTGCAAACCACTCGTCTGCATAGATTTATGGTCCATGAATATCCTACTTTGTCATTGTAGCATCACAATTGAATACACATTATGTATATATGATGCACTATGGCACAAATGTATGCAGAAACACACACACACACAAACACGCACATGCACACCCACACGCACGCCCGCACGCATGCACACACTCAGCATATTACATGTTACACTGAATGCACAAAGTGTGTATGCTGAGGCCTCGGAAACCAGTCAGACTGAGTGATTGCACCTGGCCCCGTGCGCGCCTGTAGTAAGTGTGACCCACTTCAGCAGACTCCCAGCACAGCAGAGGCCACGGCGGCACGCCACGCCGAGACGTGCCAGTCTTTAATCAGACTGCATCTGGGATGGCCCGGGAGAAAGAGTGTCACACTTCACAGTCCCTCGTTACACAGGCGCAATCGGGCCACGAGATGCATCACCTACCCTTCCACTCACACCTGTGGAGATGAGCTGTGTGTTATTTCAGCAGGGGTCCAGTGGGTCTTTAAGCAAGCGATCTGTAATAAAGAGTTTATATATGTGCTGTCATAAGAAATGGGGTTTCCAAATCCTGGTTGGATATTTATACACATATAGAAAAAAACAAAGCATGTGTATTTTCCCAGTTCAACACAATTGTTTTTTACTGATAGTTTCCTTAGATTCAGTCAATTCATAATGACTCACAATACAATGCCTAATCTCTGATCTGTGTTTTTGCTGCCATTTACTCATTGTATTTTGCCTTCCTGTGTGTGTGTCTGTGTGTCTGTGTGTCTGTGTGTGTGTCTCTCTTTGTTCTATGTGTGTGTGTGTGTGTGTGTGTGCCATACTCCAGGCCTGTGTATGATGAGCATAGGCGGGGCTATGGCCAGCGAACCCCTGGAAGGCTTCCACGAGGTGAACCTGGCCTCTCCCACCACGCCGGACCTCCACGGCCTGGCCGACCAGCGCCCCTCCAAAAGTGTCTCCGGCAGCGTGGCCAGTGGCAGCACTCCACCCACCGCCATCTACCGAACGCACTCCCTCACGGCGCCACCCAATGCCCTGCGTGCCGACCAGCTGCCAACGCAGCCCGTCTACTCCACCCCGCACCACCTGGGCACACACTTGGCCAATGAGCAGCCTCACAATGGCAGGTGGGAGAGTGTCTGTGTGGAGGGGAGAGAGGGAGGGAGGGAGGGAGAGGGAAAGGAAGATGAGGAAGGGCAAAAGTGAGATAGAGAGAGGAAGAGAAAAATGAGAGTGTTTCAGTTAGAGGATAGATACGCTGAAAGAAGGAGAGAGACAAAAGCAGTCAGTTAGATAGATGGATGGATGGAGGGATAGATAGAGAGAGAGAGAGAGGGAAAAGGTGATAATTTCCCCCTGGAGACAATGTTACTCCTGAGAAGATGAGAACCATTATTCACTTACTGTGCTTTTGTCTCCTGTGGGACCCAAACCTCTACAGTGAGAGCCATTAGGTAGGAGCGTAATGTTCAGACCGTCAGTCTGCTGAGGGTGAAATGAGGTTTTTAGACTCCTGCACGTGTATTTTAAATGGAAAAACCGTGATCAAGAAATTGAAATGTCAAATTGTCATTATTTTTGATTAATTTCTAGTATGTTAGTATGCTGACATGAAATGTTTGGAGAACAGTGTCGAATCTGTAGCGTTTCTTCATATGAATAAGCAATGAGAAATGAAGCGGTACTCATGGACTGTCTAGTATACACTCACTCACTCAGTCTAGTCTAGTATACACTCACTCAGCACTTAAGTAGGAACTCCTGGGCACCTACTTATTCTTGCAATTATCTAATCTGCCAATCGTGTTGCAGCAGTGCAATGCATACTAATCATGTACAAACGGGATTTCAGATTTCAGATTTTTGTGATTTTGACTGTGGTGTGATTGTTGGTGCCAGATGGGCTCGTTCCCCTGGGATCTTCACACAGTGACACAACAGTGTCTAGAATTGACTCAGAGTTGTGCGAAAAAACAAAAACTCCAAATCAAATCCAGTGAACGGCAGCTCTGCAGCCAACATAGCCTTGTTGATGAAAGTGGTCAGTGGAGAATGGCCAGACTGGTTCAACCTGACAGAAAGGCTACGGTAACTCGGATGACCGTTTTGTACAATTGTGAGCAGAAAACGCACGGGTTCCTCCTCTGTCAGCCAAGACCAGAAAGCAGAGGCTCCTGTAGGCACAGGATCACCAAAACTGGACACTTGAAGACTGGAAAAACGTAGCCTGGTCTCATGAATCTCTAATGAATCTTTCTGCCGACGCACACAGATGGTAGGGTCAGAATTGGGTGCCAACAGAATGACTCCATGCACCCAACCTGCCTTGTGTCAACAGTCTGGGCTGGTGACGGTGGTGTAATGGTGTGGGGAATGTTTTCTTGGCAGACTTTGGGCCCATTAACACCAATCAATCACTGCTTGAATGCCACAGCCTATTTGACAATTCTTGCTGACCACATGCATCCCTTCATGGCCATAATTTACCCGTCCTCTAATGGCTACTTCCAGAATGATAATGCACCACATCACAAAGTCGTCTCAAACTGGTTTTAAGGAACATGACTATGAGTTCAGTATTCTTCAATGGATCTGAATCCAAAATTCGCAGCATGATTGTGCAGCTGACAAATCGGCAGAAGTGTGCGTGTTGGAGCATGGACCAGAATCTCAAGAGAATGTTTCCAACATCTAATGGAATCCATGCCATGAAGAATTGAGGCTGTTTTGAGAGCATAGGGAGGCCCTACCTAGCATTAGCATAGCGTTCCTGATAAAGTGCCCAGTGAGTGTATATCACAAGGGTACACGCATACCCTTGAACACTTCCAGAGAGATGAGGCACAGGAGGCTGTAACTAAAACCATGTGTTAAGGCAAGCAGAGGTTTAGCATGGCTGAAGCCTATTTGTGTTAGTGTCATGCAGCCTTAGGACTGTTTGCTGACCAGTTGATTTGCTGAAGCTAATTGTGCATGATTGCTTATTGATCATGTGAGAGCATGGCGTGCTAACTGTGCATGTTTCTCTGTGTGTG
>NC_045167.1:19153530-19228530 GCF_900700415.2 Clupea harengus | reverse complement strand
CTTTCCTTCTCTGTACTTGTTTGTTCTGCCTGTCACTGTCGTTCACCTACTTCCTGGTGGAGGGGCCGAGTGGCATGCTTCTCTGGGTGTGAGGCAGACTCTGTGTGCTGGGTCTGTCTGTGTGGTGCATCATGGGAGAGGGTAGTTTTAGTGCCGCAGAAGGCGACTGAGGGGGGCCTGTATGAACTGTGCTCTCTCACCCACAGGAGGCCCATAAGATGGTGCGGGAGGCCAACGTGAAGCAGGCCGCGGCAGAGAAGCAGCTGAAGGAAGCTCTCGGCAAGGTAAGCACCAGTAGCAAAGCATGCTAAAGCTAATCGGCAAGGTAAGCACCAGCAGCTAAAACATGCTAACGCTAACCAGAGGGTGAGATCTTTCCAAAATAATGAAAGCATTCAGGACATTGCATTCAAAATGCAAAAGTGAGTCAGTGGTTTGAAACCATCTCAGGGATTCGCAGGATTTCAACCAAGGTAAGCAAGGTGAAATGAAAAGAAAACAATATTAAAACAGTCTGCATTGTAAGAAATGGACTATGCTGGTGGGTGCCAAGGGCAAATCTGTTCACAAAGAGGCCGCACCTATCTGAGAGTCATAAATGTATATTTACAAGCGGTCATTTTTCATTTGAATTGTGTTGAACACAAAATGGCCACCTGCACCTGTCTGAGGGATTCATTAGTAGAATTACAATGGGTACTCTCTCATTCTCTCGCTCATCAATTGTCTTTCTCTCTCGCTCTGTCTCTCACTCTCTTTCTGTCGCTCTCTCTCTTTCTCTCACTTTCTGCCCCTCTTTCTCTTTGTCTCTCTCTTTGTCTCTCTCTCTCTCTCTCTCTCTCCTCTCTGTATGGCACTTGTGGTAATAGAGTCTGTGACCTCTGATGGTGCCTTAATGAGCACTCTGTATGCTGGGCGACGGCGCTCGAGGGCTTGGAGAGGCTGGCGGTGCCCGTTGTGTGTGTGTGGTGCGTGGTGTGTATGGTGTGTGTGTGTGTGTGTGATGCCTGTGTGCCTGTGTGTGTGTGTGTGTGTGTGTGTGTGTGTGTGTGTGTGTGCCTGTGTGTGTGTGTGTGTGTGTGTGCCTGTGCGTGCGTGTGGTGTGTGTATGATTGGTGATTGATGACAGGTAGAGTGATCCAAAGGCACCTTTCCTCCCCGCTTCAGCACTGTGATGCTGAGGTGTGACACTAAGAGCTTCAACATCAGCGGTTCTGGACCGCTTCAGCACTCTTCTGCTCCTCCAAACAGCCCTCAGTGTAGCGGCTCCAAAGCTGCTGTGGCTGTGGCTGGGCCCTAGGAAGGCACCATCAAGCCCCAGAAGTCACCATGGAAACGCAACCGGCTTCCCTCCTTTGGCCCAATAGTGGAAACCTGGATAGTGTGTGTGTGCATCACCGGGAAAAGAGATATTGGTTTATTATTGTTTTTGGACATTGTCTTGCAAGGCATTCTTATATTTACGCATTAAAGGAGTGCTCTGTCTTCTCATCAAATTCTGAAGTCTTCTCCTGGTCTTGCTTTAAAACTCAGATTAGTGAAGTGCTAATAATACATACTTATAGCAAGTGCTGGGCCATAGGAATCAACTTTATTTGTCACCCATTTTCCTTTGAAATGCTACCGTTCACAGCCGTCTCATTAGATTTATGTTTTAGAATATCTCAATGCAGCAGTGAAGCAGAGGATCTTTAGCACATAGCACAGAAAGCGTGCACAAGCAGTAGACCGCTGCTGTGTTATTGTGACATCGGGGTGTCTCATGTCTCCTCTCTGTGTCCCTCCTCAGATCGATGTCCTGCAGGCAGAAGTGGCAGCGCTGAAGACCCTGGTCCTCTCCACCTCCCCCACCTCGCCCAGCAAGGAGCTGCCGTCGGGCCCCAAAGCCCCCTTCAAGAAGGGCCACGCCCGCAACAAGAGCACCAGCGCCATGCTGGGCAGCCAGCAGGAGAACAGCGCCCCCCAGCCCATCGTGCGCGAGTGCAAAGAGGTCAGCCTTTAGAACAGTAGAACGGAGTAGAAGGAACATCCCTGATCCAAACGCTCTCAGCTGTTTGTTTCTACTCAGTTTATCTTTTCTGTTTACCTCTGCCTCTCAATGACTGCTTATCTCTCTCTCACTGTGTGTTTCACTCTCTGTCTGTCTCTCATGTTGTGTGTGTGTGTGTGTGTGTCCATCCCCAGGGGATTTGTCTTTGTATCTCTATGGTTCATGGTTTCTTTACCCCTTTCCCAAAACGATGTGATAAGGTGTGATTTTGCACAAGTCACTGCCCCCCATGTGAGCTTAGCACACACTGCGTAGCCTGAAGCCACACCTGAGAATGAGAGGCTGGGCCACTGAAGTCTCCGCTAATACACACGTCATCCCATTAGCTCTTTAGCCGAGGGCTCAATCACGGCCTTCAAGACTGTTTACCAGTTGAAGCTGCACTAACTTATGAGCTCCACTTCCATTCGTTTGTTAACCTCACTGAGCCTAGCAGTGCCAGTCAATTCACTTGTACTGCTGTGTGTGTGTCTGTGTGTGTGTGTGTGTGTGTCTGTGTGTGTGTGTTTGTGTTGTGGCAAGGTTTTACAACCCTAATCAAATACACCTGACTCTAATGCTGTAATGTCCCCAAAGGGGCTTGATGATCTACATCAGGTGTGTCACATTAGGACTCGTCATACAGGGTCGGACTTCCCATTACAATCTGTCTCCCATCCGTTCGTACAATTCTGGTTTGACATCCACTAATTGGCTAATTATATCGACGCTGAAGTATAAATCTTGGTGGCATGTCCATGTAAGAATGTCAAACGGGGAAACCCACATTGCCTGAAGAATTCACGCTTCCGTAATAGATATCCCGATCTGGCATTCACGAAGTGGCGTTCACATACCGTATCCACACTGGGAAAAATTTGAATTTTCCCAGCAGTGTGTGTGCACAGGGCCTCTCACCCATCTGATGTGTGCTTTCACTATCTGTCTCTCACATCTTTCCTTCTACTCTCCTCCGTCACTGTGCTCTTTCTTTCTTTCTCTCCTTCGCTCCTCTGCTGATTGGTCTGCCGATTGGTCTGCCTCGCTGCATTTGTCTCGGCTGTCACTCGATCACCTTTCATTTTCTTCCATCACTTTATTCACTGTCTCGCTGTCAGCTGTCCCTTACCCGTCTGCTGCCAAGTTCAACATGTTTACTCACACTCATACACCTTGTCTCACACACACAAACACTCTCATTTTTTTTGCCTCTCTTTCTCTTTTCTCTCTCACTCTCTCTTTCTCTCTCTCTCTCTCTCTCAGTCTACAAAAGAAACCTATCCATGCCCCCTAAACTCCTCCTGTACCCTGTCTTTCTCTCACACACACACGCACACGCACACACACACGCACACGCACACGCACACGCACAAGCACACACAAGCACACACTCACACACTCACCCACTCACACTCCCACACTCCCTCCACTGATCCTCTGAACTCAGGATGCCCCCATCTCTCTTAAAGAAGGGAGTTTATATAGCGATGCTCATGTTGTCTTTAAAAAAAGACCTGTCTCATTCAGTCTCCCCTCCTCCCTAAGCCATCTGGCTTATCAGGCTATTGATCCTGCCTCGGCTGTCTGAGTGCAACAACCCCACCCTCTCTCCCTCTCTGACGGGGGGTGGGGGGGTTGGGAAGGGGGAGATGTGGACATTTTTCTTTTGTGTGTGTGTGTGTGTGTGTGTGTGTGTGTGTGTGTGTGTGTGTGTGCGCGCGCACGCTCCTCCACTGTTATGATAGTAGTTAAAGATTAGGCGGTTGGTGTTTAATCCATCCCGGATGCCTGAGGGGTGGAACACAGTCGTGCATGGAGCAGCTCAGTTCTGGAGAGATAGAGGGAAATAGCTGTAGCCTCGCAAGCCGAGCACAGATCTGACTTTTAGAGCTTCTATCCTGTGTGTGTGTGTGTGTGTGTGTGTGTCTGTCTGGTCACTGGGTATAATGTGTATCCTTGACCTTTTTTTTTATTGCCCCCCCCCTCTCTTACTCTCTCTCTCTCTGTCCTTGTTGTCTAGATTACTGCACTTTGGAAAACTAGCATTAATACCCACTCCAATTTTCCACTTTCTTTACCTTATCCTTGTATGTATGTGTGTGTGTGTGTGTACATGTGTATACCTGTGTGTGTGTGTGTGTGTGTGTGTGTGTACATGTGTATACCTATGTGTGTGTCTGCATGTGTGTGCATGTCTCTGTAGGTGTGTGTGTGTTTGTGTGTGTGTCTTTGACGGCCTGTGGGTGTTGAAGCTCTCTGCTTTCTCTTGGCCAGCTGTCTCCCTTCTCTTCCTGTGCTGCTCGTGCGTATGCAAACGTGGCCGGTGTCAGGATGGCCTCTCCTTCAGCCCGGGGAGCAGCGTTGTTTACTCTCCCTCTTCAGCGCCGACACACAGGGCCAGCAGGGAGCCATGGCTCTGTCATAGCTCTGTCAGGCTGTCCAACCTGACGCTCTCTCTCTCTCTCTCTCTCTCTCTCTCTCGCACAACTCTGGCAAATACCTCAGAGGTATACTAGTAGCCGCTGGGTGACCTCTTTTTTAGGGGGTCAGGGAAGAGTGTGTGTGTGTGTTTGAGAGTGCTGGCCTTTGTCGCCTTCCTGCTCAGAGAATTAGAAGCTAGGAATGTTATGATGACACTCAAATTGACGTGTGTGTGTGTGTGTGTGTGTGTGTGTGTGTGTGTGTGGTTTCCAGGTGGACTCGCTGTTGTTCGGTGAGTTTAGGGCGTGGAAGGAAGAGCCCACCGTGGAGAGGAGCGGCTCCTTCCTGGAGCGCATTTACAGAGAGGACATCTACCCCTGCCTCACCTTCTCCAAAAGCGAGGTGTGTGTGGGTGTGTATGTGTGTGTGTATAGGAGAGGTGTATGTGTGAAAGAGAGGAGTATTTGTGCGTGTGTGTGTGTGTGTGTGTGTTTTGTGTTGTGTTGTGTTGCAAGTGTTTCATAGTCATACTGTCTGTAGCTCACACTCTCCCACAACACATAAATCATGCCTCGCTTTCAGCTGAATGATAGTTGAAGTATTAGTCTGTGTTCCCACGTTAACCCTGCTGATCATTGATCAGACTCTCATCTGTCAGAGCCTAGTTTCATCCATCATAAGCAAACCAGCCAAACTGGCACTAGATCAGCACATAAACTGCAGTGACCTCCACGGGACAGGCACAGATCTCCTCTGGCACAAAGCCAAGGCTGCGCTCCATGTGGGGCCCTGCTTCCAGTGGATAGTCACTCTACCGGTTTGGCCAGGGCCCCTGTCTAGATGTTGTTGTCAGGTATGTGAGCTGCCACTGACGGACAGGTAGTACAAGAAAACATCCACATCTCGTCTAAATGTCTTGGCTGTATTGCACTCAAATGTAGGCCTTGTAAGTGTGCAATTATGAAGAAAAATCCTGGCTGAAGGCAATAGTGGTAACTCTTCTGCCTGATCACATTATTTGGCCCTGTTGGGCTTCTGTAGTAGCTAGCCGAAACAGTGTTGTGCCTAGGGTTAACTGACGGTTGGTGGTGACGGTTGATTTTCCAAGACGGCCGTTGGGTTACCGGCACCTGGGTTGTTGTGGGGGTAGCCTGGGGCTTATATAAGCCGAAAATCAGGGGGCAGCCCAACCGCCACCCATGTCAACAGTGATTCAACCCTTCTGTTTCCTGTCAAAGACTTCTACGCCCTGACGCACTGCCGACCAGTGGCCATGTGCAGGTACTGCAGCATCTCCCTGCTCCGATCCTGCACACTGTAATACACGCAGGTATCGGATTCCAAATTGGATGCAGAGATGCTGCCCAGCAGGTTGGGTGACTCCTGCTTTCAACACAGTCACTGTTAGGGAGCAGTGCCATTCTTTCAGTGGGATTGTGTGGCACAGTAACAAAGCACCCTGCTGCAGTGCATTAAGTAGTCAGATCACTTTTTTCGAAAATGTCCAGTGCCTTCGGAGGCGTGACCCAGCAGTGACACAGTAGTGAATCCAGTTCATGTGTTGTGTTTGTTGTCTCACTGATCAGAGAGAAATGTTTCAGTCGTACAGTATATTTCTGTCAGTATATTGAGTATTTATTTTGCCATCTGTCTAAAGATATCTTCTCTGCTTGGTGAAACATCACAAGTGAGCGTAATTAGTGCAACGGTGCGTATGGGTCAGATGTGTAGCAGATGTGCATTTGTATAAATGTATTACACATTTTTGTGTGCGTGTGTATTTGTCTGCTCGGGCGTGTTTGTGTGCTTACGTGTGTGTGTGTGTGTGTGTGTGTGTGTGTGTGCGTGTGTGTGTGTTCTAGCTGGGATCGTCTATCCTGGAGGCAGTGGAGAAGAACACTCTGAGCGTGGAGCCCGTGGGCTTCCAGCCGCTGCCCGTAGTCAAAGCCTCTGCTGTGGAGTGTGGAGGACCAAAGTGAGTGTCACACACACACACACACACACACACACACACACGCATGCACACACACGCACACACACGCATGCACACACACAGACTAGCATAAATATTTGGAACTTGAGTAGACTAACATGGATGTTTGCCATAACTAGTGTACCTGTCTGTGGTTGCACACTTAATTCATCTGACAGATGGGCCTGGCACACAGTGATCTGTTTGTGAGTGGACAGAGACTGGAAGGACAGGGGGGGATCTGAAGTATACTTCCGTACTTAGCCAAACTATGTTATTTCAGGTGCATACTTTATTATTCAGTATGATTACACTTGATGATGGACTCACATGCCACAATCAATACAACAGCATCGCCACCTTCAGATCTTTATGATGCATCCGTGTATTTTAACACCCTCAACACACACAAACACATACACACACACACACACACACACATACACACACACACACACACACACACACACACACACACACACACACATTCAGGTAAACACAGGTGTTCTGGTGTGATAAAAAGACAAACACTGAAGGGAAGTGAAGGAATAGTACACACCCTCTCTCAAACACACACACAAGGACAGGGACATCAGTTGTAGTTTGATCAAACTGACATGTCTGCAAATATACACTACCTGTATGCTATTGTGTGAACGCTGGTGAAATGAAAAGACTGTCCATGTTACATAGCCCAATGTCAGTAAAAGGTCTCACAGCAAACAGAGAGGGGAAAAAAACATGTTTGTCACCAGTAGATGATAATCAAGATGTTCCAAGTTAGCATTCATGCCACAGGGTGTGTTTAGTTCACACTGATATGCTAGATTGATAAAAATAGAAAGACAAAACTATTCTAAGATGTTATACAATCAAGACATCTTACTGCATTGTCATTTCAAAGGGTCAGGCAAAAAAAAACAGTTATTTCTGTTCTGTGACCTGCTTAAAACAGATGATGATAATGGAAAAGGTTTGGTTTGAAAAGTGTGTTTCTCAGTGTCTCAACTCAACAGTACTGCGTCTCATGCCTGAATGTCAATGTGCCTGGGAAGCGAGAGCAAGACAACACGCGCGCGCGCGCACACACACACACACACACACACACACACACACACACACACACACACACACACACACACACACACACACACACACACACACACACACACACACACACACACACACACACACACATTAAACACAACCTTAGGGTTACTCCAATCTACATTTATTCCCTTGCTAGTCATGTATCTTCTTCACTCTTTCATCATAATTTATTCCTTCTCCTTTATATTAGAAGCTCAATCTCAATCAATCATTCCTTGTTCCCCTCTGGTCAAATATAGTCGTGTGTGTGTGTGTGTGTGTGTGTGTGTGTGTGTGTGTGTGTGTGTGTGTGTGTGTGTGTGTGTGTGTGTGTGTGTGTGTGTGTGTGTGTGTGTGTGTGTGTGTGTGTGTTCGTGTGCGCGCCTGCTCTATTAGAGCTGGGTGGAATAGTAATCAGCTGGAACAGCAGAGCTGCAGAAAAGAGAGACTTACAACCCAGTTGTAACCTGAGTCTCTCAGTTCCAATTTCCATAGATGCTCCACTAGTCATTCGGCAGCCAATCACAACCCACCCACTGCCAAACGACTTCCCCTTCTCCACACCTGACCTGGGTTAGGAGTCTGTTGTACAATGAAAGGAATGTTTTGGTTGGATCAGTGCTGCTTAAGCCGAGATATTCTACCCAGAATCATTCATCTCCAGTTTGGTCAGTGAATCCTTGCAAACTTAATCCTAATCCTTAACCGAAAGACCACTGACGTAGCCTGCTGAACTTTGACCTGTTGGTTGACTTCAGTTTCCTATCACCCAGGCCAGCCTGTGCTCTCTCTCTCTCCTTCTCTCTCTCCTCTCTCACTCCGTCACTCTCTATCCACACCACCTCACCGCGGCCACGCTTCTCTCCTGGCTTCACTGTGATCTGCTGTCTGTTTGGGCCTCCTTCCTTTTGTCATCAGTTTTCTCTCCATCTGTTTTTGTTTTGTCGGTCCTTTGTTTTTGTTCCTCGTCCTCCCTCCTGTCCTCCTTTCTGTTCCTCACGCTCGGGTTTGGGCTGCCCCCTAGTGGCTGGAGGTCTGAAATAGTCACGTAAGTGAATGAAAGTTCTCTCTCTCTCTCTCTCTCTCTCTCTCCTTCTCTCTCTCTCACTCTCTCTCTCCTTCTTTCTCTCTCTCTCTCTGATTTATTGCATCTTTTCACACACATGCTTGCCACCATTGCCTCATGCACTTTGCACATCATACCACTTGTTTTCTTCCTTTCTTTCTTTCTTTTTTAGTTCTCTGTAGATCTTTCATTCTGTCTTTCTCTCTCTCCCTCACTCTCAGTCTCAGCCTTTCTCTGGCTCTCTCAAAGCTCTCTAACTAAAAAAAGTGAAGGCTGATCACCAGACTGATAACACTTTGAACATAATAGATTTGATGCCCTGTAGGCTCCATGAAAATCAGTGCAATACTGAGCAATACCTTATTTTTTTAATGACCAAGGCTCCATTTCCCCAAACCAT
This sequence comes from Clupea harengus, assembly GCF_900700415.2. NCBI lineage: Eukaryota > Metazoa > Chordata > Actinopteri > Clupeiformes > Clupeidae > Clupea > Clupea harengus. The sequence continues at coordinate 19,219,553 of NC_045167.1, read as the reverse complement.
CGCTGTTCTACGATCACTGTGACTAAAGGCCGAAAAAAGTGTGAGAGAGAGAGAGAGAGAGAGAGAGATCGTCTGTCTCTCAGTTAATGATGATCGTCCCACAACAATGCTTTGGGGAAACACGGCTCGGTAATCAGTCCCATAGCTGTGAACACTATTATCGCCTTGTCTCATACATCTCCCCTTCTCCTGTTCCTCCTGCAGAAAATGTGCCCTCAGTGGCCAGACCAAAACCTGCAAGCACAGAATCAAGTTCGGCGACTCCAGCAACTACTACTACGTGTCTCCATTCTGCCGCTACCGGGTGAGCATCTGCCCCTGGGGTGGGGTGGGGTGGGGGGCAGTCTGTCTCAGAGCTGAGAGAGTAGTTAGAGGGGTAGAGGGGTAGAAAAGAAGGCCTTATTAGTTCTCAGCAATAAAACCCCTATTTTTTTTTGTACCCTGTTAAAAAATGTTGGAGAACAAAGAAGAATTACTATGGTAATCACCTGGGAATCAGAAATAACGTCAGTGCTATATCTTGAATTGTTTAATGTTAGGAGAAAAAGACACATTTAATTTGCTGTGTGTTGATTTAACAAGCAACACCACAGTACAGCACTAATGCACCAGAAGATAAGGAAGCTGATTGGGCTACGTTTGATCTCAGTACCCATTCATAGCTTAACGTTTTTCATCTGAGTATAAATACTATGCAAACAGAGCTTAAAGCAGCAGGCTTCATTCAACCGAGTGTGTTGACATCCTGTTGGAGTAAAACCCTGAAGGGACGGTCAACCGGCAACAGACCCACTGCTACTTTCCCTAGCACTTCAAGTTGGTTGAGGTTACTGTTTGTTGATGGGAGGGTGGTGGTGATGATGCTCTTCTTCCCCTGTCCTGCCAGATCACCTCCGTCTGCAACTTCTTCACGTATATCCGCTACATCCAGCAGGGCCTGGTCAAGCAGCAAGATGGTGAGCTCTCTGACACACACACACACACACACACACACACACACACACACACACACACACGAGCACAGACTTACAGGAACACACAGCCAGGTGTACTTGAGACTTTCCATCTCCGTGTCAGTGGTAAGTTCCACAGGCATCCATCTGTGTGTGCTCTCGTCAGTGAAAAGAACTCTGATGCACTATTTGAAGCTGACACACCATACTCTCCGTGGTGTGTGTGTGTGTGGGGGGGGGGGGGGGGGGGAGAGAGAGAGAGAGAGAGAGACAGACATAGCGAGATAGCCAGCAAGAGAGAGGCGATTCTCTCCAGAGGGACAGCTCAAGAATAAGTGTGTTTGTGTATGGGATGGACAGGAAAGCTCCCTAGAGGGACAGCTAAGAAATATGTGTGTGTGTGACAATAATGCTTCCCAGAGGGACAGCTAAGAAATGAGTGTGTGTGTGACAATAATGCTTCCCAGAGGGACAGCTAAGAAATGAGTGTGTGTGTGACAATAATGCTTCCCAGAGGGACAGCTAAGAAATGAGTGTGTGTGTGACGGTAATGCTTCCCAGAGGGACAGTTCAAGACTTCTGATTTAAGCAGAATTCAGAAAGCCATTCCCATTAGCGTTACATTTCAGCCAATGAGTGCGCTTGATTTGGATGCCTCAAGGTCACTGCTCTGCTAATTGGAGGATAGACAGGAAGTGGAGCGATCTGTGTTTTCTTTTCTCGTTTTTTTCTCTCTCCCATCACTGCATATGGGTGAAGTGAACCTCAACTGAGGCAGTATTAAGTCAGTGTGAAACCTCCCTTAGTAATATTTTGAAGGTAGGGAGATTAGCTGGACTTGTACATAATGTATGAAGACTCCACTCATAATGATTAGCTGGACTTGTATATAATGTATAATGTTGTCGTTACTTCCTGTGTTCCCATCCCTCACTCACAGCTGAGCAGATGTTTTGGGAGGTCATGCAGCTACGCAAGGAGATGTCATATGCCAAGCTGGGCTACTACAAGGACGACCTCTGAGCTGGAAAACCACCAATCGACCGCCCCCATCCGGTGATGGACAGCAGCACTCTCCAATCGTCTTGCAAGAAGGCCTCAGAGGGACCAGCCACCCTGCCCTCGTGTCTCCCTTGCTTCCCAGTTCTCTGTCTGCCTCACCCATCCCAAGGACACACACCCCTAGCATCCGAGTGTGTGTGTGTGTGTGTGTGTGTGTGAGCGTCTGCAGTGTGTCCTCTCACCCATCCGACCATCAGTTGAGACATCCCAACAGAGGACTAAATGCTGAATATGCTGCTGAATTGAGTCGTATTCCATTAAGTGTAATAATTTGCTGAATGCTATGAAGGAACCTTTGTTTGTTTTGTTTTTGTTTCATTTATTTATCTTTTTTTTTTGTTGAGGAAAAGAACATGAACAGAAGTTTTTGCTGTTTTATATATGCATTCATTCTTTGCCCTCTCTTTTACGAAGCCTGTACAATCTTTTGAACGTGAAGTTTTAGGCATTGTCAGATAAATACATCCATCTACCTGGAGTCTATTTTTCCCAAAGTTCTGATCCCTCCCTTACAATAGCTAGCTGTGTGACATGTGTTGTTGTTATGTGTGTGTGTGTGTGTGTGTTTAGATGTGGTGTGTGTGTGTGTGTGTGCGCTTGTGTGTGTGTGTGTGTGTGTGTGTGTGTTTACAGTATCTCAAGTTTTCCCTTTCTGTCCTCTGCTCCACACTCCTGGTTTCATCAAGCTTTTCTCACTTTATTTTAGTGCCTTTCTGGAACACTCTGAACAATAAAAAGAAAATTGTATACCTCTGGAATCTGGCTTCGCCTCTGGTTTGTGCCTTTAGAAGAAAATGTAGACTTTTATAAGATCAACTGTTTGCATTCTTTCAGGCTGTCGTAGACCCAACATGACCTTTAGAAAAAAAAGGATCAATACTGCCTTGTAGTCATCAGTTGCAAGGAATTGTGTGTGTGTGTTTGTGTGTGTGGCGGGGGGGTGTAGTCATCAAACTAGGATGGCAATCATGTGAGATAGTAAGGAGTGCCTTCGCATCTCTGCTGACTCATCTCTGCTCAGGTCCTCTCTACCAGCCTGTCTGTCTGCTCGTAAAGAGACGTCTGGCAGCAGTGCACTCTGCCCCATACATTAGCTACCATGCTGGGGGACTCAAGTCCTCCACCTACCAGCACGTTACACCTGCACCCTTACAGATACACACACACACACACACACACACACAACCACAGGGTTACCCGTCTAACAGTGTTCTTTCTATGTAAGTCCTAATGTCAAAGCTGTTTCTAAAAGCTTGTATTGAACTGGATGGTTCACTGAGTGGTGCAACAGAATAACTCGTCTAGAGACGGCTTGCTTTCATTCTCGGCCCTGTCACTGAGACCAGACAAGGCACTTTACGGCCGCGCTGTTTCGTGGGCCACAGGAAGAAACGAGGGCCCGTATATCAGGGACGACAGTGTGCTGTTTGCAAATGTCTGAGTGGAGATAAGAGGCCTCTCAGCCTAGCTCTTCCCTCGGCGGTAATGTTCCCGGAGTGTGTGTTCACCTTGTAAAGAATGCTTCCTTTATGGCCCCAATGCAAGGCCACCTGACACACACACACACACACACACACACGCACTCACACATGCTTGCGTGCATGCACACACACTCACACACACATAGACAGGCGTACGCATGCGCAGGATCAGCGATGAGGATGTGTGTTACCTATGTGATCAGAGGGCAAAGTGCATCCAAAGACAAAGACCTCACATACGCCATTTGCGGGAATCGGAAAAGGTTTGGAATTATCCCCGAAGATTTTTGATTTCCGTGAGGATACTGCTTGGATGACCCATGGATAAGAGTATGGGCACACACTAAAGGGGACTGTGTGTATTTGTCATCATTCCTGATACAAATGGATTGTACTTGAGATTTTTTGTATGTGCCAAGGCAACAACTAACAGACCCTGGGAACTCCATCTTGGTTTGAAGGTAAGGGCAAGTTAACCCCAACAATGTGATGAGAAGGGATAGCCATTGTTTTTATCCATTCAGTCAACGGCATGTTGTTTAATTCATTTAATCTATTTTATAGTTTATTCTGACATTTGTGATATCTGAAAATGTGGTTATCATCAAATGAAGCTATCAACACATTGATCAGTCAAATACAGAAATCTGTCAGACACATGCATAAATTGTCTCAACAACTTTTTGTCTGACACTGGAGGATCTAACGAACTATGGTTTGTTTTTTGAACAGTTAAGATAATATGCACATGTCACTTAAGTACAAGGGCCCCATAGTTATCCATAAAAAATGGCTGCTACTTTTATGGTGAAAAATAGACAAATATTGTCCACACAGTGGGAAGTTTTACAACCCATAGACAAAACTGAGATTTGGGTTTAGTTCCTTTAACAACACGTTTGGGAAAATCACAGAAAACAATATGGCTAAGCAAAAAGTGTCACCGTAGCACACAGCCTAGTCCCCGTCTGACGCCATCCTCTCCTGGGAAGTGGGGAAGGTTTCAACACCATGAGCTCTGGCAAAATGTTGTGAAATAGGTCTTATGACATAACTGGTCCAAATAAGTTAGCAAATTAATTACATCCATACCTGTCTTAACTATCTTTCACCGTAAACTGACATTTTCACAGTAAATCACACAAAATGTGTTTTTCATTTTACATGGACATTGATCAGAATTGGCCTACCAACATAAGGGCCAACATAAAGCCTGAATCAAAGTTAAACATGGGCAACTTTAAGACTACATAAATGCTAGCCAAGCACTTCTGAACACTTACGATTACCATGTGACTGATATGGTTGTTAATAACAGGTGATTAGGAAGTGAAGTCTTCCAGGCCAGAGGAGGTCCAATGGACGTCCTGGGAGAAAATGAGGCCCTTCAACAGTTTTTTTATGGTAAGAAAGCACTAAGTCCTCCCATACCTGGTCTATTCATTCTTTGGTTATACTGTACTTATACTTGAAAAACTATGAGAGACGTTTAAATTGGTGTTTTAGAAGTTTAGCATGAAAAAGAAATTCAATTCAAAACGTAAAATATGATATTGTGTTTCTTTTCTATCAAATACTCTTTGTTAACACAGGAGTAATTCCTGTCCTAGAGAAGAAACTTGTCTCAATAGGTCAAGAGTTCAAATGGGGAAACCTGAGTGAAGTTCAAGTATTATAGCACTAGCTGAAGCTACATTAACTCATTAATATCAGGTGCTACTCATAACACTGGTCATCACCAGCTGAATGTACTCAGCTCTCACCCCTAAAACTTCCTCCATCTGCTAGGCTAGCGCAGCTTTGGCAAACAAATCCACTGTAATGGGACTTACGCCGTTTGCCCACGCCTTAATAATCAACTATGTCCGGAAGCAACAAAACTGTTAGTCATATGGTGAATAGCAGGATGGTACACCTAATGGCCGGTCTGGTGCCACAACTGAGTAGCTATTTCCCTGTTTATATTTATTTATCCCTGTTTATCGATGTACTCATATAGCCTATGCATATCTGTTTTGGGAAGATAGTTATCAACTGCTGTAAAGATGGTTTTATGGCTATATTTTATCTTCTCATGATAGTATTTTTGGTTGAAGGGATCAGTTTTATGAGAAAACCTTACATTAAAACATGATAGCCTGATAACCTTTTTATGGAATGTCTAGAATCCCTTTTTGGATCTAAAAATGTACCCATGCTAAATGTGTTGTATTTGCGGAACTATTTTGCTATCAATGAAACAAACAAGCTATTTATGTCATTCATACGCAGTATGACATTCAGTCCTACAGTTGATATTCTGTCCTTTGATAGCTTGTTCATGCACCATTGCTTAAATTGGTTTGATAAAATCTTGCCTAAACTCTGGAAACAAGTAAGCATTTGTGGAGTTCCTTTCATGTTTATGACAAGACACCACTACCTATGACCATTTCCAGGAAGTGGATTGTGCTTTTTTTATGCTGTGACTAGAGTAAGTGTGAGAGGAATGCCCTGCCATAACTTGTGCTCTGGCTGAGAATGCTTTGTCCAATCCAAGGTCACAGGGCCATAATCATGTTACAAGGCAATTAGGACCTCAAGGTTTAAAGACCCCAAGGACTAGAACAGCGTGTAAAATGAACATTAAGATTTTATGTGACATTTTACCAGTGATTAAAGCTGTTGTAAAAATATTTAGGAATGTTAAAAACCTAAAATATCGTGAAAAAATGAATGTACTGAGAAGGATAAAATAGGTCTGATATTGACAAATCAGGAAGCCTCCAAGAAGTTGGGGACCCTGCCTCTCAACACCTACAGTGGCCAAGTCATGTGGAAGTTAGCACGGCTCACGTTTCATTTAATATTAATTCTAACATTAGAATTTTATAGACCCACGGGGCACAACTTTATCAGGATTGATACAGATTTAACTGAAATTAAGGTTCAGCGCACGCTTCATTGCCGACCCAGTAGATTAGATCGCTGGTCCGCTTTGCTATTTTTGGGGAGCTACGCTTTTTCCCACTTACATGAGCAGCTCATCTTTGGACCTGCTGTTGTTAAATGAAAGCTCTCCCAGCTTCCGCAATAAATTAGAACTTCAGTCTACCAGTACACACAGCAACTTCTGGAGGACCCTGACCTTACAGAATCAGCCACAGTGCCAAAGGCTGCATGCATAACAGGAGTTGTGCAAACCTGCATTGAAATGCATTAAAGATGGCCTCTAGACTGGCTTTAAATGGAACAGACGGTCGAGAGGTTTCACTAAATGTGTTATAGGTCCGTCTTAAAGTGTGAAGGTGAATGATGTGTTTGATGAATTTTCTGACTTAGTGTGCGTGTGTGTGTGTGTGTGTGTGTGTGTGTGTGTGTGTGTGTGTGTGTGTGTGTGTGTGGGTGTGTGTGTTTGTGTGGGTGTGTGTGTGTGTGTGTGTGTGTGTGTGTGTGTGTGTGTGTGTACGTGCCTGGGCATGTGTGTGTTATTGACACAGGGCAGGATGTCAGTGAGGTGGTGGACACCAGCTTGCTGGAGCAGTATCTCAGCAATGACTATCACCACAGCATGTAAGTGTATAAACATAATCTGCAGCACTTACACGTGCACTCTTACGTATAGCCTATACGTGACCTCCCCTTCCATACACACACACACACACACACACTCACATATAGATTTTAAGTTCTTCTAAAGTAACTTGTAAGATGTTCAACTGCAGTACCCATAGGTTCCACTAATCTTGTGGGTACACTACAAATAGTCTTTTTGTAGACATTAAGTTTGATTTGCATATTACCACTGTTTGAAAGATTCTTTATTCTGAAAGTGCATCCATATGGTATTAAATAAGTTAGCAAATAACATATGTATGAACTTATACAGTGATACAATGAAAATATATACATAAAATTGTTACCATTTTTGATAGCACTTCTGCTGACCAGTGGCATGTTACCTTGACACCATGGAACTGCATCCTATGTCACAGATTTAAAACCTTAATGTTATTAAACAGCTATTTATTACATCTAATAAAATCTTGATAAATAAATGCTGCTTGTCTCAGATGTTATGGTGATTACACAAGGAGCTGCCAGGGGATTTAGAGAGTTTATGGCACTGCAGTGACCTAGTTTTAAATGTGTAAAGTGTCAAATACTGAGAGTTACAAAGATACAGAGTGAATATAGTTAGATATACAGAGTGAATGTAGTTAGATATACAGAGTTGTCAACAGCATCCTAAAGGGGGCCAAAAGCTCTCTGTCAGTTCTGGAGTGAGAAACAGGAGATAGGGCGATCCACTGAACCGGTTGATGAGATAACATTTCCCTTACATAATTTCCCAGCATGCTCCCTGAGTCACCCCCGGACTCCGGATCAGAACCCTGCTCTCCTCCTCAGATGACCGGTGAGACAGATAAAAGATCATTTGTTTAATTTGTTATAATTATTGGGTGTCCCGAATGTTTCAGACCTACATCACGAATGGGTCACTGGTGATATGATCCCTTTCAGCCACCTGTAGCCATATGCATCTGTAATAGTGATGACAGTTTAACACGTTGATAATTTGAGACTTCTGTCTGTCTTTGTTATAGTTATTGTGATAATATGGACAGCAAGGGACAAGACTGACTCAGAAAGACATTGCTGGACAGTGGGTTCATTTTCTTCCTTTCTTATCCTCAGATGTGCATGCGGTGACAAGCAGCTGGTCGCCAGAGCAACTGCGTGAGAAGGCCCTGCACCTTGCGACAGCCAGGTCCGCTGCCGTCTCCTGCAGACTCACAGAGCAGCCCCTACAGGTCCCCTACAGCGCGCCGCCGCCGCCCCGGTGCCACCCGGTCCACCCCCAGCTCCACCCTCACCTCAGTAACGTCCAAGTCAGCGCACACCCTGCCACACGTGCCCACGAACCGCCCATCCACCCGCAGTACTTGAGCCCAGCGGACAGCTACATCCAGGCCCAGACCTCGCCCTTAGCTCCTGGACGCGAGGCCCTTCAGCAGCCCCAGTGTTTGGGCCCACAGGGGGTCTACCCCAGGACTAATGCACCCTCCGCTCCTTCAACCTCCCCTTGTCTTGTTCAGAGTCCAGCGGGACCCGAGCCAGACTACCAGTTCCTCCAGCACACGTCTGGCCATCAACCAGGGTGAGAGGACGAGCTTGGGTCATCAATGCCATAGGACAGGCTTATCTGACATAGGAGAACTTGCTTATCTGACATAGGAAAACTGGAGTTGTTAATGTGTGTTTTTTTCAGACAAGACCAGAGTATTATATAAAAACTACACACAGGTCAAGGACAAGTGGGTGCTAAAAGTTGTAATTATTCTGTTGTCCTGTATCATATTCCAACACAAGATAGTATTGCATGCACAAGCAGCAAGATTCTTCCCAGTGGAAAACATTCACCCTGTGCCCTATTTTTTCATTTCAGTTGATAACACAATATTTGACAAGACTTTCACATTCTGAACCTAAGTATGAAGTTAAAGACATACTGTAAAATGTCAGTCCTGAACATTTCATGGACCTTCTCATATTTGATAATATAATGTAGACAATGTGATGTAACCCCTATGACATGGCACTGAAGTGAATCACTGCTCAGTGTAAGTTCCACAAACGTGTCCTTTCAAAACCACTGCAGTCTGACCCAGTGTCTGTCCCTGTTAGGCCTGCCCTGACTGACAGTAAGAAGAGGCGACGCTCGGAGTCCTTTGAAGCCGCTGCAGACAATGGTCTCTGGGGCGTCTCAGTCTGGACCAAGGCTCCTTACAGTGAGTTTTCGGCTTCTGGCTTTTTATGTCACCAGTGAGATAAATGTCCTGCGAAGCGTATATTTGCACACAAATGTCACTTGAGTATGGGAGCGTTTATGATATGTCAGTGCTTATGACTCAGAAGGAGAGAGTAATTTTGTTAGGATGACACCTATCTGAAATACACACAAAGCCTGAACTCTCAAGAAGCATGACTGAGACTAGCACAGGAAATTAGCACAATGGCTAGCTCAAATTATACAAGGTGCTAACATCAACAAGATGTACGTATGTATGCATTCAATATCTGTGGAGCACACATATACTGATGAAAAAAAATGCCTATCTGCACTGTACTGTAAGTTAGCTTTGAATAAAAGCGTCTGCTAAATATATATGTACATGTGGAATAATTGTTAAACAAATGTTAACGTTTGAATCTTTCTATGTTAATGGTTTGATTCACTGTGTTATAGTGGGCGCAGACGGGGGTGGCTGTGAGATGTCCACGTATGACAGCGATACGGCCGGTGGCGGCTCTGTGCAAGGGGCATACCCACTGCTGGCCTGGGACCAGCATCAGGCTGACCAGTGGCGCACCCTTTACAATGACAGATATGAGAACCTGTGAGTGCCCAGAGAAAACACAGCATGCTGGCACTATTTTACTCACCGAAAGTAATGACCTATACGTCATTGCCATGAAATGGATTCTGTATATCCATTTAATGAGTAAAAGAGCAATGAGCATAGTAATAGCAATTTTAATTAAATGAGCTGTGGAGAAATGTCCTTGTTTGTACTTTCTTCCAGCCCACCACCTGGTTATCATGTGGACACAGACAAAGGCTTCAACTACTCCTCAGCCGACGAAGCCTTTGTATGCCAGAAGAAGAACCACTTCCAGGTCACAGTTCATGTCAGGATGGAGGGTGACCCCAAGTTTGTCAAAACCCCCAAAGGCCCAGCACCTATCGACAGCTTCTACGTGAATGTGTTTGGGATGAAGGTACGTACAGTGAAATCTAAACCTAAATCTAAAGTAGCAAGCAGCAAGCATCTTGATGTTAATTCTTTTTTTTATTCTTTGTCTAAAGTTGGAGGCTCACAGTAATCTCATCACCATTGAGCAGTCACAGTCAGATCGTAGCAAAAAGCCGTTCTTACCTGTCAAGTAAGTCGCACTCCCCATTAGTGCTTTTTTTGTCTCTTTTTGTCTCGCTTTGTACTGGGAGCCGTGAGCTTGATTAAGCCATTTGAGAGACAAAGCTGTGTTTGAGTGTGTGTTTTGTGCGTTTGATTGACACACACTCTATCTGCAGTGTAAATCTGCCGGGAGATAAGATCACCAAGGTAACTCTGGGGAGACTGCACTTCAGTGAGACCACAACGAACAACATGAGGAAAAAGGGCAAACCGAACCCTGATCAGAGGCAAGTGCTACCAAGATCCTTTTTCTTTTTTTTTAGTTCTAAAATGTGGTCAAATGAAGTAACTCAGTTTTGTACACCTTGGAAAGTGACTGTTTGTTGGACTCTGGTAGGTATTTCCTGATGGTGGTGGGACTGTATGCATCGGTGAAGGGGGAAAGCCATCTGGTGGTGGCTCACATGTCTGAGAGAATCATAGTCAGGGTGAGTCTCTTCTTCTATGAAATCCTGTAAATAAAGTGTGTAATCTGCAAATTGCTTAGAAGGACTAACTATGTATGCTTTTGCTGAAAGTACTATATATAAAATTCTGAAAATGAGTCAGGGAATTGAAGAAAAAGGTCTATTCAATTAAGGTTTTTCATTGGCGATATGCACAGCAAGGCTAGAAAAAGTGATGAGTCATTTGAGTCCTTACATGTTTTCTGCTCCTAAAGGCTTCAAACCCTGGCCAGTTTGAGAATGACAGTGAGGTCCACTGGCAGCGGGGCCAGACGCCGGACTCAGTGGTGTGCCAGGGGAGGGTGGGCATCAACACGGAGACACCCGACGAAGCCCTGGTGGTCTGTGGCAATGCCAAGATCATGGGATCGGTCATGCATCCCTCTGACAGACGTGCCAAGCAAAACATACAAGAGGTAAGCCCCAGGAAACAGCACCGGTCAGGCATTCAGATCACTTAATTAGCATTTGGATTAAGTGGGTTGAGGATTCCACTGTGGCAGTGAAACTATAAGGTTAAGATAGAGATATTTCTCCTGAAACTGCCCTAATGTTCTGAGAAGGAGATGAATCAATGTGCCCTGATGAGAAAACTCACCAAAAGCGGTACCTTGCCAACCTGTCATTTTACACACAGGTGAACTCAATAGAGCACCTGAAGAGGATATCACAGATGAGGATCGTGGAGTATGATTACAAGCCGGAGTTTGCCGAAAAGATGGGGATCAAGCATGTCCACGAAACAGGTACCGACTCCCCCAGGCATGTGGGGGAGGGAGTTGACTTTTCTTTCTTTTTTTTTTTTAAGATTTGTTTTTGGGCTTTTTGCCTTTAATGAGATAGGACAGGAAATGAGATGGAGAGAAGAGGTGGGGAGTGGGATGGGGAAATGACAGCGGGTCGGATCCAAACACGTGTCCCTGTGGGCGTTCAAGCCCGTATATGGTCGGGGCTACTGCTTGCGCCACAGTGCCCCCCGGAGTTGACTTGTTTTAATGTTAGGCACTGATAAGGTAATGAGACTGCCCTGATGGATGCCTGTATTTCTAGGGGTCATTGCTCAGGAGGTGCAGGAGGTTCTACCAAATGCAGTCAAGGAGGTGGGAGACATCACCTGCACAGATGGAAAGGAGATCAAGAACTTCCTCATGGTGGACAAAGTAAATGGACAACCAACCACAGTGACCAACCACACACAATATCTCAATGCTGTAGACGTTACTGCTAGCATTAATCAAAACATATTCATGTAAAATGGGTCACTTGAATTTCACCATACGTTAAAACATACCATATGTTCTCCCTATGTATATGTGAATTATGTATGTATGTATGTCGGTGAGGTGTATAAGTGTATATGTGTATAAGCTACTGGATGACCTAAATTTCCCTCGGGATTAATAAAGTATCCATCTATCTATCTATCTATCTAAAACACAGTAGATAAAGACAATGAATAAAAGAACTGGATATCATATTTGCTGCCATTGTTCTCAGGAGCAGATTTTCATGGAGAATGTGGGTGCAGTCAAGCAGCTGTGTAAGCTGACAGACGACCTGGAGACACGTATCCAGGAGCTGGAGGTGTGGAATAATCGGCTGACCAAGGTCACAACCTCGGTGCCAACCACTGCAGCCGGCCCCAAAGGGTAGATATAAAGGGCATGAATTGACTAGTATGGGGATGGTGCCATGCTTGCTCTTGCAGTATGTGGTTTTTCTTTTGGTAATCATTGTTGGGAGTCAGCGGCCTCAACAGAGGTCCTTAGCATGAGATTACTTCATGGATGTTGCGTAAAGGTTGCGAAAAGGGAATGTTTTTAGTTTCATTTAGATGCTTTATGAGATTTAATCTCTACAAAGAATTATCATCTGTAACTCGGGGCCAACTGATCTGATTCTGTGTTCTTTACCACTCTCCGTCAGTCCCCCATTTATACTTTACTGACATGTCCTGTGGCGGTCATAACGTGATTTCCACATCTGATGCTCTCTATGATCTGCCTGATAGTGCTCTTATAGATATACTCTTAACTTTAGAGATATCTGGGTCAGACCACAGGTCAAAGGAACCTTAAACACCAGAACATGAAATTATTGAATTAAATGAAATAAAATTAAAATCATCCCCGAGTTATGCATGCTGTATATGTACAGACATGGGTTTAAAGCTTTGTTTAAACGTTTCCGCCTTTTTCTACACTGTAAAGATAACCTGTATTCTCCTTTAGTGTATAATGGAACTCTACAGATTTGTTGCGCAACATTAGTTTTATGGCTAAGGTCAATGTGCTATCAGAGTTGATCAACATACTGTACAGCTTAACTCAAGGTCAACCACCTGGTTGTAAAAAAATTGCTTTCCTTTCCTCACTTTTCTATTTTGTTTGTGATTCAAATGGTGCTTCATTCTGTCAGTCCATTTCATGTCTATCTTCTGCATAGAAACAAACGTGGTGGCGGAGCCAATTTCATGACACAGAAGGGGCTATTGTAGACAATTTTTTTGTTTGTTTCATTCTGCAGGAAAGTGGACAAAATCCACACTGTTCCACCCCCGCCACGGAAACGGTCCCCGCTTGCATCAGTAAAAGTGAGTCTGCGTCACATGACGCCCCGCCTCACTGGCATTTTGACTTCAGCCTTTTGATCGAATCTGTCTGATGTTATCCCCGCCTTCGTTTCAGAAGTACTTCGGCGAGAAGTACAAACACTGCTGTCACCACAGAGCCTTTCAAACCGGCATCCTGACAGTGGTGGCTGTGCTGGCCTTCTGGTGAGTCACCAAGACGACCACTCAGCCAGGACCCACGGGGGGGGGGGGGAATAGCCTGTGCCTGTTTTGAAAAACGCTTTTATGATTCTACCGTATTCACAGTCCACAGCTTCAACTTCAGAGTCTCAGACAGGGCAGTCATCTGATCTGATACGGTCTCAGTGGGGGTGGGAGGTTATGACAGGACCTTTGGCCGTATGACACATCACTATATGTCACAGCAGCTCGTTTATGCTTCTGAGAAGAGCTCAGGTTTTGCTTGGAATTGTTTTTAACGTTTTCTTTCTTTCTTGTCCACCTGAGTGGTCATAAACGTGTGATCTCATTCTTATGTGCTTCTCCACAGTGTCATCTCCATCACTGCTATCTATATGCTCACGTTAAATGAAGACTTTGACTTTGGAAACAAGTATGCCAAGGCTTTTTTCTTTATTGTTAGCCACTATCATGTTAGCCTTGGGCTAAGTTGATATGCCAGGACACAAACCGTCTCAAGATCATATGTTAAATTACAGTATGTAATCTACTGTATGTATTGGTAAATGCATGCATATCATACCAAGGCATCAGGGAAACTATAACTTAAATATAAGTGTAATGCTAACACGTATACAGTTGGAAAGAGTAATATTGACATTTTTTTGTGTGTGTGTGTCTGTGTATTTGACTTGGCAGTGTCTTACCGATAGAGCCAAATACAACTTTCCCAATCACAGGTATGCCAGCTGTGTGTAAACTGACTTTGAATCTTAATCCTGCCTCTACAGCTACCTATAACCAAAAGTAATCCCAAAATAATCCAAACCTTATGTAGTATATTGCATTTTTTTCTATATTGTTTCTCATGTTCAGATTTTTTGTGAGAGGCTTGGTCCAACAACCACATACAACAGTAAAAGTATTTAGTAATTAAGCTACAGAAATATCAGTGCCATTTGTTTGGTCTGTTCTGAGCAGGACCCTCGACAGATCCTTCTCAACCTTGGCCCCCAGAAGTCGTTTTTTGCTTCCTGTTGGAATGTGATCAGGTCTACTGCTGCCCGTCAGATCCAGGGGAAAGCCACACTAGGACCAACTCTGCCATTACTGTAGAACCCTATACAAACTCACAACCATCAGGTCAATTCAATGGTACACACATCCACTCAAGTATGAGAGCATGATGCAAGTGGATGACATCAGAGCGGTTCTTGCTCATGCTGCCTTTTTTCTCTTCCAGATGAAAGACAGGGTGGCAATTATAGACGAACATCGACAAGAAACTCAGCAGAATGTGAGTGTGTGGGTTTGACTATAATGGTGTCTGTGTGAGTTTGTGAGATGTGCTTTAAGTGGAGTGGAGTGATGGGCAGGGGAGGCGAGTTGCGATACATTGCGTTGTGTTGAGTTGAGTTGAGTTGAGTTGAGCTGAATTGAGTTGAGTTGAGTTCACTTGTGACTTCAGGAAGAGTCTGAGGAATGTTAATCCAGCGTTTCTCTCTTTTCTCTCCAGGGACAAATGCAACGATCCAGTCCATCATCGTAATGCCGAGTCAGCAAGTCATTGACCAGCGCTACTGCCTGGAGGGGATGTGTGAGTGAGTATCCATGCAAAATGACTCTATAATCGTTAGTATGGGCCCGCTGAAATATCCACTGAATCTGGCCCTAATGTAATACAGATCTGGATGGATATCAATATTAGGATGCAAGTTTCCGAAGTGACCTAGATACAGTGCTGTGGTAGAATGGATTATGAAGGGAAAAACTCTTCTCAAAATGTCCTAATTTGAAAATTGTAGTAAAGCAACTGTGCAACATTTTGTACGCCTTACAATTATTTGTTGTAGTTGTTACAATTGACCAGGGGGTGGCAGCAGAGGGTGAGAATTTTCAGCGATATCAGGTCACATTTCTGAGGGGCTTGATACGAAATACGAGTTCAAAACAGGCAAAGAGGGAGAGCATAGAAAAGACCAAAGCATGATAGTGAAGGATTCTACGCAGGGATTCCAGCATAGTCACAAAATGCTTTACAAGCACTGATCTGACCTTTTAAATTAAATTAAATTGTATTAATATACCGCCAGAAAAATTAAATTGACATTCAGACTCTGATCAAAACTCAGACCTTTGCTCAAAGCAGCCTCTAATCTCAATCTATCAGGCCGGGTCTAAGCCTTTGTCTCTCTTTTCTCTACTTATCTCTCCTCACAGGCCTGGGAACTACAGCTACGCCATCCCCATCAGCAAGTTTGTCCCTGTCGACATGAACATCACTCTGCAGATGAAGTGAGTGTTGGCCCAGTGGCGCGGCCACTTTGTTTTCCGTCTGAATCATTCAGCAGCCTCAGGTCTCCCAGTGTTCTGGTGACAGAGAGACTGTGAGGGAATGAGATCATGTAGGGGGCTGTGTTTGTGTATGTGCGCTTGTGTGTGTGTGTTTGTGTGTGTGTGTGTGTGGCCTTTGACTTGTATTGACTTAGTAAAACAGTGCTATTAACTCCTGCGGACAGATTTGATATGCATTTGTCTAAACATTTCTATGGGCCTAAGGTTCTTCCTCAGTTTAATTAGCTGTCCCTTGATTCAAGGGAGTCAAGAGATAACAGTCATCTGGTATGACTGTTAATTTAAGTCATCACCTCTCATTGTGAGTCATCATGTAGCCCTGGTGGTATGTTGTCTAAAGATATGACATTTATCACAGAAAAACATCCAGACTTACTTACCAACCTGATGTAAAAGGTTCCTCGCTAGTTTAGTAGTAGTTCTGGAAAATGTGACATGACATCTCTCTCTGATGACTCACAGTAACTCTATCGGGTCCCCTCAAGTCCTGTTCAAACAGGAACGTTCTGGAACATCTTTAGGGTTACTAAATGGAGCCATTGAGATCTCAGAGTACATTTCCACCGATTATTGTAAAATTCCTGTTTGGTGTCTCCGTTATTCTGAAGTATATTTGGCGGCCTGCCATACACAGTTTTGTTCATGACTGATATATGGGAATAAAATCTACCAGTTTGTTTGTGATGGCACCCAAAGAACATCACAAGTAAACCATCACCAAACCACCAAATCGAGAAACTTTTCTGTTCCTTTCGTGATATCTACAGCCTGTGTCTACAGTGTCTCTTCTCATTGTGGAAAATGTTTCTTGAAAAAAGACCAAGAAACTAAATGCAGCAGCCAATAAGATAAAAACAAAAAACAAAAAGCAAAATCAGATCCATAGAAATCTCGCAACCTTAAATGTTCCTCTTGGGAATCTGATTGATGTTAATAAGAAGTCTTCCCTCAGTTCCACAGAGCCCCTGGTAGTACACAAGTGCCACGCCGACGAGACGAACCACTGCGCCTCTGCCATGGCCTCTGGTGATGAGGAGGAGTATCTGAACAGCACTCAGGTACAGGGATTTCTAGATGGATACGAATTTTAGGGTGTAGGTTAAATGTGCCAGTAGGAATCCTCAAATCAGACGTGCCTGTAAGATATCAGGGTGAGTTACAGCAACATTTTATGAGCTTATGTCATCACCTAACTTCTGGCCAGGTGATTGGAAATAAAAATTCCCTTTGAGATTGCCCCAAACACTGAATGAAATAAGCTTCTTTATTGTCATGCATTCCTGACAGAAGTCTTATAAGAGATTATAATTCATTATTATTTAGTATTAACTTCCATTCGATGTTTGACAACATGCTCAACTTTTTATATCCACAGCTGTGGTGTATAATATGGAAAAGAGTTCCAGTTGTTGTTCTCTTACGGCTCTCTACCTAAATACTTGGCCTTGATATTTAGTGAGGTGAATAGTCTTGTACTTTTCAGGCCTGCCTCAATTTATGCATCACGGATGATGAACATACATCTATATATTGCTAATGCTCTCTTATGTTTGTTGCTGTATTCAGGGTTATCTGCACGAGTGGGTGTTACCAGTTGCTCGACTCCATCAAAGTTCCTACCACTTACGTGCTGCTAAAGCTGTAAGTCTAGACTTTTTTTTCTCTCCTAAATACTCAAAATGTGTTGATTTGAGATCTCTGTATCTAGATATGTGCACAGTTGCTATTACTGCAGTTTAACGGGGAGAAGAGAAGCTAAGTTAGCTAAAGCTAAGTTAGGTGAGAAGCTAAGAAAATCTGAAGAAATGTTTGTAATAATTGTTCAGTCAAAACGATATGAGACTGATGCATGTTAAAATCTTTGACCAATCAGGGGTCACATGTCAGTCATGTTTTACATTGTTTGAGGGCATCAACAGTCCAATGTAAGACATGTGTGACACAAATGTTTTATTTCTCCCCTCTTGTTTAATTCCCCAGGGACTAGCAGACTGCAGTACTGACCCCAGCCACATGGGGGCATCGTTCACAGATTACCACCTTCACTTCTATCGGCGCTGTGATTAAGATCCAACTCAACTGCCCCCGCAACCTTTCCCCCTGTCCACTATGTGTATAGAGCTAATGAATGTGTTTGTTTCTTTTTTGCGACTGACATGTCGAAGAAAGTGAGAGAACGAGAGAGAGGGTCTACTGTCTAACATTTTCTACTTAGAGTTCTGATTCACCATGTTGTACAGCAATAAGTCTTTCCTCCAAAGTTATATCAATTTACAGTTCCCCTTCTGTGTATTTATGAATGTAATAGTGCTGTTATGTGTAGCACGCCATTTGAAAATCTATCCACTTGCACTGTTTGAAAATGAGCAATACCGCAATTGATGACTTTGATGATTTGCAGAAAGTGAACCGAATTTAACCTTCTTCGGGGATCATACGGTTAAAACTCAGATGTAGACCAATATCTCATTTACTGTGTGTCCCAGGACAGCCATATTCATTAACTCTGCACTTGACAGAATCCCTGGTACCCATCCAGCATCACTGAGACAGATTACTTTGTACAGCAATTAGGAACTGGACACCTGGGCTGGATTGCTTTTTTATGTAAAACCTTAATTAAAAGGACGAAGATGGTCCTTCATTTAAGGCTGACCTCACTGGCATATCAACCAGAGACCAAGTGCACTTTGAACCACTCCTTATCACTGACAGGTGAAATGAATGAATGACCGAAGGAGTGAACGATCGAATGAATGAATGAAAGAATGAAATATATTATGCCATTTTTTATTCACTGTTTTGAACTTTAGATCTTCTATTAAATATGTATTCACCCGTCACTATTTTGAACTTCTTGTAATGGTTAAGCCCACACTGGCCTGTGATGCCGACTGTTTCACACTAGCTGTGTTCACTGTGCACTGGTAGGTCTTGTGATATCACAGACATTCCAGAGAGTTCTGGCAGCTTTCTCTGTGTGGCAGCCATTCAGTGCTCCCCATTTTAAGCCCACGTGTCCTTGTCACAGAGAGGGAGTAGAAAGGAGCAGGATGGGAAAAAAATGGATTTGGAGCAAAGAGGAGAATGAAGAATAAAGCATGGGCAACAATGAGTGGTAATCCCTACTGACGTCCGTATCATTCCTGCCACATTTCATCTCCCTGAAAAAAAGATCAGTCCTGTGTGTGTGTGTGTGTGTGTGTGTGTGTGTGTGTGTGTGTGTGTGTGTGTGTGTGTGTGTGTGTGTGTGTGTGTGTGTGTGTGTGTGTGTGTGTGTGTGTGTGTGTGTGTGTGTGTGTGTGTGTGTGTGTGTGTGTGCAGCAGGCATGTGTGTATGAGTGTGTGTGTATGTGTGTGTGTGCATGTATGTGTCTAGGGGAGAGGTATTCTCTGGGCTCAACATTAGGTCTTAATCTAGAGGGTTGGGACCCTGTAGCACATGTAGGACAGATGGAGGGTGAGTGTGTGATTGAGAGAGAAGGGGGGGCTCAGAACAAAGCAGTCCCACCCAGGGGGCTCACAGGGCAGCCTCAGGGCAAGCCATCACTCCCAGAGCGCCCACCTGTTTCTCTCTCTCTCACACACCCGTCTCTCTGCCTCTCACACACCCCTCTCTCTGCCTCTCACACACCCATCTCTCTGCCTCTCTCTCTCTGCCTCTCACACACCCCTCTCTCTGCCTCTCTCTCTCTCTCTCTGCCTCTCACACACCCGTCTCTCTGCCTCTCACACACCCGTCTCTCTGTCTCTCACACACCCGTCTCTCTGCCTCTCTCTCTCTCTCTCTGCCTCTCACACACCGTAGAGTCAAGGTATCTGCCCTCCTCCTTCACCAGCCAAGAGAACTGCAACTCACACACAAACACAGGGAGACAGGTGTGCATGTACATACACATGTGTATACACACAATTTCCCTGTTCTGCTCTCTCTCTCTCTCTCTCTCTCTCTCTCTCGTACCCCCCCCCCCCCCCCCCCATCTCTCTCACTCACACACCACAAACACACACCCTGTTCTGGACCTCACAGTTAAATGCCATAGCAACACTGACACCTTTAAAGCACTGAATGGTCTCCGTCAGGTCACAGGTGGTGGCCTTTAAGTGTCTGCCAAGTGTTCCTGAGCTGCCCCTCCATATCAGACAGCTGACATGCATACTGAAAATGGGACCGTGACAGAGAGCATGATGAAGAATGTAGTTCACATGGGTAGCCTAGCCTACATGGAGCACTGTGGCACACTGACCACTTTGAACATCCAGGTGCTGCAGATGTTGACAGTGTGAAAGCCTGCACTATTTGCAGCCATTAATATAAAAGAAACTTTGAAATTATTTGATTGAAAATATCACATTTGGCATTCATTTCTTATAATGTATGTCATGTTATATATAATTCAATATAAAAAGAAATATATAAAAAAATATATTTTAACCTAAATTCAAGGCATACTGTATTTTACATACCTCAAACATGTGTATAAATGTATAGGTCCTTTTTTTAAATAGCTGCAACAAAACTGTACTAGCAGTTTATATGTTTAAAGACTTTATGTGTTTTTGAGTTGAGTGCTTTCAAAACAGACAAACCCAAAAGTACACTGGAACATATGGATGCATAGAGCATTTGTGCATTTTTTTTTCACACGCACACAAAAGATGCTATACAACTGCTATCTGTAAAATCACTGGTGAACATCATTTCACAAGCTCAAAGTGTCACCTATGACTCTTATTCCAAAGTGTTGCAGAGCAACAGTCAGGGTCTGTAAACCTAGCATAAAAGACTAGGGCCATGAATAAAGAGTTTCCATTCAAAGAATTGTACTAATGTTGATATTTTGTCTATTTTGCATCCCATGCCACTCCTATAGCCTCACCTAGATCTCACAACCCGCATACCTCCCAAAGAAACATGTAGGCCACAGCAGACAGGCTTCTCTTTGTTCACTTCACAGCAGCATTGCTCCGGTTACACCTCCACACACACACACACACACACACACACACACACACACACACACACACACACACACACACACACACACACACGTGTGTGTGGAAACATATACACACCTGAGTGCACACGCGCACCCACAGACCACTCATTTTAGGATTAGTTGTCATTTTGTGTGTGTGTGTGTGTGTGTGTGTGTGTGTGTGTGTGTGTGTGTCTGTGGTGTGTGTGTGTGTGAGTGTGTGTGTGTGTGTGTGTATGTGTGTGTGTGTGTGTGGTGTGTGTGTGGTGTGTGTGTGTGTGTGTGTGTGTGTGTGTGTGTGTGTGGTGTGTGTGAGTGTGTGTGTGTGGTGTGTGTGAGTGTGTTTATGTGTGTCTCTGTGGGGGTAGGGTTAGGTGGGTCTAATGGTATGTATATTGGAAACACCTGGATCTTAACTGGACACATTTATTTTCAGATTCTCTCAGACGGGCTTGCAGCCTCTGACACTCTGTGGCCCCTCAGACACCAGACAACAGGGGATTTCCTTTTCCAGGGGGAGCTTGTCTGCCTCTTGAAAATGGGGCAGGGGGGGGGGGGGTAATGGGGCATGTGCTTGTGTGTGTGTGTGTTAGAGAGAGTGAGAGAGAGAGAGAGAGAGAGAGAGAGAGAGCGAGAGAGAGATGTGAGAGAGATGTGAGAGGAGTATCCTGATGTCGACGTTGGAACACACACTTACCACACAGTTCAGTCATTTCATCCACAGGTTGTAAATAATTCTCCTCCTTTGAGTTCTGTCTGAGAATTCAGTCCTCTTGATAGAGACACTCACCTTCATAAAGAGGCTCCTTTCTGAGAGATGGCAGGCTTCAGTCAGTCTGGTTGTAAACCTGCTGGATCTTGGGGGCATTATGTATGCACAACTGAGGGCTTAGTTACTAAGGAGGTCTGAAGTACACTTGCACTGTACAGAGTGGAATGGTATCCACTTGAGACACCTCCGGTCATAGACCTGATGAAATCAACTCAAAGACGAATCATTAATGAATGAGTGAGCAGTTCAATCAGTGAATAAACTTGACAAAATGAACACAGAAATAAACTAATGAATGTGAATGTGAATACTTTAACAAAGGTGAATGCTTTGAATGCAGTTGAATGCTTCTGAAGAAGACCTTGGATAGAGGAGTTCATCAAATGGTTGAGGACTGAAAAGTCACTTTGACGTGACTGTTAACAGATGAGATCTCCGCTGAGGTCAAACATGTTGAGACATGATACACAAACCCCTGGTTCTTATGACTTATTCAAGCGCAAAGCCCGAGCGACACATGGAAAGACTAATTAGGCAGCAGGACCATCTACATACTGACGAGGGGGAAAGAGAGCAGACAGGAGGAAATGCATATGCCTCTCTCTCTCTCTCTCTCTCTCTCTCTCTCTCTCTATCTATCTATCTCTCTGTCTCTGTCTCTTTCTCTGTCTGTCTCTCTCTCTCTCTCTCTCTATCTCTCTCTCTCTCTCCCTCTCCCTCTCCCTCTCTCTCTCTCTCTCTCTCTCTCTATCTATCATCTCTCTCTCTCTCTCTCTCTATCTCTCTCTGTCTCTCTCTCCCTCTCTCTCTCTATCTATCTATCTGTCTCTCTCTCCCTCTCTCTCTCTCTCTCTCTCTCTATCTATCTATCTCTCGGTCTCTCTCTCCCTCGTTCTCTTTCTGGAAGGAGAAACCATAGAGACACTGCATTATTGAAGAACGAGGAGGTGGCGTCAAGCCGGCCTCTCTGCCTCTCCACAGGCCTGGCAGCGCCATACTCGCCGGGACAGCGCAGGTGGCAGAAGATCCAACGAGCTCCAGCCCCACAATGCCAGGCTCTCTCGCAGAATACACATTAACCCACTCAAAGATGGAGGGAGGGAATATGGTAAGTCACTCAAAGATGGAGTGAGGGAATATGGTAACCCACTCAAAGATGGAGGGAATATGGTAAGTCATTGGAAGAGCTGGTTGCGCAGAGTAGCTTGAAAAAATGAAGAAAGAAGGAAGACAATGGTAAAAAGAAGTTTAGTAGGCATACTATTAATTGTGCACTGATTATCGCAACTAAAATGATGAAAGTCCTCATGTAAATTACTCTCAGGTCATGTTCTCTGTCATTTCTGAGTAGATATAAGCATCAGTAGGAATACCGACTGTGCAGTGCAAAGCTCAGAGGTCAAGAGAATCACTGAAATAAGAAAACTAGTGATTTAACTGCAGGAAACTGACTTTCGTTCCTTAGTCTTCCATGCTTATATATTTTACACTTTAAGGAACTTAGGTGCCATGTAACGCCATTGCATTGATTCTCATTGATCTAATATAGTCATGTATATGTGTTACAATGCTACAGTGCTAATGGAAAAATATTTATGTTTCTGAAAAGTCGCTGTGTGTTGGTCATCTATCAAAGACTAAATGTGTGCTAAAAGATATTTTATTCATGTAAGCATATGCTGACTGAATATACAAGAGCAAGATCTAGAGAAACAAGAGACAGCACACAGCTTTACTGACTAGAGTGATAGTTTCAAATAAATGGACAGCACTCTAATATTTACCTGATTACAGCCCCAACTCAGCAACATTCATCTACGCACAAACACATTCACAGACACACACTCACACACACACACACACACAGACACACTCACAGACACATGTATGCACACCGAAACATTTCGTACAACACAAAAGAGCACACTATCCTCTTGATAAATACACCGCAAAATAAGCTAAGACATTCTCACAAAGGTGTGAATGTGCTCTTTGACAGAAAAAAAGACGACCCCCCCCCCCCACACACACACACACAAAAGCTACACAGAAAACAACCCTGTGGGCATTGAACATCTAAGATGAGACATTTTCCTCCTGCTATGATGAATGCAGCAGAGCCTCTAAGCTCATCTCTATTATCCATTCACGCAGCTGAATTGAATCCTTGGCGTCTCCGAACAGTAATCAGCACATTCTCAGGATTCATTTCATTAATATGCTGGGGACACTCATTGGGCTCCGTTGATAATGGATCTAAATGGTCTCCCTTTTGAGGATTACATGCTGTGAGGGGAAAAATGAGTCATGCTTTTAGCATTCAACCATTTTAAAACCAGCGTGCTATTCACTAGCTCCAAATACAAGGCAACATGAATGTAGGCGTTAAACTCCACAGGTGTCTATAAACGTACTGAAAACAGCCATTTTTTGTGTTGAGTGTGACATTTCATGGCACAGTGGTAACTCTGGTCTAGATTGATATTTGACAACCTGTGGTAAAAAATGACAAGTTCCGTGTGTAATCAACCTGAACAACGTACATGTTCTTGATGTAGCTCTCTCAGATAGAACTATTGATCACTGGTTTATTCAGTCAGGTAGTACCTTTTGATCCTGGTCCTAAGGACTAGTAACTACACCTACTCTTGAATAAATGTATCAGCTCTTTAACACACCAGGGTTAAATTTAGATAAAATGCAAAATGTATTTAAAATCTAGTCAAGGATTTGATCCAGTCCGTGACTGTAATCCAATACAATTTTTGTCAGATTTAGTGGATTGCTCCTCGCGTCCTCTAACGGTCCATTCTGTGTGTGCGCTCAAAAAACACAGTGTATACAGCCCAGTATCTGTAAATAGGATACAGACATAGTGACCGTGGTTACATGGATTCGAATAACTGCCTTAGTCGGACTGAAATCGCATTATCCGTTTCATGTAAGCACCTTAGTCGGATCGTAGTCGGACCGCACATAGTCGGACTAACACCCCTGGATAACTCGATCCGATCCAGTTGATAGTTCGACTATTGCGGCATGTAACGGTGAATTGGATAAGGAACTGGACTTTGCGTCTTTGCGCATGCTTGAGATCCCGCCGCCCTCCTCCCTCCCTCCCTGCCAGGTCGTGACCCGGAAGACGAAAGAGACGATACGTTGTCTCAACTGTTCATACTAATGACACGTTTATTTATGAATATCCTGCAGACTGTCTCACAAGCTTATTCTTGTTGACTATGAACAAACATAACAGAAGAGGTCCGAAGATATGAGTACCTTTACAACCCTCCTTAAAAACGTATAAGGACGTTCAAATTACGATACTTATGTGGTGCCAGTGTTGACAAAAACGTTGACTGCGACTGTTTGGACAGAGCGCGCTAATTCACCGAACAAATACTTTCATATTAATTTCCCACCACTTGTTAGTCATGTCATCCATTCATATCGATGTGAATCAATCAATACTAATACATCTTTAACTGTGATGTGTTTTGTTTCATTTCACAACGTATTTACTGTATAATCAACGATAGCAGGTGCCCGCTTGTAAACAGTCCACATTTTATTTGCTTAAAACACACAGCAGTACTGTCAAATCAGAAAGCAAATCAGCTGTCAAAGGGCTGTTACCTGACCAAATACCTTTCAAACTCGGTGATAGTATTCACAACTAATTTGTTCTTCATTCTATAAAATATGATGAAGTGTGGTCCGCGACGGCCACAAGTAAATTATTGCGACATTTCTAACATACAACTCAGAACGAAGAGAACACAGCCAGTAGTAGCCTAATCTAATAAAGAGTTGCCTAATCTATTAACAAGGTCATGGATTGGTGGCTTAAGACAGGAACTATGAAAAGAAAATGAAATGAGAAAGCCTCTAACATAGACAAGGAGAAAGTGGTTCAGCCTCATAGGGCATTATCTCGCCGCGGAGTTGCATTCAAAACACTGTGTTTTTCTCCCGCTGAGACAGCAAGATGATAACTAGGCTATATTCTGTGTTGTGTGACGTTGGATAATGACAGCTTTTAATTATGAAAAGTTGACTACTAGGATGGCTGTATTAATGCCAGTGGGCTAGCCTACTGTTGGTAGTGAAATACTGCGGTCAGTATGCGCATCGTTGTGTTTTGTGATGTCTGTCTGAGTGTGTGATGGGAGTATGAGGCTGTGAGCGAACTATAGTTTGTAACATAACCAAGTCACGCATGGAGCAGGGTTCCAGATGCTTTGCCTTGCGCATTGTCATATCTATAACTAGCCTACTGGTACGTACAAAAGGAGAGCCCGCGAAAATCATGTGTGCGCTAACAATTGTCTGGCGCCAGGTCTTGGGTAGGAGGCATGTTGTTCCGGGGATATTTAGTTAAATGGTCCGCGAATTTTTTTTTATTGGCTAAGTGGTCCTTGGTCTGAAAAAGTTTGAGAAACACTGCTTTATAGACAATAACGATCATACACTCCCATTGCACTCAAACAACCACACTCAAACGAGGAGATATTGTATCAATTAGCCTATTAAGTACTGTATTTATTGATTGCAAAGAGTTCAACGTTACAGCAACATAACTTTGCTCCGGTCGCTAAATCTGATATATCCGTGCGCATCATCGCTCTCCCTCTCTCTCTCTGCCACACCCACCCTGTAACCTACGTGTTTATACATTATAGAAGCAAGACCATTATATTGTAACAAATCACGGAAGCGTGGTATATTTGTTATGGCTTTTTATTAAACACTAAAACACAACACACTGTCTCAATGGCACGGGCTTTATGCCCACGAACAGACTGTGCTACCGTCACCCACCTGTATAAGCTCTGTCCCAACACAGAACAACGACATGTAATTAGAACGGTAAGGAACATATAGCCTAGGGAACGTCGTTGAGCGCTAGTGCATCACATAAAGTATAACAGTATGCGCCCGCTGCACGGCATTACGGGGCGACTATGCCGGCACGTTATAATATTCTGGTTTAAAGTTAATGCTTGTGAAATCAGCTGTCACTCGACTATTACCTGACCAATACCTGTCAAACTCGGTCATAGAAAAATATCATGAATGCATATTTATTACAATGGGGAAACTATAAAATCGGAGTACGGACGACTAATGCCCAGCGTTGACGATGCAGATATAGAGCTGGAAACAGCTAAATGAGCTACAGCCCAAATGCAGTGAGCTTTATCAAGCCCTGGAAAGTTCGGCACATTTGCCCGTTTCCACAGCGTCTGCTGAGCGGTCATTCAGTACAATGGGGCGTCTTAAGACATATCTTACGAAGTACGATGACTGACAAAAGACTGACTGGACTTGCTCTTATGAATATTCACACAGATTTGGAAATCGACAGCGAAGAAGTACTTAAACAATTTGATGCAACTGGCAGAAGGGCAATGCGTTTTGGCTGTAACCCATTATTTGCGCGCGTGTGTGTGTGAATGTGCATGCGTTTCTCTCGCCTTTTATCTTTCACCTTTGAATAATGTAACTTATAAACACGTTAGCCCAGCAGAAACAAACAAACAACGCGATGGACAACCCAAGAGGCAACACGCATTTCTGGACCGATGAACAGACGCGATTCATGCTCAATCAACTGTTGTTGTTATTGGTAGTGGTGAAGAGGTCAAGCGGAAATGGCTGTATCACCACTAGTTGTAATGAAAACAGCGCCACCTATCGTTATGGATATGACATGCTTTCGGCCAATGATTCGATTTATTCACTGCCATGTATATTGGGATAATAGCACTTCCCCCGAAAGATAGCATAGTCCGACCAAGCAAAGATTCGAATTATACCATCATGTAAACACACTGAGTGGCTCAGACTGAGCCATTCACTAATCCAGCCAATCAACACGTTGCTTCAGGACCATAGAAGTGATCAGTGTAATTTGATTGGCCATTGAGCTCAAATATCAACCTTTTGTCAGAATTTGTGGGCAGTACCTTCAATTCCATTTGGTGTGGTCAACCAGAGAAACATCTTAAACAATGATGTGCCCTCACAACCAGGATAAACAAACCCAGCAGTAGAGAAACGTTATCAACTTGTGATGGAGCAGCCTCCGCCTGCTCTGGGGTGACCTAGCGTAGCTTCAGAGAGAGCAGCATGCAAGCCGGGAGGCTAAAGTAAATAAACTGCAGTCAGCTGCAGTGGGCCTGGTGTCGGGTTCCCGCGGCGACAGCACTCTCATGCCGCGGAGCCACGATTTGATTACAGCCAACAGCCGAGGTAGAGATATGGCAAGTTAATGCCCTCTCAGCCCTGTGCATCTGGATTTGCTGAGGAGTGACTTTATAAGGTGCTATAAGCGTCACGTGGCTGTTCAGGTTTGATGGGCCCTTGCGGGGGGCCCCTTTGGTTTTTGGTCTTGCAGGAGGTCATGAACAGAACACAGAGCTGGCAGCCATCTCCTCTAGAGAAGCGGAGGGAAGAGAGAGAAGAGAGAGAAGAGAGGGAAGAGGGACTAAAGGATGGCAGGTGAGAAGAATGATTATCTCCTTTCCCTCCTCTTTTTCACTCTCTTTGTTCTCTCACTCTATTGTCTCTTTTCCTCTCTCTCTCTCTCTTGCTTCCTGTACAACCCATTCTACCCTTGGGTTATCACAAGTCACTTGTCTCAAAAGACGTCCGCCCAAACTGTCGGTCACCAAGGACTTCGTGTGATGAGAGACATGACAGCTTGCCTCATGCCTAACTTCTGATGAGAAGAGAAACTCACTGTAAAACTAAAAACACTTAAAAAAAAACTAAACTGAGCAGTTCAAAAAGAAGAGAAGAAACCAGGAGAGAGAATATTTACATCTTGGTAGAAAGTGCCTTCAAATGCAATATGGTTTAGATTAGAGGGTTTTTACGTGAACCACATGGCGGTTTCTCAAGAATAGCTCTTCAGAAGGGAAACAGAAACTTCAGTTATAAGAGTGCAGAAAGTCAGCTTTGTTGGCTAAAGCCACAGCGCTACCACCTACAGTAGCATTCCACGTCTTGCCCCCAGGGACCTCTATTGAGGGGTCCATTGTTGTTCCCCAGCTGGGTGCTGGGGGGGATGTCCTTTTTCACCGAAAGCAGCTCAGTGCCCAGAGAATGCCTGTCAATTATCATTGCTGAAACTAATCAAAAACTCCCTAAGTAAGACATTTTCTCTAAAGACACACAACCTTCTTCTTCTCTCTCTCTCTCGCTCTCTCTCTCTCTCTCTCGCTCTCTCTCTCTCTGTCTCTCTCTCTCTCTCTTTCTCTCTCTCTCTCTCTCTTTCTCTCTCTCACACACACACACACACACACACAGATATACTTACAAGCAAGCAAACAAAGTAAACTCCTCTGTCCTTGCCTATAATATGTAGACACAAATGCAACCCCAGCCAAAACGATGATCTAAGCCCTTGGCCTCGCACATTAGCCTGTTCAGGGATGCCTTTGTTATCCAGCTCAGATAAGAACAGGGTGAGAGATGGACAGCTTGGCACAATTTCCCAAAGCAAAATGGCCATTCCCACGAATAATAGGAAAACATACCAGATCATTCTGGCAAGGAGGGGGGTCACTTTTGCAAATGAGAATATGTAATCAAATGGAAACTTATCAATGCAACATTATCTGGGAGTAATAATTCAGAAAAAACATTCAATGTGAGTAAAGTTAATTATATATACGTATAAAAATACAATAGTTTCAATTTAATTAATTTCAATAGTTAATTTTTTACTCTCTACTTTCATCAGGATTATTTTATTATTTGAAATGCCTTTTAGGGCAGGATTGATAATGAAACGTGCTTGTTGTACTCTCATAGACCTACACAGTCTTAACCCAGCTCTCAGCAAATACTAGGGGAACAAACAAACATGTTGCACAGCAGCGTGATGTGTTGTTTTCCCGATTTGTGGTTGAAGCGTTCCGGTGACCTGTAACCCAACCCTGTGTGACTGATCTTAGGGGAAACTTGTAAAGTAAACCGCTCTTTGCCAGCCGTGAATCCTGAACCACGGTTACTTGATCCAAGGTGTACTCAAGGACAGGAGAACACCCTATCTGATCTCTCTCTCTCTCTCCTTCTCTCTCTCTCTCTCCTCTCTCTCTCTCTCTCTTTCTCTCTCTCTCATTTCCTCTCTCTTTCTCCATCCCCCTCTCTGTCCATCTTCATACATTGTCCTGTATCTGGTAGGATGAGCCTTGCGTAATGAACTGAAAAAAAGTGATTGCTTCAACTTTCCACAGCAGTCCTCCCCCTGAGGAGCAGTGCAGTCTTCAGTCCTCCCCCTGAGGAGCAGTGCATTTGCAGTCTTCAGTGGAAAACTTGATGTTTGGAGAGTGGTCTGTTGTTTGGACTGTTTTTGGGCAACCTGCAGCTCCTGAAATTTGGATTTTTTATAGATGTGTATATGTACATTTACATTTACATTTACATTTACATTTAGTCATTTAGCAGATGCTTTTGTCCAAAGCGACGTACAATGGAGAGAACAGTCAAGCTAAGAGCAATAAAGAACATGGTGTAACAATAAATACTACTTTACATAAGAATTAGAAAAACGACCTAGAAAGGAAAAAGAAGTGCAGGAATGTAACTGCTGAAGTGGAGTCTTCAAAAGCTTCTTGAAGGTAGAGAGGGACGCCCCTGCTCTGGTAGTACTAGGCAGTTCGTTCCACCAACGTGGAACTACAAATGAGAATAGTTTGGATTGCCGTGCTTGCACGGACGGCAGTACCAAACGGCACTCACTAGAAGAGCGCAGCGTCCTGGGTGTGACATTTGCCCTTACAAGAGCATTTAGGTAGGTGGGAGCAGAACCAGCAAGCACTCTGTAGGCAAGCATAAGTGACTTGAACTTAATGCGAGCAGCTCCTGGCAGCCAGTGGAGCTCAATGAGTAGCGGGGTGACGTGTGCCCTTTTCGGTTGGTTGAACACCAGGAGCGCCGCCGCGTTCTGGATCATCTGTAATGGTTTCACCACGCAAGCCGGCAGGCCCGTTAGGAGGGCGTTGCAGTAGTCAAGGCGGGAACTCACCAAGGTTTGCACCAGCAGCTGGGTGGCATACTGGGTTAGGTACCGTACTGCCTGATTTTGCGGATGTTGTATAGCGCAAAGCGGCACGACCTGGAGACAGAGGCGATGTGGGCCGTGAAGGTCAGTTGGTCATCAATAATGACCCCCAGGTTTCTTGCTGTTTTGGATGGAACAAGAGATAAAGAGTCAATATTGATATTGATGTTATGGTGGATGACCTGTTTGGCTGGGAAGACCATCAGCTCCGTTTTGGCCAGGTTCAGCTGAAGGTGGTGATTTTTCATCCATGTGGATGTATCAGCAAGACAGTATATGTATAAATAAAGCTTCCCAAATAAGGTCATCGTGAGTTTGTTTTGCAATTATTTTTAAGAAGCTGTACAAGCCGTCATTTTATTGGATGCATTGCAGCCAACTGATGTGGTAGCATTTGAACTTGGGTTGTTTTCGTTTGTGTCTAAATAAACCTGTGTCATTTCCTGTTTTACAGGGAGTGCGTGTTCCCACCAATCAACCTTCCCCAGAGCCAGAGGAGAGAGAAGGACGACCCTGCCGTGCTCACGCTGTATGAGCAGCAGAGAAAGCTTGAGGACAACAGGTGCCTACTAGCTGAGGTAACGTAGCCTCCAGCAGAGAGCAATCCCATGTTGCATCATAATGAAAGCAAAAAGAGAAGATTACAGGGGTTACCTGGGAAATGTAGTCCTTTTCCTTGCCTCTTCTGGGTATTGTTCTGCGGGTGTCCTCTGAGAGAGGTTGTTTCAGAATCTCTCACACAGATATCTACAAGATAGAAAGGGTTGAGGTTTTAAACAGAACCTCACAAACTTAATGATCTACCAGAGGAAGTATTTGTCTATCACCGATGACTAACTTTTCATAGCAGAGGAAGGGGTTTGCCAGTCAAAGGAAGGGGTTTGCCAGTCAGATGGTTAGAGATATTAAATGGCATTTACTGCAGCATTGTGTTTGATGTGAGTGTTTATTCTATCTCACGATGAGCTGTCACTCGGCATCACAGTGCTTTGATCTGACATGCAATTTTCATGAGCAACTCTTTTTGTATGTGTGTGTATGAGTGTGTGCATGTGTGTGTGTGTGTGTTAGTGTATTTGTGTGAGTGTGTGTGTGTGTGTGTGAGTGTGTGAATGTACATGGGGGAGAGTGGCTTGTGTGGAACAGAGCACACACACACACACACACACACACACACACACACACACACACACACACACAATAGAGCTTGCTAAGGGTGTTCACCAGTATACAAGCCTCTCATTTACAACATTTCGACAGTAACCTCACCCTTTCTGTTTGTGTGTGTGTGTGTGTGTGTGTGTGTGTGTGTGTGTGTGTGTGTGTGTGTGTGTGTGTGTGTGTGTGTGTATGTGTGTGTGTGTGTGTGAGTGTGTGTGTGTGTGTGTGTGTGTGTGTGAGTGTACACACACACAAACATAAAGGGTGAGGTTACTGTAGAAACAAAATAATTGGAAATGAGAGGCTGGTATACTGGTGAACACCCTTAGCAAGCTCTATTGATTTGAATGTAACGGAACAGAACAGAAAAAGCAGCATCATTTTGACAAATCGTTTCCCTCCTGGCTGTGTAACTGACTGACATTATTGGGATTGTACTATTGGGCCACTACAGCTGGACTGATATTGGATACGAGACTAGGGACTCATTGGTTGCCAGTGTCCCATTAAGACACTTTATAAAGGAGTCTGGATTTCAGCCCAGTGAGAAATTAGTCATTAGGGGCACAGAAAAGTTCCCTGAAGCCAGATTGTGCTTTTTGCAAGGGCAGACACCCTCATGCACTTTCCCCTTCCATGTGCTGCATGCCAGGCCAGGACACATGGAGGCCTGAACTGTACCCTATTTCTGATCACAACACAGATGTGGAGAAACCTTTGAAATGTTTTTGAGACTACACGTATTGCAACATGTAGTATTGTAACACAGCAAGCTAATGGTTTGTTTTAGGAAAAATGCATTTGTCCTAATAGTAAACTATTATACAGGAAAATCCATTAAAAAGTACAAGCCATTATTGCCATATTAATATACATGCTATTGTACTTTATAAAGTCTATATTACAGTGATACAACTCTGTGTTATAATAACAATAAACCGTTGAGGAAGATACTGTCAATATCAATATATACTATACTGTCTGTGTCAGAGTTTACAGCATGTAATGATTGCATGTACATGGTCTAGTTAGTTAAGTATATGCATATTATAATTATATTTGTAATTATTAGAGGTCTATGATTGACCTGTCTAGTTGCCCAATATGTAATACTAAAGTGGACTGTGTGGTTGTGATGGGTGTTCTGTGGTTCTCCTAGTTGGCACGCATTGAGCAGGAGCTACGAGAGAGTCTACAGAGGGAGGAGGAGAAGCAGAGGATTCGTGACCAGATCCGCCAGGAGGAGAACCGTCTGAAGTGGAAGAGTCTCACCTTCCTCAGCCTCAACCAGAGAACGGCAAAGTATGCGCCTACTCTAAGGTCGAATAGGGGTAGAATGAGTGAGAGAGAGAGAGAGAGAGAGAGAGAGAGAGAGAGAGAGAGATTGTGGAGAGGAAATCTAGTTTGTTTGCTCAAAGCATTTTGCAGTTTTTTTTAAACTTAAGGTGTTATTCAAAATAAGTCACAAGAGGAATGGCAAGGGACCCGTTCTCCCTCTGCCTCATGGAAAACAGCTATGAAAACTTTTAAAACCTCATGAAGGTATATGAGTAGAAATAATCTTCTCACAGCTAGAAAAGGTTAGATACAGCACCTACTCCTCTCAAATGGATCAGGAACACCTGTATCTAGTTGACATCTGACTGCAGGTGAAATGTGCAATGCCTCCCCCCCTCACTGTATGTTGTCCTCTGATAGGCCATTTGTGAACAGCTACTTCAAGAACATTCCCATGCACATCTATTGTCTTCCCATCACGTCTCAGGCCAACAAAAACAACAACAGGAAGAGGAAGAAGTGGAAGAAATGAGAAGAGTGGCAGGGAGGAAGAATATGGAGATTATGGTTTTGAGGTTTTGTAAATGGTTCTGTTTACGTAAAAAGAAAAATGATGGAAATATGTCATGGCTTAACTAACGTTTAACTGACTTCGAAATGGACACTATTTGGATACTATTGGTCTATATTTTGTGATTATTTTCTGTTTAAATGCAGTGGTGCCTGCAATATGACCGCAACAATATCTTCAGGAAGGAGAGAAAATGTGATTTTGAGCAACATTTTTAAAAACCTTGAAGTGATTTTTGGAAGCAGGGTTGCACATTTTTTCCTCACATGTGATAAATGAAATGACTGTTGTTTTTTGTACATTTGGAAATGATTCAAAGAACATTCATAAAGACTTTTGCTCAGATGAACATATTTGTTTGTAACAGACTTCCCCTGCACATTTCACTATTCAACCAGACAGCAAATCAATGAGTGTGTGTCTTCAGAACAACTGAGATGTCTCACTAGTTTGTGCACCATTTAAAAGCTGCTGCCGAAAGCACTCTTTGCCGCGACAGTTTCATATTCATCGGGATCTCACAGATGGAGCTTTCCGGCAAATTATGGGCCTCCATCCAATGGGAACTGAAACTTCAAGGCCTCCAGCTGTCCATATGAGCAGAAAGCATATGAATTAATAAAGGTTTCCTCACTGAGTCTCAGCAAAAGAAGTCATCAAACCGTCGCGGTTCACTAACTCAACATCTCTCAGAGCCACTGAGCTGACACGGTTCCAGACGAGGGGCTGGATAGGTACTTATCATGTTTTGTGTTTCATCGAAATCTCCTGTTCACACGGCATGTATTATTTACACATTTAATAGTGTCACCTTACACTGAATTCTTGAAGGTCAGTCAGGGGTTTTATCCTACAAGACACCATCCAACTTAGTCCAGTAGGAGGCACAGGACCTGAGAGAATATCTGCGTATTATTTGGAGGGGCTTGAGGAAAAAACTGTGTCCTACTTGAAACCCAACACTGAGAGTAGGTGAAGCCGGAACATCTAACATGATATGCACACGGAAGATGAGCCCACCGTTCACGCCATGCTGAACTGCTACATGACATGTAATTTCACATAGTTCCAATATCAACTAACTAGGTTTGTGTTTGTGAGGCTTCATCAAAGATTCATTGAAATCGATAGATAACGTGTCATTATTGTCTCTCGCTCCCAAAGTCTTATCTCTATGGTTTGACATTAGGTTGTATGATGGTGCCAGCCAGGAGGGTGAAATAGATTCACGGGTCTGTGCAGGAAGGCCTTAACAGTTTTACGAATCTCTTGTCAACAGCTATTTAATTCACTGCCAGCCAACGTTGTGTTGAAGAGAGGAAAAACAAACTCAAGAACCAAAAAAATGGAAGAAGCTGTTTATATGTATATCATAGCATAGCTATAATATGGGACCGCAATACAAGTCGCTAACATTGTGTCTTCACTGTCATTGAAATGTTTATTTAGATGTAGATATTATAGATATTATATAATTATTTCATGCTGTCATTTCCCTTTGTGATAAAATATTCAGTTATATTCAGTTTTCAGAGTCAATGATAAGTGAATGAAAAGAATATGGCATGTCACACACACACGTACACACACACATCTTTCTCTGTCTCTCTCTGAGCTAGGCCGAGATTATTTTTGATTGTTGCATGCAGGGGGCTAACACCCTTCCTCATGTGTGTGTCTGTGATGAAGGGATCCCAGAATGCTGTGCGAAAGTAACGAGAATGTTTGGTTGTGTTCAATTTTGGAATGTACTCAAGTTTTCCTTTTTTGGGTTAATGTTAATATGTAGTTTTGTTACCATTCAGTCTGTGTGATACATGTAGATGCCTGTGTGTCGGGTCCTGTGTAGTAAGCGTATTTGTCCACCTTTACCCATGTAACACTGCTGTTATAGCTGGACCCAAACGGATGAGTCGAGACACAACTTAAATCAAAATAAGAAGTCTTTACTCACGACTAGGAACACACAGGAACCATGAGGAAAACTCAGGAGCTTGCCTTGGCACACAAGGAAGTAATGAAAGGGGCATGAACAAATGCACAAGGGACAATGAAAGCACATGGAACATAGGAAGTAAACAAAGTAGCACATTGCCAAACAAGGAAACAAACACCAGGAGCAAAACACAACACAGAGCAAGAAAAGATTCCAAAGAACAGGAACAGGGGGAAACATGAAACACACAACATGGCAAGACAAATGGAACACATGAACCAGGATCATGACAACCCACAGTGTTCTGTAGAGATTAGACCTCCCTTGTGTGTTTTCCTATTCAGTATCAGTGTTTCCTGTGCACGAGTCAAAGAGAGAAGTAAAAAAAACTACAGTTCATTGGTGTCAGAAGTGGGACACGGGATGACCACGCTAGAAGACATTGAAGATCTCATGGACCAACTGCAGCAGGGTGGGGCACGGCTGAAGGGCAATATTCCAAGAGCCTTAACGAGGCTGAACCTGGTCGTGTCCCCACCCTGAGAACGGCAGGAAGGAGTGGCTCATAGAGCAAGGGCCCCCGAGGGCAGCAGGGCAGTCTAAGGG
The DNA here is from genome assembly GCF_900700415.2 of Clupea harengus. Taxonomy (NCBI): domain Eukaryota; kingdom Metazoa; phylum Chordata; class Actinopteri; order Clupeiformes; family Clupeidae; genus Clupea; species Clupea harengus. Next base: position 19,183,169 of record NC_045167.1, on the reverse strand, counting down.
ATCTACCGATGCGGGGAACCAGAGCACGATACCCAGCACCAGTGCCTCGCAGCCCAGCATCTCAGGCATCAATAAACTGAAGTAGGGCAACACAGGGGGAGGACTGTCGCCCTCAAACATTGTACCCCCCCCCCCCTACCTGAACAGCTGCGGCTTGGCCGGTTTGGCATTGACCCACATGCTTTATATTGGGGGGTGGGGGGGCGCTATGGTAGCTAAGTTACTTCTGGGCACTGAAGCTGTAGCACTCTGCGCCACTAGTGAAGAAGAGCCATCAACCAGAGGGGCCACCATGTCCACATCGCCAGTCCAGAGGGCCCCCCCAACGCAACCGTCAGCTGAAACTGAGCCCACTGAATCAATGCTGCCTGCTCCAGAGAAGCCTTCACACTGCCACCGCTCCTGAGGTTGTCATAAGCTAATGGGAGCTTTTGCTGTGCCGCCACCAGTCCAGAGGGTCCTCAAACAGCCACTGTCAGCTGCTCACTACTTCTGTTGTTGAGAACTGTTGGCTGTGATCCTGGGGATTTGCCACTTCAGAGCCTACCTCTATCATGCTTCTCTCAACTGGCTGCTCAACTTCAAAGAGCCAGAGGGGCTCAGCCAGAGGGACTCTGCAAGACTATGGCTTCGAGAATCGCCACCAGGCTGGTCACCTCCACGCCAACGCAGATGCTCTGTCCCGACGGCCAAGTGAGGAGGAGCAGAGTTCATCCCCAGCAGCTGCAGCAAGACCAGAGCCAGGACCCCATTCGTCTACTGGGTCCAGGCCTGGGTGGGGTTGGGCCAACGATCACCCAGGACCCCATCGTCTACCGGGTCCAGGCCTGGGTGGGGGTGGGCCAACGATCACCCTGGGCCACCATCTCAGCACTGGATCCTGAAATCAAGGCCCTCTCTTCCCAGTAGCCCTGCTTCACCATCCAGGACCGGTGGCTGGGCATATGGACTTGTGGAACGCCTTAATTGCAGCCCTCTTGATTGAACGTGAGCTCCAAACCTAGGTGGATTTAGTGTTTGGTCCTCCTCTGGAGCCAGATTACTTCTGTAACCTGCATTAACGGCTGCAGGTGGTGCACGAGCTGGCCAGGAAAGCATTCACTGTGCTGCTCCACTGTGCTGGGGCCTGACAGAAGCGGGCATACGACACCTGCTACTGAGCGCAAGAAGAGGGTCTCTCCTAAATTGACAAACCAATGGCCCGGGCCATGTACTGTGTTAAAGAAATTGTCAGCCATTGTGCATAAGGTGTGGCTGGTCGGATGGAACCAAGGGGTGGATCTCCAGCCAAGCAGGCGAAGCCACCCAGAGGCGCTCTCAGCCAGGGTGCTGTGTGAATTCAGCGAGAATGTTCGAGATTGTGTTTGATTTTGCAATGTGCTTGTGTCTTCTTTCTTGTATTAATGCTAGTGGGTATTTCTGTTATCATTTTTAGTCTGTGTGATACGTGTAGATGCCTGTGTGTTGGATCCTGTGTAGGTAGTGTATTTATCCCCCCAAAATAGACCTCCCTCGTGTGTTTTCCCATTTAATATTAGTCTTTCCTGTGTGCATCACAATAAACGGCAGAGACGCTAAAGAAACCTGTGTGTTGTTCTCACTCTTCATTACAGTATTATTATTGGTATTATTAGTATAATTATTATTATTGTTATTGCCATTATTATTATTATTATATTACAAGTGTTAATAACAATAAAATACATAGAGTTGTTATTGTTGTTGTTGTTGCTGCTGCTGTTATCATTGTAATCATCATGTTATCAGTATTATTGTCATTATTATTATTATTATCAGTATAACTGGCAATTTAATATGAGATAGCAACATTATATACAAACAATTGCTCGAAATTGTTGCACCGAGTTACTGGCAACAGCAAATCTTGCGCCTGAGAAATTGTTTTGGAGGTCGAGGTGAGGTCAGAGGGTAAAGGCCATTCACCCAGCATCCTCAGTTGTGGAATACACACAGCCATCTTGGATCTACGAGAAGAAGAGAAATTAATGCGGTGAGTTTTTTTCTCCGATTTTTTCCGCAAGAGTATCCCTTTTAGTCCACAAAGAAATAGATGCATGGCGAACCCGAAACAGTTCGGTACTCAACGATGTTAATTTGGTGTAATTTTGTCCGGTCCGTGGACCACAACCGATCGGTAGCCCTATCGCTTATAGTTTTTGTGTGGGCTGTATAATTCGAGAGGGACCTTGGACGGAGCCATAGCAGGCCCAACACAGCAGCTAACGATAGCAGGGTTTCGTTGTAGTCAAACTGTTAAAGCTATATAGCTAGCTTAGATTTTAAAAAAGGGAGCGAAATAGGAGGCTAGGCTAGCATGCTAAGATTTGGAGACGGGAACATACTTTGGTCTTTGATAGGTAGCATTAGCTTTATTGGTATTGGCTAGTTAGCCATCTAGCCATCCAGGTTGTCCCCTCACCATTGTAACTGCTATGTTAGCTATTGCTTATTTTGTTGATAATGAAGCGATTAAGTTATTAAAACCTTGCCCATAATGTTTCTTTAGTGTAACACTATGCATTTTGAAGAATATGCAGGGAGATCAAGGTATTTTGGCTGATTGTCTGTGTGTATCCATTAAGTTCATGTTGACTAGAATTTGCAAAAGTGCCAACTCTGTGTTCAATTTTAGCTGCATTAATCAAGTAACGTTATGATAGCTAGGTAGTTAGCCAAATAATCATAATTTTAACTAGACACAGCTAACAAGCCAAGCCGTCTAGCCAGGGAACATTAGCAGTTTTCCCAGCTCGATGTATTGCAAGGAAGCCACGGTATGCCACTTAACGTAAATAACACCATGTTGAATTCGGACAAGTAATGATGTTCTAAACGTGTGGCATTTAGCTTTTGAATTTCGGTCCACTGAAACCTTGTAGTATGATTTGTGGTTATACCTAGTTGTCAGCCGATAGCTGAATAGGTGGCACGGGATAGCAAGGTCAGGTATCCTGCATAGATAGGCTAAGTTATTTGCCTGTAGCCATCTCTAAAGTAAGTTGTCGAAATCCAACATTTGGTATTCCCGGTTTATACATGACCGGTCACGTATAGCTAACAAACAACCTGCAGAGTTTCTAGCTAACCTTACAAGGGAGGAGATCTCGCGACGTGCTAATGCTAGCTAACTTATTCACCTGGCAGATTTGGGGTGAATGGCTCTATTTGACTAACGTGTTGGTTAACGTTTTTGCTTGATTACCGGAGTTAATGTCGGTGCACATATGTGTTGATTGATGATTTACTTAATAAGCGGGCTTATTACAACCATCTCAGGGAATCGCCTTGTGATTTGCTTGGTGGTAACCCAGATTGCGGGGTATCGTTAGCTTGGTAGCTTTAGATACTTTTAAGTTAATTCATGAACTATGACTGTTTTGCTGATTTAGCATTTATGTTATTCAATATAACGTTGAGTATGGTATGTCTGGCTATTCAGGAAACACGTCATCACTGCTGAAAAAGTAAAATTGCAGTCGGGAAGAAAGACCCCCGTATCAACCGTTTATGAGGCAACTCTGTTGGTTGTACTTGTGGCAGTGGGGTAGCAAATCACGGAAGTTTAGAAGTTTAAAACAAGAGAAACGTTAAGAGGTGGAATAGTAAGGTTTTAATTAGTAACGATAGTGGAATGAATCTCAAAATGAACAGACAATAATGGTTAGTTGCTTATAATAATGTAACTTTTATCGTCCTCCCAATTCATGGCTCACTTAAGTGTCCACGACAGATTAAACAATAGTGAGACTATTTCATGGAGTTGGGCAACCGGCATTATACTTCCCCTATTCTACACTGATGATATTTCAAGGTGTTTCCTGACATTGAGGTACTGATGCTGAGGATAAAATTGGGATTGGGGAATGAGAATTTATGTTGGTCAATTTAACTTCTGACAGACACAAAGCCCTGTGTTGCTGTCCCTTTCATGAGTGTAGGGAATGTATGTATGAATGATTTTTGCTCAAAAACATCTGGGGGAAGTTTCAACTATGGACAGTGCATTTACCTTTGCCTTTCTTCCTCACCAAAGATATATTTGGGCATGATGATCAATATTTGTACAATGTTAATACCCCTGCTTTGGATATGGCACTGAACAGAAATGTGTGGACCTCGGACCTCCATTTGCAGCTATTGCTGCTTGACTATCATCTTTGGTTAAAAAACAGTTGCCGGAAATCTTAGAGGTGGTGGTGGATCAGGTGAAGTGTACGCTTGAGCCTTGTGGCACATTCATGGTGGATATTCATTTCTGCCATTAGCCAGCTGTTGCAAGTTGTACAGTCAGTTGTTTCACTTTTCATAGCTGAATTAGTGGATGAGACACATTGCAGGCTTTGTTCTAAAAACGGCGCTTAGTGAAAATCAAGGTGGACAGCAGGGAGGGAATCCCATCTGAATGTAATTATAATGAAAAGTTTGTTTCCTGGAAGGCTGACTGCATGACAGCGGCAAACCTTGCAATCTCAGAAGCCTCTGATTGGATCAGAGGCTTTGCTTCCACACACTAAGTTACTAGAAATACGTGATTAGTGTGATTGCTGCATTTATTCATATAGACACACACACACACACACACACAAATGCATGCTCTCTCGTTTTCTCTGCACACTGTTGGCACACACCCTACCCACTCGCTCCCTTCCTAATTCATTAAATATATCCAAATCTGCAGCAGCTGTGACTAAAGACTTTCCCACAGCATTGCAGATGACTTGACTCTTACAAGCAAGCAGGGTACCATGTAATGGGTAGAAGAGCTGTTTGCCAGCTTCCCAGAGACCCACACACCCCCACCATGTCTAGTCCCTGTGTGCTGTATTGCATCTGACATCATTTAGACGAGCATCAGCTTCTATTGGTGCTCAAGGGATTTTCCCTGGTGATTTTAAGAAAGGAAAAACTCCCTCGTCTCTCAGTCTCTCCCTCACTCACTTGCTTTGCACTGAGACAAGAAAATATCCTCAGCGCCCCATCCTTTCGCTGCCTGCTGTCACATACCCCTACCTGAAACGGCCTTAATTCCATGCCCCAAGTTGCATATAATAGATTATAGGGTCGAATTTCAATGGCGCTCTTTGCTGGGTGTATGGAGCTGGGGTATTACAGAACCATGAAGTGAATACAGTGGATAACATCTGCCACTCATCTTTCTTGTCAGGGAGCTCCCATGTTTGTTTTACTTTCTTTTTTAAATTTGCATTTCCTCTGTACAGTTTACCTTTACTGTTTACTGTAGGTCAAAGCATCAGTAAATGGTGATGGATGTGTGTGTGTTTCTTTCTCCTACTCACACACAAATTAAATGGTTTAGTTGATACACCCAAATATGCCCATCACGTACAGTTCATGGCGGATGCTATTCATCATAACCCTTCATTATGAGGCTGACTAATAATTAGCGATAGCCAAAGGTGTTGACTTTTACCTCTGCTATGTAGTACAGAATGTCACCAGCAGTAATTAATAACAATGAATAACAACTAATAAAATATATTTGTGGTGAAAAAAGCAAGCGTGAAAAGAGAACTGGCATCTCTGGAAACCTTGTTGTTAGCTGACCTCTTTCCCTCCGTTCCCTCTCAAAATATATGGTCACCGTGCCTTGTCCAGTAAGGGTTTTTATTCATAAAATGTAGCCATATGAAGTCTAAATTTAACCTAAGCCCATTTCTCAGGATCTAATATTACCTAGAGGACTTGCTAATACAGAATGTTCCAGCAAACGCAGTCAATTAGAAGTAATTTACCAATGCGAGTGTGTGTCCACTCCGTGTCCTCATCAGTACTATCAAACAGCTCCCCACGTCCCGTTCCACCTGACTTTGCATGTGGTTTCTAGGTGTTTGGGGTTAAAAAATCAATTGATCAACACGCCTTTCTGAACACCATTTCTATTTCGAGCTCATTTGAGAGGGATTGGATTTGTCTGCCCTCCCTGCTGAGTTACTTTTCGTAACAAACAAAGCATTAGCCAGGGAAGGTGTGTACCAGCCCGGCCCCACCAGGAGCCCCTCCCCGGTGGGCTTTGCTGAGGAGGAAGCCCTGAGTGGTACAAGGGTTTTTTTTTTTTTTTTCATGGCCCTGGGAGATAGAAATCTTACCTCCATGTAGATAACTGAATGTGAAAGCCTCACAGAGAGAAGACAACCAGGAAAGTGTTCATCTTCACATGCAATTGTGTAGAAACAAAATGAAGAGTGTTTTTGTTTTAGGAGCTTGATAGTAGGCCTACATGCCAAAAAAAAAAAAATAGCAGCTTTTTCAAGTGCTTTGTGTTAAAAAGTCTGAAAGTAAAACATTTGAAAAATCTTTTCCACTTAGTGTCAATGCATGGGATGGTCATGGCCCCATTTAAAATGTTTTCATTCTTAGCAAGCTAAAGCTACAGCCATAGAACCGCTCAAAGAAATGTGTTGTGTTCCCTCAGTCAAATATGTTATGTTAATTTGTGACATCACAGTCAAATACAAGAAGAGTCAATGCCACCAGTGTGTGTTAGTGTGTTTTTTTTTAATAGATGTTCTATAGTTTGGTGCAAAGCACTTTTTCCTGACAACAGAGGTTAGGGCATTTTAGACACCTGCATCATTATCCTTCAGCTATGCCATTTTCAACTGCCCCATTCTACCCCCACATCTCATGAAATTATATAGACATATTATAAAGGCATGTATTACAGCTTTGACCGCACCGTTAGCAGATCAAATTGTTCCTGTATTATTTACCCGGTTTTACTTTGTGGTACCTTGTTGTTGTTATTCAGTTGTGTACCCTTCTTAGAAGTTGAAACCTTGAGTTGTTGTGTAGTTGTAGCCTATATCAGCCACTCAAGTTCCTAGGCAAGTGCAGTGTCTCATGGGCTTGAGAATCTGTTGAACAGGTCCTTCACTGTCAAGGGGGATTTTTGCCTGTGTGTGAACCAGCCAGAGAAGGCCTGAGAGGTCCCTCAGGAAGGCGCCTCCATTGTGACCTCCCAGCTGAGGAGTCGGTCTCTAGCAGGCAACTCCTGCTAAATAATTGAGAGACTATGGTCTCTTCCCTTCCCTGAGGCTGGGTTCTTGCAGGTCAAAGAAGGTGAGAAGCCATTGGTTGGATTGAATGTATCTATCCAAGTTGTCTCCGACACTAGAGGAACCATCACTGTTACTCTCCTCCAAGGGTGATGGTAGCTTATGTTGCTAAATTTGACTCTGCCATTTAAGGTTTTCCTTTTGGTCACTGCACTGCACTGAAGCAATCATTAACATTGTTGTGCAGTCTAACCTTGTGTATTTAGACAATTTTTTTTTAAATCGTAATAATAATCTAATGGACCAACATTTCAGTGAATGTAAATATACTCAGAAATACACGAGAAGCATCTCCTAAGAAATATTATCTGGTCACTTGGGGCTTTCTCTGTGAAATGGAAGAGATTGACATCTCCTCATGACAGGCAGCCTGCCTCAGTGATCACTCAGCGGGGCATTCTGGGCAGGAACATGAGGGGAAATGCTCTCTGTGGCTTTGGAACTTGGCTGCCTTCCAAAGGTAAATGCTTGATTGGCATCGAATGGTAAGTAGAGGTAGGCAGGATGCCCCCCCCCCCCAAAAAAATCATATTACAACATTTTTACGCAATCCACAATCTGAATTGCGATCTTTCTTCACAATATTTAACTCTACTGTTGATAATCCAGACCCGAGCCAACATATGGACTTATTAATTTCCACCATTTAAAACTATATTACTTTAAAGATAGTGGTCATTAAAACCTGAGTTAAACTTTGTTTTAAATATTAAACAAAGTTGTAATCAACAGACAATGGATAACATGACCAATAAATAACACATTTTTGAAATGGTGTGACCATAACAGTCATAACCAAGACATGACACGTCAACTCGCATATCTGCTGTTGTACACCACAGTGGCTCCAACACCTTACGGGGTAGTGAAAGTAAACTTAAAAAAAAAAAAAAAAAGTAAATAGTAGGACCCTGAAAATAACATATTCTTGAAATATATTAACTGCACGTTTAAATGAACTACAGCACCTTTCACACGCTCGACCAGTACACAACTAACTAGCCCACATTATAGACTAGGGATGGGCATAATTTATCGACGATCGATTAATTGATCATTAAGAATTTCCTCGATAACATAATTTTTTCATCGATAAAACTAATGCATGTTCTGTTGTGTAGTGTGCGTGTAATTTATTTATTTTAGGACTGTCAAAGTTAACGGGTTATTCTATGAGATTATTGTGACCGGGATTAATGCAGTAAAATATTTTAACGCAGTTAACGCAACTTTGTTTACTTCCGGTGTGCGTTGACCCATGGCACGAAACCGCCACGTTTCTGCAGTCAGTTAGATAAGAGAGACCGAGACGGTAGTTGAAGATGGAGAGAGCTGAGGGATTGTTGGGCGGAAAGTTTCAGTTTAAGAGGCAAAATTACAGAACAATCGACAAAACTAAAGTTGTATGTAGCATTTGTCAAGCTGAATGTAGCTATCACAGAAGCAGCTAGTCTTAAAGTTATCACAATTACCTTAATGCAAAGCACCCGACAGAAAGCAGTCCCAGGTTAGATGGTCGCCAACCCACACTCCACGACTTCTCTAGGAAAATAACTAGACCAGTCCGTGAAAAGGTTACCAACGCTGTAGCAGTTTGGGTTGCCTGTGACTGTCGCCCCATCAACATAGTTAAAGACGGTGGGCTGACTGAGATGATTCGAATTGCTTCAGGGGACAATTCTTACGATTTACCGTCGAGGGGCACCATTGTGTCTCGCATACATTCCTTGTATGACGGCGAGAGAGCACGAAAAAAATACAATTAAACAACAGTGTCTAAAATACACGCTGTCTGATGTTAATTTATAAGATTTAGTCTTTAGAAGAAAAACAAACTTTTAATCGCGATGAATCTAGATTCATGAATTTCAAAATGTGAGATGAATTAGTTAGAGAAAAAAAAACCGAGGGTCAGTTGTGTTTCTGAGCACCGGCTTCTAGCTGTCGGCTCCGCTGCTTAAGAGTACAGCAACGCATATTTTCAAGTGTAACCATTGAACGGATCCCGTCCATCTTGTAATGAGGAAACACGCCGGGTTTTTTCTATTTTCACTGCATTTTAATATAGCCTGTAAATAGTGAATTTTAATATAAAAATATTAATGATTAATCGAAAATCGATCGTTAATTCTCCCGACGATCGATTAAGACGATTTAATCGAATGCCCATCCCTATTATAGACAAACCTTTTTGGTTTATCATCTTGATACATACAATAGATGAACAGATTAACAGGATTGGTGGTTTTATTAAGCTATTTTATGATAATGTAGATCGCCATTTACACCGTTAACCTTACAGGCCAGGGAAAGTAAAGTAAGAGAAAAAAAAAAACATGGCGTCCTACGTCGGATGGATATCTGAACTACGGTGTCCTGGAAGGGACAAAAATAGAGAATTTCAGGGGAATAAATGGCACAGTGTATTGAATTCACTGCCTTACATCTACCCCTTCCAATAACCAACCACATATGACAGGTTAATGTACTTAGTTGCCAGTTTATTAGGAAAACAGTGCTAAAAATGATGCCAACAGTGATAAACATTCATAAAGGCTCTTTCATGTTCATGACGGGTGTCATGTCATAGTTATTACGGTGTTATGTCAGTCTTATGCATACCCCTTTAAATGAAGGGTTGCCTAAGTACTCAGACCGTAAGTAAACATTTTGTATTAGTAAAATGTATACTTAAAACACAAAAGTGCACTTTCAGACTTCAACATTTTAGGAAAAATAAACATTCCGACTTTTACAGTTTCAACTTCAAGCTGTAATCAGCAGCCAATAGTGTGCGTCAGTGTCTTAAATCCCAATGTTGTCCACAGTTTTAAACGGCTACATATCCTTGATAGAATGTGATCGGCTCGGTCGGCTCAGCATCGTTTGCTGCTTTGGTCATATTTATTCGACTGCTCTAATGCATCAGTCAGAAATAACTGTTAACGTTTCCGAACCTTGTGAGAGACCGATGAGTGTGGTGGTTGAATAGATTTGTCCGCCATCAAAAAAAAGTAGATCATGGACGTCTTCAAGATCGATCAGGATATGGAATTGTCAGATGGTAAGGAGATGGGAGATTTGGGAATTGACAATGGTTAGTGTGAGAACTTCTTACTTGAGCAGGAAAGGAAAACCCCTTGTCGTTTATGACCCTTGTAATAGGAATTAGGCTATCAGATCTGCTGATTCAAGGTCAGTTGTTTGAACTTCAACTGCTGCCCAGAGCTGTACAACAAACTACTGTTGTGCCAGAATTTGTGCTGTCCAGAGATATGAACAGTAGACCAACCTTTCCCATGGCAGTGATAAAGTGATTTGGACTTCACCACACTGTCTCAGTATTCAGAGAATTTCCTGTTTAGACAATTGAGCAGTGCCAAAAAGCTTTATCTTGGTTCCTTGTTGTTTCCCGATTGTAGACCGCACAAAGTACCATGGCTCTGTACAGTCAAGTTTTGTCATCACCTATGAAGGCCATGTAAGGTTATAGCCATGGCCTCTAATTTCATTAGAATATTGGAAAGGTAGAGTAAAAAGAAATGTCAGATTGCTCGTCGGCCTTGTAATTTATAATTTTTAATATAATCTTATGGACACGATAATAGACCTATAATAGGACCCTTGTCTCAATGGGACCTTTTATCTTATATTCCTTCATGTGGTTCTCCATTCAGTCGATGCACTGAGGATATGCCCTCAACATTAAGTTAAAGTTTAATTTATGCTTATTAAATTGTCGGCAGGCCAATTCGTTGCGGCATAGTGTTTTCACATGTCCTCTATAATCTTGGGATCTCTCTTTTTGACAAAAATGTATTGCTCTACAAGCCACATTTACAAAGCTGAATTTTTTGTCATTGAGACGTGAAATATTTGGGTACATTTTAAGAGGAACAAAACAAAACAAGAGTCAGGGACAAGTCCATCAGATACACACACAGTATTCAGTCGTGTAGAGTTCATGAAATGTTGACAGTTTCGTTGTTGCTGGACTATTACTGGTAAAATTTGACGTGTCCCATAGCTTGATTGGCATGGTCAGTGGAATTGTCTTTGCAGAAAACAAAAACCTTCACCTTCACCAAGTAATTGCCTTGTGAGAAGCCCTGAGTCTTTCACTCTCTTCTTCTAACTTGTGTGAGATCTCCAGATCAAGGAGCATATGTGACTCTTTACAGTAGAGTCATATTCATTTCACCAGGCTCTGCTGCTCTCTGGTACAATGCCAGACTGGGGTCAGCTAGCTGAGAGAGGGAGGGAGAGAGAGAGTAAGAGTATCTCTAGCCTTGGCTCTTGATCAGGGGAAAGCTCCATGTGTCGCTGCTGATTCATGTTCCGGAGAAGCGGTCCAGCATTCATCATCTGTGCATAGTTCTTGGTGCTCTGTGCTGCACTTGACACAATTCTACAACATGAGGGGAAAATAATGCCCTGCTTATGTTAATGCAAAATATGTCCATCCTGAAGATCAGGGTTTTTTTTTTTTTTTTTTGACACAGCAGCCTGATATGGGAAGTGCGAGTGGTTGTCTTGTCCTGTTGTTTGTTTCTCAGCGCAGGCCTGTTGGGATTCAGGCCCCAACACCCTGTGGTGTTGCACTATCTGCCACACCCCAGTATCAGGCACCGGAGCACTTGGAGAACGAGATGATCTGTAGCATTCGCCACGGGTGCTGACTTTACTGCAGCCAGCTGGTCGTTGTTAGGTTTAGAGGACAAGCAACAGGAGAATCTAGTGTGCCAGAATAGGCGAGGAAAAAACACACAGTATGAGATGACATATCACGCCTTCTCCCCTCTCTCCTTATTGTTCAGGCGACCTTCTTTCACTCTTGGTTCATCTCTCTGTCCCTCCCTCCCTCCCTTCATCTTTCTTCTATTCATCACCATCGCTCTCTTCCATTCTCTCTGCCTCCGTGCTCTTTAAGTCATATCTCTCTTTCAATCTCTGACTGTCTTTTTTGCCTTCCTCTGTCTCCCCCTCCCTCCTTTTATCAGGCAGGCCTCATCGTGCCCAAGGGAAGAGTCTCTTCTCTTTGGTCAGATTTTGAGATTTGGGTCAGCGCTTAGCCCTTGTTTCCCCGCATCCCTCCCACCAAGTACAACATCTGGCCAATGGGGGCACAGCAGATCTGATCGCTCTGCAGACAGAGCATAGAGCACGGTAGATGGAGGAAATGAGGTGTGTGTGTGTGTGTGTGTGTGTGTGTGTGTGTGTGTGTCACCTCCTGACAGCCTTCACGTACACCCTCCCACCCACACACATGTGTCTGGCCCTCTAGGCAGAGTGGCTGTGCATCATCAAGCCTGTCTGTGTATGGATGAAGGGCAAGCTCTTCATTGGCAGCGTGCCCAGCTCCATGGCTCCTCTCCTGGGCATCGCCAGGCCCCACTCATCCGCAGGACAGGGGCTGCACAGCTGATAACCAAAGTGCACTACTTGCACGAGTGGGGCCATGAATGCATTTACATCTGTTTATTTGTGTTTTTGACGGAAGAGGAGCTTTAATGAAGGGCTGTGTAACCAGTGGCTCTCAGCAACATGTGCACATGAAGCGACTTTTAAAATGCAGGCGTTCACTCAACCCCCGCAAAATTCTTTGGAGCTCTCGCCCGGCAGTGGAGACCTGTTCTGCAACTGGTTTTCAGAGGGTTAAACCGTTTGCCTTGGAGTAATAGAAGAATGGGTTCATCGAGTTCTGTGATATTTAAAATGTCTTTTTCAAATGTTGGATATTAAAATGTGATTAGAGTGTATTGTAAATTAGGCTATTATGATAAGATGATGTCCACAGGTGACTACCAAAATTAATTATAGTATGACTCATTCTGTGACTGACTTCCTGGCAGTGACCTCAAAAATAGAAGGGTTATTAAAGTACTTTTCCATATCCTCTACTTACACTGTTGGACTGAGGAGGCATTGAGAGTTGGTGTAATTATACAGCTGCTAATAGAAGCAGACGCACGGTGTGTATACACACACACACACACACACACACACACACGGCATCACATACCCTACCCAGGACTTCCTCAAATAAGCCTCACAACACTACCGTCTGTACCACTTTGTAGAGGCAAGGTGACGTTGGACCACGGGAAGTGAGAAGTGGCACATTTTAAAGATGCCTCATACCCCAGTTATGAAATCCCCATTTTGCGTAAGCGATCGCTAGATTCAGCTTTGCTTGAAGAGAACACAGAGCTCCTGTGATTGACTGGTGTCTGGGGACTGCGCATCATAGTTGTGCTGGTGGTTAAGGGGATGCTGTCTGCAGAGCCACTGCACAGATGGCAACATTATCCGCCCCTCTGCTTTTTATTTGTCTACAGCTGCCTATGGCTAGCAGCTGCTCTCATTTACTGGGCTGCCATTGGCTGAAGGAAGCCCCTCCCCTTTAACCCCCCAGTCTGGGATGAGGAATAGGGAGAGTGAACAAGGAGTTGTTGATCAGGTTTATGGTTTGGTTTTTATTTGAGTGGGTGTTGTCAGTAATCTTCTCATCACTGTTATTGTGAAGGTTCCACCCACTTAGTGCGTGAATAGGCAGGCATGATGCACTCAAAGCACAATACAAGTTGGTGCTACTTTTTTTTCTTCCAGGAGGCCCTGTCATGTTTAAACAGTTTTACAGTCCAGTTCCCAAAGAATAGAGGTATTTGTCATTTTCACCAAATTATAACAGATGGCCCAAATGTGAGATGCAAATTTACAAGGCCATCAAGATACTTATTTGTCTTTTAAATGCCACACAACCACAGCTTGAAGTTCATTCATATTACCAAATACCACCACACAAGACAGGTCTCACTGCCAGATGTACTGTAGTTTTATGATATTTCACATCTTCTACTAATCAGCCTAGGATCTCAGCAAGATTCTCGTGGCTTATGGTCGGCCGGTGGGGAGCTGCATGAGGAGGAGTCTGAGCCAACTCCTGTGCCGTTTCGGCAGCAGAGGCCTCGTCTTCCTCCCACTAAGAAGGAGGTGTTGGCTCTTACGGAGATGATGCAATTATGTAACCGTGAGGTCAGTTTGACTGGACCAGTTATACTGAGACAGCTCTGCAGTCACTGAAATACAGAAAGCAACCTACTCCAGAGTTTGATTTAAGTTATTATAAATCAAGGCTACTAATAGGAGTCAATTAGTTGGTTAGTCAGTTATATACGATTGGTGGAGTTGGAGATGGATCGGCATTTGCTTAGCGAACTTCAACCAGCTTTCGTTTATACATTTTACTGTCTGTAATAGTTGACTCGCATTTCATAGCCATTACATAATAAAACCGTGTCCTTGTTGTATTTATGGTGCAACATATAGAAAGACAAACAGAAAGACTTTAATTAACTGCACAAATGTTAGGCTTGATTACTTGCCTTGAGTAAACTTTGAGTTTGGAGATAATGACATCTTAATATGGTGGAAAGGCAATGTTAGTGTCCCATGAAGTTGGAAACAAGCTGAGTGCGATCTTGCTAGAGGTTGGCACCACACTGTATAACTACTTGAGATTTGGTCTTGTTGTTTTAAGTATGGGAGCCTGTGTTCTGTATCTCAGGAACTCACCTTATGCGTTCCTGAAAGCCCTTGTGGGCTGTTTGTCATGGCGTCCACAGCCCTTTGGGTCGCATCTGCTTCACTCTGGTGGGTGGGTGGGTGGGTGGGTGGGTGTGTGTGTGTGTGTGTGTGTGTGTGTGTGTGTGTGTGTGTGTGTGAGAGAGAGAGAGAGAGACTCTGTTTGTCATGACGTCCACAGCCCTTTGGGTCGCATCTGCTTTACTCTGGAGCTCAGAGCTCAAGACTTTGATGTCCGTATTTGAAATTGCCATTTTGCTTTGCCACCACAGATGTTGTCTGTAATGGCGCAATCAAAGAACCACAGCTGCTTCATGCATGGGCATAGTCACACACACACACACACACACACAATCATCAAGAACAACTCATCTGAAGTGTGGATATGATTGTTAGAAATAGCTGTAAGTATTCTCTGCAGTGCTGGTATTTAGCCTATTCCTTGTTGACAAACTAAATGTTACTTAATTTAATTTGATACTGACACATTTCTGAACCAAATGGGCTATTTATTCAGTGCAACTTCACGATGTCTCACATTAAGGTCATCAAGGAGCCTATGGTTACCATGGCTGCCTGTATATAGCTGGGCTTCAGGAAGTGTCCATCTCGGGATAGATAGATAGATGGATACTTTATTAATCCCGAGGGAAATTTAGGTCATCCAGTAGCTTATACACATATACACTTATACACCTCACCGACATACATACATAAATCACATATCAGGGTTTTTCCTGCATAGAGAAAATTTGGGCGCGCGCCTAAGCCGTTTTCCCGAGCGCCTACAACAAATCCCGAGCGCCTAAGGCACCAAAAAAAGTCAGCGATAAAAAATAAATAAAAAAAAGCTGTCATTCATGGCGCAATTCAGCTTAATGGTGTTTTGAGCCCTCACCGTCGACTTCAAGGCAGCAGCTTGTCCCACCTCCCACCCCCTGAGCCAATCATTGAAAAGAGGCTGCTCCAAGCTTGCCAGTTTAGAGAATACTTGGTTTGAATTTGAGATTTGAGCAAGCAACTTAATGTAGCTAGCTTTTAGCTGTTTTAAACCAAGGCACTTCAAAAATGTTGTTTACAACCTGCTTACAAATCTGGTTAAAACCACTAGTGAAGGTGTTTTAGAATAATATTAATGCCATATACAATAACTGACTATGTTAACACCACTAATTAATGTTAGCTGTCTAATTATTTAGTGCAATGCTAGCATGCATCTACCGTAATTTGATTTTTAACCAAGGTAGCCTATTGTACTGCAAAATATTGATCGCGACCTGTTTACAAATCTGGTTAAAAAAATAAAGGTGACCTGTTATTTATAGATATGAATTATTTCGCTCAGGTGGTGGGATGCGCCTTCATCAGGCGTGCAATGCATGTTCGAATATGGTCTCAATAGTATGTTTCAAGTATAGGCTACAGCCGAAACCTCGTTCTGTTTTGATCAATAGTAATCGAGTTGATAAGCGTGTCTTCTTGTCTGAACAATACGCAACTGTGAGGTGCGCGAATGGACAGAGCGGCCAACTGCCAATCACTCAACTTGCGTATGGATCCTGACTTCATCAGTCGGCGGTGATTTTGAGCATAACATTCCATTTTCAGTATTCATGGCTTTCAATGTATTACAATATCTGCTATGTTGAGGGCCTACACAGGTGTAGGCTATTATTTGATTTGTTTACCCGTTTGAACGAGTACCAGTAGACCGCGGGTCCTCGGGAGAGGCAGACAACCGCATTGGTTTATCAATGAAAGCTCAGCTCGTTCGGAGGAGAGCGGATATATTTGTGTTGCATCTCGAATTAATATTATCATTGATAAACCGGTGCGGTTGTAAACTGTCGTTCCGCTGCGAGGGCCAGCCCGACGTGCACGAATACACCTGTACAAATGCAAATGAAATGTCCACTCAAAATGCTGACAAAAGTTTGATTTCCAACGCAGCCTCCATCTGTGGGCCAATAGAAGTTAAACACACTATTAAACATATTTGTGGACAGTTTTAATAATAAAAACAAAAATAATGGTATGTAGGTTTGTATAATAAAAATGAATAGTAATAATAGATAAACTTGATTTTCATAATTTGTGTGTTCCATTTCTGACCACTGGTTAGTTCTAGATTCTATTGATATACATTTCAGTAGTTTGCATATATATGTAAAGAGGTAAACCTAATCTTTGAACCATACATGATAGCACCATGGGGCTTGGACTATTGTCAATCTATTTGAATCTAAAGTGGAAGCAAAATGATTCCCTGAAGCATATCCTCATTATTTATGAAATGGTAAAATGTAAGCTACCAGGTGACATGGTAACACAGACTGCGCGCGCAGCGCGCACATTTTTTTTTGGAGCACCGAAGACCCATTTTGACCCAGGAAAAACCCTGCATATACATGAGTCTAATAAGTTCCAGCATCTTCCCCCACACCTGAGCGTCTGTCTGTAATTGCCTGTGAGGTGTGCCTAGTCAGAAGAGCACAAGGGGGAAGGGATTGCATCTTTGTGGATAGTGCACTGAACCTCATTAGCTTATGTTCCTCAGTAGCAAGTGACTTGAATTGTTTTGCATCTGCAAAAATGGTCAAAGCAAATTCTCAGGAGAATGTATAGCATACAGGATTCCTATCATGGATACATGTACCAGCAGTTCAGCCAGCAAGTCTGTCCTATTTAGGTTAAATGACCCATGCCATTGTAAATGGTGATTGTCGATGCACTGGACCTGTTGCTAAAGATATGCTGCTCTATTGGCACTCTAAAAGACTAAGGCATTTCATTTGTCATGCTTAGTGAGGCTTCTGCCTTAATTTGAGGAGATCGGTCAGTAATGCCTTTCTGTGTATTTGTTCATTAGTTTTAAACATTAAACGTCTCAAAGCTGTCTTCCATGAGCTTTAGTTTGAGCACAGTTGGAATGTACATTTATTTTAACACATTTTCATGAATTGTGAAGAAATACAGCATTTTCAAGTGTGTTGCGCTGTCTTAAATAAGATAGTCTCCTCATCTATTATCCATATAAAGAGTTAAATCCCGTGTTTGATGTCTGATCCATATCCTCTTTGCTGCGCAGTCAGGCGTGCAGAATAATCCAAAGTCCTTTTTAAACAGAGATCCTGCTATATTGCTGTGAAGATAACTCATTAAACCGCCTTCACTTGTTTACACTGAACCAAATAGAGGTTGCATAATGCCGCCCCAGTATGTGTTTTTGTAGTTATAGTTATGTAGTTGTAGTTACAGTATTTAACAGATGCTTTTGTCCAAAGCAACTAACAAAACATAAGATTGAATAAATATATGCAATACAAACAATATAAATATAAACACTATAAATCAATTAAAAGGTTCAGTGACAAATAAGGGTTGGCAAGATGAGTAATTCATATTCAGTGACCGTTTTTTAATTATTATAAATCTAATTAAAAACTTGCTGGTGAAAATGTCCAGTAATGATACTTCTACAAAACATAAAACGTACCCTTAAACCGGACTTTTGTGTTTTAACCGAGGCAAATAAATTGAACTGAACTGTATCTTACTGTTGTTATCTTATTTTCTTCCGAGAGCTTCCTAATCTTAATTAGACAACATGGGGAGAAAATTGATTTTATCCAATCACATTGCATTCTCTGTGATTTTTATCCAATCACATTGCATTCTCTGTGGTTTTTATCCAATCACATTGCATTCTCCGTGAAGCTTCAGTGAGAGTCCAAAGCCACATCTGCACTAGTGGCAAAGAATAGAAAATCTAATTTTAATTGTCAGACATATCATGGTGATTAGCTAATCAAATTGTTCTATTTCTACGAGGCGGGCGTAATCTATCAGGAACATCAGCCGCTCTCTGAGTTGGTTTGAAAGCTTAGCGTGACTGTAAATGCCAGCAACCTTAAGCAGGGCTTCACTCCACTGGGTAGGTTCTGTTCGCCCCAAACCATGCTTTGCTGATGTTGACAAATACACGATTTATAGGATTGATCTAATTTTGTAGTGAGAATAATCTTGTGTTGTTGTAAGATGATATAACTTGGCATGGGTTATGCAAGAAATGTGGTTTCGCAACGACCTACCTAGCAACAGTGAATAATGCCTTCCTTCTTTAGACGGAAAATCCACTGATGAATTATCACCACATTACTGTGTTTACATTTGCCTCGAACGCATTAAAAGTGGGAGCTTGGAAATATCATGTTGGACATGTTCAGACTCAAGCAAAGTTGGTGTGCATCATGTGCAACATGTAACTGGTTGTCGTGTCGAGTTACTGGTTATTTGTGTGTTCTGACAACAGACTTGCTTCATTTTGGTCAGCTGCTAGGCTGTGATACACCCCTATCCTGCCATGCTGCCTCTCCCTTTTACACATGTTGACTACCTCCGCTACCGGCTCAGAGGCGGAACAACAATGACCCCCGACCCCCCCTGACAAGAGGAATGAATACAGGGTCATATTAAAGGATGGAAATTCATGTTCATGAAATGTAGCAAACCTGGGCCTCACTGATGAGATGCGTCAAATTATCAAGCTGCATTAAACTCGGCTTTGATTTTAACATAGGATTCCCTGATCAGATAATGTGTTTTGAGCGAGAGGATTAGAGAAGGCAGGGGATCTGTAGTCCTACCTCGCAGTGAAGAGGGACATTGATTTGTTTTTGTTTGTTTTCGGTAATCCCCTGCACCCCCGATATCCCTGACATCTCTTGAGAATATAAATAAATAAATGTTAGCCATCTGTCCCTGGCTGTTAGCGTTGCTCTTAAGCTCCCCTGCTGCACGGGTCTGTGCCAAAGCAGTGGGAACACAAGGCACTAGCGCCTTTACAAGCACCCCGGTCCTTCCAGTCGGTCCGTTCTGATGCTTTGCACAGCGCCTCAGTCCTCTAGGGGGATGTTAAAAACATAGGGGGATGCTGGTACTTGCTGGCCATCCACTAACCAGGCCGTCCGCTAATTTCCCCGAAATTGTTGTTGTGCCAAGTGCAGCTTTTAAAGATCTATCTCTTTTGAACAGTCTCTCTCTTGGGTACCATGGTTGTCGCACAGCGACGTGCTCAGGATACATGCCTGAAGTTTTTTGTATTTGTGTGTTATGATTTGTGTGTTCAGTTCTGCAGGCTCTCCGACCACAGCTCTCAACCTAGAGGAGATGCAGGTGTTTATGAATGAGAGAGGGGGAGGGAGCGAACGCATGAACGATTGAAAAACGATCGAACAAACACACAAAAGCATCAGGCTTCCCACCGACCTGTCTGCCAAACCTTGCAACACCACTGTACATAATACTACCCTCAGTCTATATTTTCTTTGTAACGAGGGGTCAGGTTGTCAGGGCTCCCTTAACACCCCCTCCCCCTCCCCACGCACACGCAACCCAACCCAACCCAGCGGGCTCTTGATTACGGTGATATGCAGCTCTTGCCCCAGATTTAACGCTCAGCCAGCAAGGCCCTCCCTTTCATCTTCATGCCCTTTCAAAGAGAGTCTGATTAAAAATTAAACTCCTTTCATCCGCTCCATGTGTTCTCCTCCACCCCAATAATAAATGAAATCCTGATCTGGTTCAGGGTGAATCTACTCACTTCCAGCAACTATGGCGCAGACAATGGGGTACCAAAGCCTGCCCTCGTTAATATTTCAGAGAGAGGTTGTGGACCTGTGCTGGGGTTTGACTTTCAGTGACGTGTCCTCTTTCGCAAGCTAGGTAGTCCCTCAAGCGTCCAAGAAGCATCACGATGTTGGCGATGGAATTTTGATTTTGTAGTTAGGCGCCATGGAGCATCTGTGGTTAGGATCTCTATCCTGCATGTCTGACAGCAGTTTGTTTTGGATCATTTTTGCTTCTCCACAGCCCCCGTCCTCGTCCCTTGTAAATGCATGCAGGTCAGCACGTCGGCTAAATGAAGAACATTGCCTTTCTTGAAGGCCAGGGGAGCCTAGATTATAGATAATGCTCAATTATTGATGTGAAATGAAACGGGCTGACAGCCTCTTTTTTTCATAGCTTTTTTTGCATCTGCTTTCTTTTCTCAGTGATAATGAAAGGAGCTCCAGTATTAATGTGTGTGCCTGTTGTTGTTGTTGTTGTTGTTTTCCTTTCCTTTATGACTTGTCCTTTATCTACACTCAGTAACAGCTGATTTAAATGCTCGTCTAGTGCTTGTAGTGGCAGCGGACGGCCTGCCATCCTCTGCTGTGGGTATATTAAATCAAGCACAGGCGGGCAGGAGGAGGGGTGACTTAAGTTTTGTGTCGAAGCCCGCAAGGAGGCAATGTGTTCCTCGGAGATAAGCTGTCCCCCCACGAGTGCGGACGGAACGCAGCATGCTGTTCTGTACCCGGCCCGGTCTCACCTGCTGATGGGGCCCAAGCAGCGGCCCTCTTTCTGTCATCCCCAGGCAGTTAAGCCAGCATCCCTGTTGGATGCTTAGTTTGGCCCGTGGTAATTACCCCCCGCGCCCACTCTCCCTGCCCCGTAGCAGGCTTGTGGGAGATGGCATGCCCCCCTGAGTGAGCAGGTTTCAGTGATTTTCTTGGCACGATAAAAAAGAAGAAACGAAAAACAAAACAAAACCTCTTCCCTTTTTCCCCCCCCTGCAGGTGACAAACAGCATGTTTAGTGCTACAAGAAAGAAGTTTGTAGAGGGGGTCGAAAGTGACTACCCTGATGAAAGCCTGTACTACCAGCCATCGATGTTCCCACATCGATCAGAAAAAGACGTAAGTGTGCCGCAGCATGTTCCGAACCTCGGGGAGGGAGGGGGCCTCGTCCAATTCAAAGGGGGCCTGATGGTTGCGGGGTTGCTGGGCTGTTTCCATGAAAGACCTCCCTTTCCATGCGGAGGCTCTTTCATTGCCTTTTTTCTCCAAAAGGCAAATATTTTGTGTATCAAAATAGTGCTGTTTTGATGCTGATGCACATTATAACATGATATGCCAGGAAAGCCTTGTGTCTTGTACGATGTAGATGTATTTTAGTAGAATGTTTTGTTGCTGAATGTCATAGCAGTGATTTGTAGTGGCTGTCATTTTCACTATTTTCTGTTAATTATCAAATAGATTATCTGCACAGGGAGGTGTCAACCTTTGTTATTGTGGTGAAGAGCTTCACTCAGGCAGGTTGACTAGGTCTCTCACACTGAGCATTTGACCGGCTGCTAGACACCTCATTCCCGTGCATCTCTATATTACCAACTCGGAGTACAATAAGTCTGTTGGTAATACCTGACCCTTACACAGTCCTGCTAATCAATCGCTTGTTTCCCTCGAAAGGTCTCGATCTCAGTTGACATAAACGGTAACGTGTGAATAGGATTACCTGCGGCACCCTGTCAACAGATCTGTGTAATGGCTTAGATGATGAGTGCAGCAAGGAAAAGCCTCCTCTGAAGCTTGCAGTTGCTCTCAGGCGGAACTGAAAGGTTTCATTGGCACGCTTTGGAGTCGGCCTTGCCTTTTTCTTTTCTTTTTTTTTTTTGCCTTTTACTAGTGAGTAAACCCTGGGCTTGCAGCTGCAGGATGCCCTGTCAGTGTAAATCTCTCTACTAACGGTTGCACTCGTAAAAGACCTTGCTGCCTTGAGTGGACGATGCAGCCGCAGCCAAAATCAGCAGGGTCATGTTCAGCTGTACGTGTCTGCCAGTGAAGCAAATGCCCCAGTTTTGGGGAATAATTGTGTATTAGGTACAGTTTTTAATCTACTGGTAATCCATACAAGATGGATAAGTCATCTGACTATGTGGAGTGCAGATGGGAGAGGATATACACAGTTGCTTTTTATCTTGTGTGAGTCGGGATGGCATCTGTGCTGTTGGATGGGCTGTTATTGATCGAATCGCAGAATCCTTTTTTCATTCAGGTCTTGCCAGGTGTCTCCAGTAAACCTACACACACACACACACTGCTCTGTCCTACTATCCATTAAGAAATTTGCTAGGGATTCCCCCTAGAGTCTCGTGGTGGGTGGCTCTATCCTTGCCAGCAGAACCTTTTGTAGACATCGACCTATTGCACTGTATTGCCTTAATCATATCAAAATGGGAAAACATCCATCAAAATGGATGTCGCTCGAGTGGGATTCGAGGCCACATAGGGCCCTTCACATATCCCCACCTAGAGTCCTTAGAAAACAGTCCTTGGAAAAGAAGTCCTTTTGATAAGAACTTAATTGATGTAGGACATTTGGCTTGGGCTTCCTCCCCTGCTGCAGTCCTACAGAAACCTACCTTGGGCAGGAGAATGAAGGGAAGACAGTGAGAACTGCAGTATAAGGTACAGAAGGTATGTTCATAAATAATTAGGTAAGTGTACACGCATCAAAGAGAGAGTAGAGATCCCCAAGCGTCCATGTCGGCATCATTCCTTGATCTGCTACCCGTTCAACAGTCCCAGTGAGAGGAAATAGAAGTCCATCTCTTGTCTCACACAACGCTACTTCTCCCCTGAAGGATGCAGAGAGGAGAAGGCTGGCGAATGCTGGGGCTCTCATTAGCTCACCCAGCTCTCTGTGCGGAGAAGAGCGTATGCGTTCCCATTCATAGCCTAGCCACCATGTCGGGTGAGGAGAGGTGTGGGTGCTCTTTGTGTGAATGTCCTCTTCCGCAGTTCTTTGAACCGTTTGTCATTGAACAGATTGCTTTTCTTGTGATGGAATGGGAGTGGAAGCAGGAAGCAGGACCGTTGTGGTTTTAGTGTCTTGCTGGACCGTGTTGTTTACTAGCTGGTGAACTTGGAGAACCTGGACTTTTGTTTTTTAAGTGTTGTTGCAATGAAACACCATTTGCCCAACAAACCAGGAAGGGTTATTGAGGAAAGTCTAATTGATGGAGTTGATCAGTTGTGAGATTGATGCATTTGGGCTGACTCGCTGGCCTAACGGGAACCTAAAACGAGTCGGGAAGCGCGCTGGAACACAGCGGGGCCCTCCTGCCCCTTCCTGAGGCGTTCCCCTGCAGTCCTGCATCATTAGTCTGAGCCCGTCTCCTGCCGCAAGCAGTGGAATAGTGCAACACCCGCCGCCTGCTAGTTCTGTCTCCACAGATCTTAGTCCCCCCTCGTTATGGGATTGTTTTGGTACCACAGTCACTTGGGTGTTGGAACGTCGAAGAGAGCATCCTCAGCTCTGCACTGCCCTAATTGGATGTTTATTGTATTACTTCAACACCACAAGCCGAACGCTTTGCAGGAGCCCCGTTCTCTACCGATGTGTCAACGAAGGATAAGTCCATTCTTATTGGGTAGTTTCTAGTAGGCTAATGCTAATGTAGCACAGATCCACAGAATCAGTGCGATGTCCCGATCGCACCGAAGCGTTTTGTCTCTTCCCCCAACTTGAGCGCTGTCAGAGGCATGTTTCTTTGTGATGCACCGTCTCACTGCTGAGATTTGGATGCCGTGGGTGGGGGTGCTTTTTGAAGCTAATCTGACAGTCAGCAGCGGTGTGTTTGTGTATGAGTGTGTGTGTGTGTGTGTGTGTGTGTGTGTGTGTGTGTGTGCGTGTGCGTGTGCGCGCGTGTGTGTGTGTGTGTGTGTGTGTGTGTGTGTGTGTGTGTGTGTGTGTGTGTGTGTGTGTGTGTGTGTGTCGAGAGGTCTCAGTGGAGCGCTGAGAGCTGGCCTGTCTGCTCGCCGTCTCTGCTCTGCTGCTTCCACTGGGGTGTGAAACTCACTCTGACTCAGAATGCAGGTAGAGGAAGCAAGCCATATATCAGATGGTGAATGCGCACACACACACACACACACACACACACACATATGCACACACACACACAGGCACATGCGCACACACACACACACACACACACACACACACACACACACACACAGGTTCACAGGCACATGCACATGCACACAGTGTTTTGAGGTCACCCAGCTCCTTTCTGTTTTGACAGGTGTTGATGGGTTTTTGTGGTGAAGACAGCCCTTTTAACTGATTGTGTGCTCTGATAGCACATGCGTAGCCTGCGCTGTTGGAGTGTAGTGTTTGTTATTCCATCACTTTAGCCTATTTATCTTATTTGTCATCATTATGTGATGTTTTTGACAATAAGTGTGCACCATAATAAGCCTATGGTGTAATAGCTTTTGCTATAGAAGCTTGCCTACTTCTACAGTACCTCTGCGGCCCTTGGTGAAAGCAGTCTGTCAGCTCTCATTTGGATTGCATGGCACTCAGCAGCCATAACGTGTGTTACTGAAGTGTTTTTGGCCCCATCCATCATAATGCTTTGTTAAATTGCTGTATCCAGGATTGGGTACTGATGTAAGTGTGTTGCCGTGCCAGATATATGTGGGTCATGCCGCTGTGCAAAAAGAGTGGTGTGCGTTTGTCTGTGTGTGTTAGAGAGAGCGTTTTTACACCCGAGGTGAGATTCAAATTGAGGTTTAGGCTGAGACTGATGTTGGAGCCAGTCTGTGCATTCTCTAGGGTGCTTTTGTTTTTGTCTTACTGAAAAACAGGTTAGTGTGTGTCTGTGTGTGTGAGATGGACAGAAAGAGCGAGCGAGCGAGCTGTTATCTGAGCTGTCAGCACAGTCTCATGTTGTCCTGCGTCGGTGTCTTTGGGACAGGAAACAAGTGTGTTTTAGTTTTTGTGGTTTCGTCAAAGATGTGTTTGTCATCCACTTCACATCCTACTTTCCCACAGAGCTAAGCTTGTTATTGATGTGCTTAACTCTGTTAAAAACGTGTCAACACATCAAAAAGCCTTAAGTAGCCTAAGCAGGTTTTAGCTTATTCCGTGTTGTCCATAAATCCGATGTTGACCTTTGCATTGTGGAGTTTTGTTTTTACATGTCGTTGAGAGGTTGTGTTGCATGTGTAACCACTTTATAAAAGCAACCTTTTCTGTGTGTCAACCTCTGATCTATAATTAAAGTCTACTATAATCTCTCTAGTATACATGTCTGAACCTGTGCAACAGGTATTATTTAGTAATGCCCTTCACCCATCTTTCAAGCCAAGTCACATTCTCTCTTCTCTCTCTCTCTCTCCCCAGATGTTGGCGTCTCCATCACCATCGTCGTCAGGTCAACTGTCGCAGCTCGGCGCCAGTTTATACGGGCAAAGTAAGCATCTCTCCCTCTCTCTCTCTCTCTCTCTCTCTCTCTCTCTCTCTCTCTCTCTCTCTCCCTCTCTCCCTTCCCCTTCTCTCTCTCTCCCTCCCCCCTACATCAGCGGTCCTTCATGTTCTCCAGTCATGGTGTACGGTGGTACAGGACCCCTCTTCTCAACCTGTGGATTTAACTGTTTGGGGGGGGGGAGGGATTTTCATCAGCATGTCCCCGACCCAGAATCTGAAAATTCCTACACCACCCATATGTCATTCTTTGCCCACCCCACTTTTTATATTGTGCGGTCACACTCCTGATTAGACACTAGGCCATACTGAACACTACTGCCTTCGTAGCCTGTTCTTGTTTGATTTATTTGGTTACCTATGGTTACCCTGTGGTTATGAAAGGAACATGGCATGGTGTCTCCACATTCTCGCTGGCACAAATGTGCCACACCAGCCTTGGCCATGTGCCACACGCACACCCTCCCACTCCCCCAGCATCTTCGGTGGCGGAAGCAGGTGTGTGGGCCGTTGCCATAGATACACCGACAGGCGGCAGGCCTCCCACGGTGACATCAGCCTCTGCATCCACAGAGAGAAGGCGATGGGTTTGTGTGGGTGCGGTCGTCGCTGTTGTCTTCTCCATGTTCAGAATGGACCCGCATCACTTCAGAAACATTTCTGTGGCATGGTCAGCCACCAGCCACCTTGGCCTGTGGGGGGGTTTCTGTGGCTGTTGGTTGTCAGAGGATTGGAGTTATTTGCCGTCACTCAACCTTGAGGTCCTACTGTTGTGCTTATTGCTGCTTCACCTGAGCATCATGTGTTATATACAATACGTTATATTCTCTGTGCCCACATGCAGGGTAGTGACGTATATAACACGCCCACTGTGTTATAGCTTGTTGCCAAACTGTGTGTTAATCATTAAGCGTGCTCATGATTGCAGTGTGTGGGCGTATTGTACAGCTCGGCATGGCAACGTTCATTTAAAAGTGCTTTAGTTCAATGCATGATGTGACATGTAAGACGTTAAGAGGTTTATTGAATTAGCTATTAAAATGCAGTCAGTCTGAGTAATATTGACTTGAGCTGTTCAATTTTTAGAATGAATTTCACATTCTTTTTACTACTTTTATTAGGATTGCCTTTGAATACTTTTTTCTATGTCCTTTTACCTGCTCATTGGTAAAGCACTTGCCAATGTGGATGAATTGTGCTCTATAAATAAACGTCCGTTGTCTCTCCCCAAGGTGACTTCACCCTCTCTTCTCCCCTCTGCTGTAGGTGCACTAGG
The DNA here is from genome assembly GCF_900700415.2 of Clupea harengus. NCBI lineage: Eukaryota > Metazoa > Chordata > Actinopteri > Clupeiformes > Clupeidae > Clupea > Clupea harengus. Next base: position 19,156,118 of record NC_045167.1, on the reverse strand, counting down.
TTTCCCAATGAGGGGCATGAGCAACAACAACCCTCAGCTGAGCCGGAGCTTGACGCAGGGCAGCCAACTCCCCACCCACGTCACGCCCACCACCGGCGTCCCCACGCTCTCCTTGCACACCCCGCCCTCGCCAAGCAGGTCAGAGCACAGCACAGCACAGCACAGCACAGCACAGCACAGCACAGCACAGCACAGCACAGCACAGCACAGCACAGCACAGCACAGCACAGCACAGCACAGACAACGCACAACGCACAACGCACAACGCACAACGCACAACGCACAACGCACAACGCACAACGCACAACGCACAACGCACAACGCACAACGCACAACGCACAACGCACAACGCACAACGCACAACGCACAGCGCACAGCGCACAGCGCACAGCGCACACACAGCACACACAGCACACACAGCACAGTAGTCCCAGGCTGACAGACCTCATGGAGTTCTCTCCTCTCTGCCAATCATTTTTGCTATTTTGTTCAACCCCCACTTCTCATTTTCGCTCCTCTGTTCACTCCTCTTTTCGCTCCTTTTTTCTCACCTCTTCACACTCTCTTCCCTCTTCACTCTCTTCCCTCTAACTTTTCTATTCACACTTCTGACAATTCTCACCTCTCTCTTGTTTTCCTTCCTGCTTTCACATGTGACATCACACATAGCCCAGTGCTGGTTGCCAGAAGCATCTTCAGAATGGATTGTTCAGTAGCTTCTGGTCTTTGCTTCACTCCCCATCAAATGTGTGTGTTTGTGTAAAGCCGTGTATTTAAAGATGTGTTTGGGTATGCACATGTTTCTGACCTGTGTGTGTGTGTGTGTGTGTGTGTGTGTGTGTGTGTGTGTGTGTGTGTGTGTGTGTGTGTGTGTGTGTGTGTGTGTGTGCGTGTGTGCGTGTGTATGACGTCCGTCCCTTAGGGGGATCCTACCCATGAACACCAGGAACATGATGAACCATGCGCAGGTGGGCCAGGGGATGGGCGGCATGACCGGGCGCAGCAACAGCATGGGCAGCTCGGGCCTGGGCAGCCCCAACCGCAGCTCGCCCAGCATCATCTGCATGCCCAAGCAGCAGCAGGCGCGCCAGCCCCTAACCATCAACAGGTACGCACGCAACCCAAGGGGCATCGCGCCCCACAAAGGCATACTGTGCTTCATTACCGTGTGTGATTCAGAGTGAGCGTCCTGTCTCTGCTGTCTCATTACCACCTCTCTGGGATTCCAAAGGCACAAAGCAGTCCTGTCAAATATTCTGCCATTAGGCAAGAATAGAGAATCTATTGTGTTAAGCTTGATCTTGGACTTTGTATCTAGGACCCTATTCTAAAATGCTGAGCTATCTCGCAATGGTCAGAACCGGTTGAGTTAAAGTGTTGAGGTAGTATTCTGGAGGCTGGTAGATGTTCAGTCAGTGGATTGACTGGTCACTCTGACAGTAGGCTGTGGCAACATACCCACTTATGGCCAGAGCAGTGCCATAGTTGGGCATGAGTTGGGCTCTCGCATATCTCAGGCCATGGGGAAACACAGAGAGTCTGTGCCCCAAGCCTGGCTAATCCAAGCGTCCCCTATTGATTTGAAGTGTAGGGGTCAGGACCTGAGGTTCCCTGAGGAGGATGCTGGTCGACTTGTTGCAGATCTGTGTCTTTGAGATGGAGAGGAGAGGAGAATAAGGGAGGGTTTTGTTTTTTCAGCAAGGGCAAGAGATTTAACGGCCTTTTAATGAGGTCTCAGCCCCTGAATGGTCTCAGTCTGTAGGGAGCTCCAAGGATGAGTCCACTAGACACACACACAGATTCTATTCATTCACACACACTTGAAGACAATGACACACTCCTACACATACACACATGCACTGCTGTGCACAGACAATGTGTCTCTCACTGACACACACACACACACACCCTATCTTTCTTCATTAAATATCGGTGGTGTGTGAGAGCGGTTCCAAAGCTCGTCCTTATCTGAGCAGCCCTTTCTATATTTTGCAGGGGCTTTACTGGAGCTGCTAAGCAGCCTTATCTGGTCTTAATGTGTGCTCCTCATGCTGGGATGGGAATCATTCACCAGCCATTACTATAAATGCTCTTTGATGCATTACCTGGGCCCTAGAACAGACATGGGGGCAGTGTGTGTGTGTCAGGGTCTCAGGTGTACATGGTGGCAATGAAAGCTTTCTCCTGCCAATGCTTCCTGTGTTGCAGAAGTTGTCGGGGCTACAGGAATAAGCAGTGGTCTAAAGTTCTGCTGTTTTTCTTATTGGCTAAGAGTCCTTTTTTAGGGTCCACCAGCGAGCTGATTGGATGGTTGAAGGGATATGAGAACTTGGTAGGCTTAAAGCCCCATTCTGGGAGAATTGGTATTTTTTGCTAGTGAGCTCCTCCTAGAGTTGCGGAGTGTAGCTCACTTTTACACCACTGTCGTAAATAAAAATCGCGCTTTGAGATCCCCCTAATGGACAGTGTGCATGTTTATTTAGTGACAAGGATATGGAACCGGCAAGGATAACGGCAGAAGCCAAAGAAGCATGTAGACTGACAAGCTGAGTTAGGTTTTCAAGGTTTTAAACTTCCAAGGCTTATTG